>NW_022990311.1:1625795-1983730 GCF_902827175.1 Gymnodraco acuticeps
TATTACTGATTTATTTGAATTAAAGAATGTAATATACTGAGTTGAGAGATTAGTCAGGGGTTTTGGGTGATGGGATAAAATACAATAAAACAGTTTAGTGCAGGACGTCCAAAGATACAAAACAGACAAACTAATAAGGCTTTATTTAAACATTAAAGAATACTTTAAGTTAAGGTCTTCTTTTGAATAAGAAAAAAATGTTGGGGGTATCAACAGATAAATATTAAGTCTGACAAAGGACTTAACGACTAATATATTGCATAGTTTATTTTTGGCACTTGACAATCACCTTCCCTGAATTTGACTCAGGTGTAACTCAAGTCTGATTTAAGGGTTGTTTATATTTCACATCATTAATCAGAATCTGCAAAGTAACACAAATAAATGTAGTGGAGTAAAAATACCAGGTTAACCTCTGAATTGTAGTGGAGTAGAACAAAGTAGTACATGCTGCTGTAACAAAAACATTTCCCAACTTGTGATCAATAAAGCATATCTTATCTTATCTTAAGATGATCGATGGCTACTGCCATATTTGCAAAATGTGCCTCTGAACCTTGACAAGTGCATGTTTCAGGCTTATCAATTAACAACAGGAGGGGTCACAGACATAAGACCAGCTGTTAAGTAAAGCTCTTCTGACCTTAGCTGTCATGTGGGTATATTAATGCTGCCAATTATGGACACAAGCAATTTTCACCCATTTATTAATTATATGTTTTACATTTGATAACACCACTGTGTTTCGTATCCCCTAAACCTCCAGGGGTGTACACAGTTTAATACTGGCAACTTCTAATTATGGGAAATACGAAATGTCTTTTAAAACTACAATTCCCAGTAGGGACGTGCCATAGAACATGTTGCGAAACACACAATAGCCAGCATGTGTAGTTCTGGGGGGGGGGGGGGCACTCCCCCTGTGTGACAACACGGAGGGTGTCTGCTGTGGTCAGCATGTGGAAGGGCAGCACCTTCAGGAATCTGTTGATTCCTCTGAGGTCCAGTACTGGACGAAATCCGCCGACTTTCTTGCTCACCAGAAAGTACGCCGAGTAGAACCCCCCGGACGCCGCGGAGGACACTCCTACATGTCTCCGTTAGTGGTGACTGAGCCAGCCAAACCTAGCGTCGAGTCTGCACCAGTAGGGACATAACTCGTCCCAATTCCCTAGTCATTAGGGCAAAGGCCTGCAGTTAGACCCTCCAGAAAAAGCGATTCTGCGTACCCAGAATTTACCGCATAATCAGCAAAATGGCGCAGATTTTTAAAAGGCCGCATATTTATCAAAAGGCCGCATAATCCCAGCATTTTTCCACAGTTAACTCGTCTTGACGAGTAGTGATGATGACGCGACATCATCAGCACGCGCATTACAGAAGGCAAACACTGTCGTGTGAACGTGTGGAATGCACACACCAAGATGAACAAATCGAATCCATCACATTTACCCACGAACATTTCTGCTAAAGACCGGGCAAAGCAGTACCCCGATGTCTTGCACGAAAGTGGGGGGAAACTATTCTGCACCCCGT
This sequence comes from Gymnodraco acuticeps, assembly GCF_902827175.1. Lineage (NCBI taxonomy): Eukaryota > Metazoa > Chordata > Actinopteri > Perciformes > Bathydraconidae > Gymnodraco > Gymnodraco acuticeps. The sequence continues at coordinate 1,627,332 of NW_022990311.1, forward strand.
GCAACTGTGTTGGAGCATAAGAGAAAATTGACGGTGACGACCCACTTTGATTCATTCAAACATTCGAAAATGCTTTCTGCTGCTGCGGACAAGAAAGCCAAACAACTCACGTTCACCGAGGCATCAACCTCCAAAACCCTTTCTAGGGCGACAAGAAACGAGGTGAGAAGCCTACAAGATTGAAGCTGGTCAGATAACGAACAAGTAAATGAAAACAGAATGAGGCGGAGAAGTGTGTGTGTGTGTGAGAGAGAGTGTGTGATTAAAATAGCCCAATTGCTTTTACAATAAATAAACATTGAATGTGTTTAATTGAATAGTAAAGGGGTTTGACGTTAGTGGCCGATTGTGTGTGAGAGAGAATAAATAAGACAGCCCAATATTGCAAACATTTTTTTTAGCATATTTCGCAACTTTCCGCATATTTCGCAACTTCCCGCAATTTCACCGCATAAAATCACATAAAAACCCTGCATGTTTAATCGCATAATCAAGGATTTTAGCCCGCATAATCAAGGATTTTTGCCCGCATTTTTCTGGAGGGTCTATGCAGTGATGCATCACTGAGGCCCAGCAGAGAAGGCTCAGCCGGAGCCTGCTGCAGAGAGGCGGAGGTGGCCAGCATTAGATAGGAGAGAGAGTTCCCGATACGACCCATGCGTGCCGCTCCGTCGTAGGCCTTACAGAGCAGTTCGTCAGTGACCCCGCACTGAGGCCGAGGGCACCTGGCATCAGGCATTAGAGCCTCATCAGGAGCCAGAATCAGGGAGGCGATGGCAGGCTCGATGGGTGGCATGCGACCCAGCCCAACCTCCGCCGGATCTTGCATGGCAGCCAGGGTCCGGGCATCAGAGCTAAAGCGGGAGAGGGCCTTGGTGTCTCTCCAGCATGCATGGAGCTCCCTCAGGTACTCCTCTGAAGGAGGAACGGTGACAGGGGCAGGGCTACGCCTGAACCGGCCTGCGGAACCGGAAGCTGCAAGTGTGCCAGGGCCGCACGAATAATGGCCGCCATGGAGGCATCCTCCACGCCCTGCAGAGAGCCCTGAGCAGGAGTGGGAAGCCTCCCCGGGAGTGAGCGGGGCCTCGTCCTCCACCTCTTCATTGAAGAGGTTAGCCGAGGCCGCTAGTGACATGGCATCCTCATGCAGAGGTGCGGCAACCAAAGGAGGGGCAGGCGGCGAGCCAGCAGCCCCTATACTGGCCCCTGGCTGAAGGGCTAAGAGGAGCGACTTCATCATGTCCATGTCGGCGGCTAACCGATCCACCTTAGAGGACAGCCTGCTTCTAGTCCCCCTGTTGGGGGGCGAACCCGTAGCCATCGCTCCCTGAGGAGAGGTGTCCGTTGGCTGCTGCCAGACGCTGCACCTCAGCGACTCTGGCCGCTCTGAGCGCCCAAGGCATGCAGCTACAGTTCATGCAGGCGTCCTGCGTGAGACCCTCCCTCAAATGCTCGAGACCAAGGCAAGAGGGGCAGCAGTCGTGGCCATCCTCAGGCTCGAGAGAAGCCATACAGGCGCTACATGGATGAGCCATCATGCAGGTAGCCGGATGCAGCGTAACCGGGAGCGGGGTGCGAGAACACAGCCTTCACCAGTTACCTGCTGAACGGAAGGAGTAGAGCTCTGCTCCTACTCGCCGAACACGAGAGGGGTGTAATGTCCTACACCCGCGTTACTAGCAGAGGGAGCGGGGAGCGAGAGCACTGCCTTCACCTAGCTGAGTAAATGAAAGTGCAAAGCTACTAGCAGAGGGAGCGGGGAGCGAGAGTACTGCCTTCACCTGGCTGAGTAAACGAAGCACGGAGCTACCAGCAGAGGGAGCGGGGAGCGAGAGCACTGCCATCACCTAGCTGAGTAAACGAAGCACAGAGCTACCAAATAAGGAAGCTTAACAGGGCAGCTAGCCAGCCGGCTGCTGCTCACAGTCAAGGAACACTCTTACCAGGAGCGGGAGTGAAAACACTGCCTTCACTGGTTGAGTAAAATAGCGAAACACAAGCTAAGGAAACTGGCTTCTAAATAAAAAACAGCACGGGTAATCCGGTGCTTACCTCAAGCGTCAGCCAAAGTGGCTGACCGGGCGGGACACGGTTAGGCTGAGCCGCGCTACTACTACCTATAGCTAAACAAGAGGACACGACAAAAGCTGGAACTCAAGATGCTAATAAATAATAAATAATAATACATTTTATTTCTATAGCGCTTTTCTTGAACCCAAAGACGCTTTACATTTGGGAGGGAGAGTAGACAAACAAAACAAAAACAAAGCCAAAAAGAAAACAAAGAAACAAAACAAAACAGAAAAGCAGTCAGGAGGAAGTTGGTTGAGAGGGGGGGGGGGGCTTATGGATACAGAGTTCAATAGGTGGGTTTTGAGGCGGGACTGGAACAGGGTGAGGGACTCAGACTCACGGAGGTATTGGGGGAGGGAGTTCCAGAGCTTCGGGGCTGCCACAGAGAAGGCTCTATCCCCGAAGCTCCGGAGTTTGGCCTTGGGGATGGAAAGCAAACCGGCTGAGGTGGATCTGAGGATCCGGGGTGGTTGGTAGAGGATGAGGAGGTCAGTGAGGTAGGGGGGGGGCCAGATGGTGGAGGGCTTTGAAAGTGAGGACCAGGAGTTTGTAGTGGATGCGGTGTGAAACGGGGAGCCAGTGGAGTTCTTTGAGGACCAGGGTGATGTGATGCCATGATTTGGTGTGGGTGAGGAGTCTGGCGGCTGCGTTCTGGACACGCTGGAGTCTATTGAGGGATGTAGTGCTGATGCCGTAGAGGAGTGAGTTGCAATAGTCAAGGCGGGAGGAGATGAAGGCGTGAATGAGTTGCTCAGCTTCAGGGCGGGTGAGAGAGGGACGGAGTTTGGCAATATTGCGGAGGTGGAAAAATTAGGTTTTTACAACTTGACGGATGTGGGGCTCGAGGGAGAGGGTGGGGTCAAATATAACGCCAAGGTTGCGTGCCTGGGTGGAGGGGGAAACAGGGGTGCCATCAATGGTGACTGTCAGGTTGGGGGTTTTGCTGAGGGTGGATTTGGAGCCGATGAGGAGGAGTTCAGTTTTATTGCTGTTGAGTTTGAGGAAGTTGTGTTGCATCCAGGATTTTATTGCAGTCACACAGGATTCGATGTGGGTGAGGGGGGGGTTGTGGGGGGATTTGGTGCTGAGGTGAATCTGTGTGTCGTCAGCGTAACAGTGAAAGTCCAGGTTGTATTGGCGGAGAATCTGACCAAGGGGGAGGATGTAGATGATGAAGAGGAGGGGGCCGAGTACTGAACCTTGGGGAACACCTTGGGTGACTGAAGCTGTGGCAGAGGAGTGGTTGTTGAGGGAGATGAAGTGGGATATGTCGGAGAGGTAGGACTGGAGCCATCTGAGTGCAGTACCTTCGATACCGATGTCCTGGAGTCGGGTAAGCAGGATGGTGTGGCTCACGGTATCGAAGGCTGCACTCAGGTCGAGGAGGATGAGGATGTTGAGGGAACCGGTGTCAGCAGAGGTGAGGAGGTCATTGAGGACTTTGATGAGGGCCGTTTTTGTGCTGTTGTGGGGACGAAAACCAGACTGAAGGGGTTCAAAAAGCTGGTTGGTTTGGAGATGGCGGTGGAGTTGTTTGGAGATAATGCATTCTATTGTTTTTGAGAGAAAGGGGAGGTTAGAGATGGGATGGTAATTACCGAGGGAGGAGGGATCCAGACCGGGTTTCTTGAGGATGGGAGTGACAGCAGCAGTTTTGAAGGCAGAGGGAACGGTTCCTTGGGACAGGGAGGAGTTGAAAAGGTTGACAAGGTAGGGGCAGAGGACGGGGAGACAGGACTTCAGTAGAGGGGTGGGTAGAGGGTCAAGGGAGCAGGTTGTGGGTTTGGAGGAGCTGATCAGTTTGAGTATTTCAGGGGGGGTAACCAGAGTGAACTGGGAGAGGCGGCCGTGGGGAGGAGGACTCGGGAGGTCCAGGGAGATGGGGGGAGAAATTGTGGCGGTGGATGTTGGGGGAGATGTATGTGTGTCAGATGCAGCGGATAGGGAGAGATTAATGGCAGTGGTTTTGTCAGAGAAAAACTGGAGGAATTAACTGAATAAAGTGGAAGTGGAGGAAGGGAGGGTGTCAGCACGGGGTTTGAGGAGCTTGTTGACGGTGGAGAAGAGGATCCTGGGGTTATGGGAGGGGTCGGTAAAGATGGTGGAGAGGGCGTGTCTGTAGGTAGTGAGATGGAGTTTGTAGGATTCATGGTGAACTGTGAGGGATGATTTCTTGGTTAGGCGTTCAAGCTGGCGGCCGGTTTGCTTCAGCTTACGGAGTGCAGGGGTGAACCAGGATGAGGAGGTTTTAAAAGTGACATTTTTCCTTTTGAGGGGGGCCAGGCTGTTGAGGGAGGCGAGTAGGGTGGAATTAAGGTGGTTGAGTTGTTCATCGGGTGAGCTGAGGTTCGAGTCCACGGGGATAGTAGAGGACAGCAGGTCGGAGAGGTGCTGGGGATCAACAGAGCATAAAACTACGGAAGGTGATGTTCCTGGGGGGGGGGGGGGGGGGGTTGGCGGACGGGGGAGGCGATGGTGAACTGTATGAGTTTGTGGTCAGAGAGGGAAAAGGGGCAGGGGTGGAGGTCGAGTACTGGGAGGTTGGTGGAGAATTCAGAAGCGATGATAATGATAGCTTGGCGCAACGCCGCGCTATCAGAAAAGTACAGAGTGCAACAAGGGCAACTCCTGGGAGAGGGGGCAGAAACGCTGCCGTCACCAGAAAGTTCAAGCCAGGTAGCAACCAAGACAGAAATCAGGACAACTTAGCTGGGAGAGGGAGTGGAAACACTGCCGTCACCGACCAAGCCGACACCAACCTGTCCGTTAAAGTTTTCTGCGCAGCCGGCCACAGCTCCTGGAGGACGGGTAACCCTGCGGCTCCGACTGGATCAGTCGCGAAGCTGCACGCAGCCAGCTAGATGCAGAGAAATCCTTAAATCAAACGTTCCAACTGAACGCTGTAGGCTACAATATTGTAGCCACGGTACTCTCGCACAGCGAGAAGATGAAAGGAACAGATCCCCTGATGACACTGGCTGATATAGCCGGTGTCACGTGGGTCACAGGTGACTTTGTTGTTATTGGTACTCGTACGGCGCATGCGCGCAATGGACATATCCAGTGCTAAAGCACCGCCTCTGGCGGTCAGTAGGGACGAAATAGAACAATGTGTTTGAACATTACCTTTCATTATGTTAGTTTGCCTTGGAGATTTAAAGAACTTTGACTTAATAACATATTTGGAGGTCTTCCAGCTTCAATTTGTTTTGTAGTGGGTGAGTTTTATTCATCTAACTGGGTTTTATTTTTGTGCCTTTTGTTCTGTTCAAAATTCCAGGAAAGACAGACAACTTCTAAGTTTAACTATTTATTATAAGGGAGCAAAATATATATATCACTTGGCCAAGGACTCTGTCACGTCATAGAAATTACAGGCAGCAAAGCTGTGTTTAGAGTCAGCGAGGTCCTGATAATTTATTCCGGTAAATTACTCTGACCTACTAATTGACCTGACCGAAGTTATTGAGTCTATGTAAGTTTACTGCTTGGCTCAGATCCACCAACGTCAGCAAGATCTCACCTCTATTAACCCCCCGAAGAACCAGGTTCAATTAACTGCTGTTTCAATTCAGACAACTATTTTTTAATCTGTTTAAGCGATCCCGAAGGATTTTGATATCTGTAAATGGAGTGTGCTCCTACCTAAGTGTGAGTGGCAGGGTGCAGTCTTACCTTTTAAGCAGGAGAGGAGAGCACAGGTGTCTTTTAAGTTATCCCAGTCCAAAAGGTAGGATCAGTTTATTTGAAGAAAAATAGGTCCAAACTTAATACAGGGTTTTTACCTTCTCTCTTTACAACATTATAATCATACTAAAAAAAATGGTGCTGTGATCATGTTCAAATATGAAACTTTAATTCACAGTCTTACATTTATTACCAAAATGTTTAATTTCAACTGCCCAATTCAGTTGTGACATTTTAAAATTCTCCCGATAGAATTTAGAGGTATTTCCTCATAAAAAGACCGGTGACAATAAAAAGCGCATTCAACTTTTCATTCACCAAATCAATTCACATCAGTTTCATACCTTTTTTCCGACACAGACGGCGGGTATAACATTCAAAAACCCGTTCCTATCCGCAATAATTCGGAGGAAGGTCCTCACAGGTGGCGGTTCTAATATTCATACACTTTTTCCGACACAGACGGCGGAATAACATTCAAAAACCCATTCCTGTCCGCATTAATTCGGAGGAAGGTCCTCACAGGTGGCGGTTCTAATATTCACAAACACATCTCTCATCAAATCATTCCACTCAGCCAACAACCAAGAAATTTGAGAGATATTTACCAAGTGTGAGAGGACCTTACCGAGAGCTATTAACCCAGCTCTGAAGGACAAAGCCTACCGGGAGAGAGTATACCAGGGGAAACCCCCTTCTCTCTCGCGCTCTCTCAAAAAAACAGTCTCTTTATGCTCAAAAAACCGGATCGAAACCCCAAAAAACAAACACCTCCTCTATTCCCAACCAACATCTTCTATTGGCTATGGCCTAAGACACACCTTCCCATGTTTGTGTAGAAAACAGGTCATGAACAGACATATTCTATGTCTACCATAACCACCTTTTTGACGCCTCAATGTTTTTCTCCTTCAGTCAGGAGCCCCCCTCCCTGTGAACTGCTGTCAGAGGAGAGGGAAAAAATGGCCTACTCTCTTATCAGAGACACCCATAACTCTTATAGGCCTTACACTCAACTTAACAAACCACTTGGTTTTGTTTATACTGTAACTATAGAAAAACCTAAAATATGAAGTATTTTCATTGAGGGTTATACAAGAATATAATTGATTATATTTGATTATAATTAACTTTCGTTTTAAGTATTAAACATACTATGAAAACTCTCAACACCCTCTTTTCAAAACGCAAAGTTATCAAATAGCAACAGATAAAATTGTAAGCATACATACATATTCAAAAACCATCTAGAAGCATTCTCATTATGGGTTTATACAAGAATATGATTGATCATATATGATTTATAATTAACTTTCGTTTTAAGTATTCACTTCATATATGATTTATAATTAACTTTCGTTTTAAGTATTCACTTCATATGGAGATCTCAACAGCTGTAATCTGTAACCACCATATCCGTAAAAAGCCTCGAACCTCGTGCGTGCATACATTTGTATTACACAGGGTGTTGCCCGTACATTTATGATTGGTCAAGACTAGATGAAGAGATACCATGGTTTAGACTTGGTTCTCTTTGGTAGGTGCGCAGACGTAGAAAAAAGTCTCTTGGCAACACAATCCTCCAATCAGAATTCGGCCGGCCTGTGGAAGTCCCTCCCTACTCTGGCACCATCATACGTAATTTGTTTTCGCTAACGTTTCTACAGAAAAAGTGGAATCTTCATAAGGCTGCTTCCTGGCTGTGTGTGGGAGCGGAGCTCACCCAAAGCTCAAGGTCGGAGTGATGTCCTGTTTATGAATAACTCTTTGTATTCTTCCAGTGTCTGCACCTGACCTTGCTACATTAGTATTGCAAGCTAAAGACGTCTATGTACAAGTCACAGCCACATAAATGAGCACAATAAGCTTATAATGTAATAATAAGAATCAGTCTCTCTAATGTTATATAAAAATAGCCTCCACACTTTCGTCAATGACCTCCCAATTTATTTTCCTTCTTTTCTTTAATCCTAGACGTTCTCTCGGTGGACCCTCAGAGTTAATTCTGATGCTTCTGCACAGCTTCTGTCACTCAGGGCTGTATTATGGACCACACACACACACACACACACACACACACACACACACACACACACACACACACACACACACACACACACACACACACACACACACACACACACACACACACACACACACACACACACACACACACACACACCACACACACACACACACACACACACACACACACACACACACACACACACACACACACACACACACACACACACACACACACACACACACACACACACACACACACACACACACACAGGGCCTGTGTTATGGTGGGTTAACAGGAGTTGCATATGGCTTTTGAGTTTTGATAGATCCACTGAGCTCCTCTGGAGGCAGAGCGTAGTCATGCATTAATCAAGGTCTGCCAATTATAAAGTGTGTGTGTTGTGTCCGGGGGCAACACTAGACTGAGAGCTTTACATAGGATTAGCCCCTGCTTGTTAGGGTAACAGAGTTGGGGTAGGGACCCCAGGACCACACTGCCTTAAAAATTAGAAAAAAATGAAAATGTTTGAGAATGTGAAATACTGTATAGTGTTTTATGTAAGAAAGCTGCATTATTACTTTTTCATTTAGAAGGTACTTTTTTAAACTTGAAGTGCTTTATTTGACACTCAAAGCAATAAATAAAGCTCATCTTTTTGCTCATCAAGATAAATGTAAAGGAATTTTGTTATAAAAAGAGAATAATCTTTCTTCTCAGTCTCTCAGTTGTCTGTGTGAGGAGCCGGCTGGCAGTGGAATTGGAGTGTAACGCCCACTTTTACCTAAACACTCAGGTTAATGTGTCATGTAATAGTTAGAGCTGTTTTCAGCTGTTGACTCTCCAGGCCGGACACTGAAGTTTAATAAAACGTAATATATTATATCAAACCTGAGTGTACTGCATTATAGTAGACACTTTTGTGACCTAACTCAGTGAATATAAAGATGACATTTTTTATTTTAAACCTAATTTCATGTTCATGGTTGGAATCTACTTCTATTCCACACTGTAATTCACTTGTTACCAAATTGTTTACATTATTTACTCAATTATATTTGTCAATCTGTACATTAATATTGTATATTTAATACAGATACTCTAGGTATACATGTGTACTGTTCTTTCTTGTTTATTTTTCACAGTTTATACACATATTTGTTGTTTGTCTATTTTGTATTTTATTTCATTTTTAATTGATGTGCAAGGCTTGTCTATGTGCTGCTGTGACAGACTGGGATCAATACAAGTGTATCTTCTCTTCTGTTACTCATAAAATCCTTTATAATAATTTGTATTTCTAAGCGTACATGAATCCATACACTTGTAAGGGACGTCCAGATTGAGGACCGAACAGAGACACTCCTGATTCCAGCGTGCCAGTTAATGTTGAGGGCATATGTCCCAGCTGGGTTCCAACACATCGTGTCCTATCAGAGCATTAAACTGTCCCTGTTAGGAGGACTATAAAAGCTGAATGTTGGGGCTCCTTGATCACGATCATTGCGTGTTTCTGCCTGATCTGAATACAAACCCCCAGATGGTACTAGAATGAGGGAAGCATGCACCAGTTAAATACAAAAGGAAAAGGGGAGACAGTAAGGGGGGATGTAGGGAGTGAGGAATATGGCTAAAGATGAGATGGGAAGATAAATAGAAGGGAGAAGGAAGAGTGTTGACCGGGCAGAACTAGCTCAGCATATTAAAATAACGAATAGTAAATTCAATAAAGTCATTAATTGTTATCCTTTGGCTATCCAGAGTTACATCAATCTATTACATTTGGTGCACATGGAGATGGTACAAAATAAAGAATTCTGTAACAATGAAAGAGTTTGCATTTTCAGAATCACTACAGCACATTTCATTAAGGTGCTTTTATTTTTAAACCAGCAGTGTATGTGAAGTTAAATAGCCTATAGATGCAGATGGGGTCTAAGCCTTGTATTGACTGAAGGAACTGTCAGCCTTCACTCATCTCAACATCTACTGAAGCTACTGTTAAAAAACACGTAACACGGACCATCATATTGTTATCATGTCTATCCTGGTCGTCATAGTGGGTGTTTCTCAATCGCGAGTACGCTTGCTTGGTAGGACATGTCTTCCGAGCGTCTTGCTTCAGAAGCGAGGCAAGAATACTTCCTGGCATTCCGAAAACAAAGATTGGAACAGGCTAGCAAGTGTGCAGGTGTGCGTCATATGAGAGGCCCCGCCTTAAATTTTTCCGCCACAGATTTGGGAAAATTGGTCCGTACGCAAAGCATTGTGGGGATTTTAAGACCGCGGAGTGTGCAGCCTCGAAATTTCTCCAAACGAAGTACGCCGGGCTCGGTAGAATTCCAAGTATGCTGGACATTGGAACAGTACTTCGGCGGCACTCGATGACGTAGTATGCTTGAAATAGTGGCTCTGGAGCAGCTTTACTCGCGATTGAGAAACACCCAGTGACTCTCTCAAGTTGATATTTCCTGTAGCACACTGCCAGATGATATTTGGGATGGGTTATGTCACAACCTCGACACAGACTGGAGAACCCAAATGCACGACCCAGAGACAAAGTCTTGAATGCAACAAAAATGTCTTTTCAAAGAACAAAAACAGAGTAGGTACTAGAATAACAAAAAGCGCTCAAAAAGGAGGAAAAAACGAAGCGTAACAAAAAAAAAGGAACTTAAGATTAATTTAAGGCGAGACACGGCAGGCAAAAACATCGTTTTTCATGCACTGGTCAATTTTGAGATTGTGTGCTATTTTGATTCCATAACATGTTTTCTTTCAGGCTTTTGGAAGAAAAACGTACAAAATACACATTTAGATAGTTAGATTTACTATAGTTTGTCTATTTGCGTCTGTAGATTTCTCCTAAATTCACCAAAAGTTAGCATTCTAACGTAACATATAGTACCGCGACCGCTGTTTGCACCATGTAATCAGAGGTATCGTTGGAAAGCTCCGTCTATCCTGCACAATCTCATCTGATCCAAATATGGTTATTTCCTTTGTATCAGCAACCAATCGTGAAAGTACAAAGGGGTCTTAAACCCAAAAACGAAATCTCATTGGCTGGTGTCATTACATTACATGTTACTTGTTTTGTATCCAAAGCAACTTACATACAGATGTAGCACTCCAGATAGGACTCCAATTGGTGTGTCCCAACCAAAAACCCAGCGGATCCCAGTGGCTGGGGGCGTTGCCAAATTGCTAGAGGGCGTTGCCAAATTTCCCCATTTGTTCAATTACAGGATTAACCATGTAATGGCGCTTAATTTACACATACACAAAGACAACTGGGTGTTGTAGAACTTAGTCTGTTTGCAATGTTTGCAGCTCTGCAGTTGTGTTTGCTGAATACTGTAGCATTTAATCACTTATTTGTTATGGTTTTCACAGGCTACTATAACGAAAAAACATCAATATTTTAGATCAAATAAAGTATATATAATCTTATTATCTTAATTTTAATTCAATAATATATAGTCTTTATATATTAAATAATCATAATAATGTGAATGTTTACACTTCTTTATTTGTTATGCTCATACTTTTACCTTTACAATAGTTTGCTTTATGCAGTATATGTTTTGTAGTATTGTTGTGGTGTTTTTACACAGTACAGTAGATCGAAGCAAATCAACTTATACATTAAGATAAGATAAGATGGACCTTTATTAATCCCCGTGGGGAAATTCAGTAGTTCAAACGGCAACAGGGTGAGAGTGAAAAACAGGACAGCACAGATTCACACAGATTAATAAAATCAAAAATAAGATCAGCGATAAAAATAATAATGAGAAACTATGAAATAAGAAATGAATAACATTAAAATGTAATTATCATATCATATATTATAATGTATTGTATTATTAATAGGGCTGTCAGTCGATTAAAATATTTAATCGCGATTAATCGCATGATTGTCCATAGTTAATCGCGATTAATCGCAAATTAATCGCACATTTTTTATCTGTTCTAAATGTACCTTAGAGGAATATTTTTCAAGTTTTTAATACTCTTATCAACATATGAGTGGACACATATGCTTTATGCAAATGTTTATTATCATTTGATCAATGACAAATATTCACCTCAATTCAACCTCTCATTCAATAATACAATACAAAGTGTGTGTGTGTGTGTGTGTGTGTGTGTGTGTGTGTGTGTGTGTGTGTGTGTGTGTGTGTGTGTGTGTGTGTGTGTGTGTGTGTGTGTGTGTGTGTGTGTGTGTGTGTGTGTGTGTGTGTGTGTGTGGGTGTGTGTGTGTGTTCGTTGGAGCTATGTGCAACTCAAGGCATATGCTCGAACGGGAGCTGCCTGGACGCTGCAATCATGTTGCACTATCCGTGCTGAGTGTGCTGACTTTTCGTACAATGTCCCACTGTCTGGCTACCTGCATAAAGTCAAGTGCTCTGCGCAGTTGTCGGCGAAATATCGCTCCTCTGTTTTCATTTAAACAGCTCCTTATATCCATTAGCGCAGCTAGCTAGCACCAGATGCTAACAACAACAATACACGTAAGGTCTCTCTCTCGCTCGAGCCACACATACACACACCCTCCCGGTTCTCCCGATGGCCAGTCGGTGCCTGCCGGTGAGCGTGGAAGTGTGGTCTGCCGCAAGCAGGCAGCAGAAGCGGGGCTGTCAGCATTAGCTTGTAGATGGTATTTTAAACTCGATGCGCTCTGAAACTACGGGGCGGCCGAGGAAAAAAATACACATGCGTTAATCGCGTTAAAATAATTAGTGGCGTTATTAACGCGTTAACTTGACAGCCCTAATTATTAAGTAATATCATTAACCCCATTATAGCAGATGCCACATTGAATGGATGAACACATTTATGCATCAATAATTACAACAGAGTATTTCTAAATACAAGTTGTAAAAATACTTATATGTATTTAATACTAATAACATAATGATTAATTTCAGATGATAATACTTTTCAGGGTTAGGGTTAGGTCCAGTCTGACAGCGCTTAGCTCTCTGCTGCAGAGAGGAAGAGAAGATCACTGCTCTAAACAAAGTCAAAAATCGTACATCCAAACGGAATAAATATAATTAATTATTATTAATACGTTAAGTCTTGTTGTTTTTCACTTTTATGAAATGTTTGATATTTCCGGCACAGACCCTTTCATACCGGCAATGCGCGATAGAAACAACAGGAAGTGCGACAGCTTAAATATGCGAACACAAACCTACAGACTGCTGGAGAAGAGAGATCACAGGGGGGGTTGGGAGATCACAGGAGGGGGGGGGGGGGGGAGGGGGGGGGGGGGGGGAGCTGTGGAATGTGACCATCCCCCTTGGGAGACTTCCTCCACACATTCCGATGGCCAATTAGTTTTAAACAAAGAGTTTGCAACATAGGGGGGTGGGGGCTGGTGAACGGTATGGTCAATGTTTGTAAACACTGTGAAATGTTGACTTTATTTGATAATTTCAGTTTCAGTTCAAAACTAACGTTCATATTTCTCTTTTTGAGAAGAGAAATATGAATATGTTAGTGGCTGACCCAGCCCCATGGTCTGTCACAGTAGTGCGGGAAAGAGAAGTGCACTGTTTTGCCTAAGTCACTTACTCCAGAAGTAATAAGGCCTAAATCAGGTTTCAAATTGCCTAAGTCACAACAACATGTTCGTAAATTGGCCTAAGTAATCTAATCCTCTTATTTTACACAATTGACAGACAGTGTTATTTGTCATTTCAGTTCAAACCTTTATTTATCCAGATTGTCCCTTGAGATAGACCTATCGCTAAACCACGCCCCAAATAGAATTTGTCCAATCATATCACAGCGAAAATCCCATCCCAGCTAACTAGCGAGGACGAAAAGTCAGACAGCAAACGTTGATGTTGATAACACTGTAGCTAGTTAGCTGGCTAACAAGTTGGCAGCTAACGTTAGCTAGCTGGGCTGGATGTACGCTAGCTAGTTGGCAGTCAAAGTCAATCGTTAGCAAACTAATAGTTTGGTCTACGTTTCTAATACATGCCGTCAAATATTATGTCTTTATGAATTGACCTTACCTTTGAGCAAACATAAGTGTCCTTGGTAATTGTCTTCACATTCAGTTGTGTATGTGGTCGACGACACAGCATAATCCACCGCTTGCATTTGTCGAGTTTTCTTTTGGGCTTCGGAAAAGGTACGAAATATACTCCTCCATCCAGTCTTTCAGGGTACCTGGTGTCCGAATTACAGGTACCCCACGCACAGCGTTTCACCATCAGATATTAGCTAGATAATAAACATAGAAACTGAACTCTTCACAGTGGTTTCGATCACAGACGTCTGGTTTTGGTTTGATGCGCCCCACAAACGGCTTTTCTGGTGATGTCCGAGTTTTCTGCCAGCTGGTGTTTTTAGCTAACTTTTGCTAACTGTCTTTTCACCTCAAAGCACTTCAGAGATGGGAAGCCAACTCTGGAATATCCAGATCCCATCCGGGCTCTCGTGTGTGCTGCTCCGAAAAGACACAGACCCTCACCCAAAAAAAGGTAACGTTACAGTCAGCCAGGTGCATAACAGTGAAAATGATGACCAACAAGGACAGTTATAGTTATAGATTTAATGTAGTGACCACCACTGCTAACATTGACTTGAACTCCCCCCGCGGCCATTGTCAACAGTCATTCACGGTCGGCTTTGTTTGTCCGAGTTTTCAAAGGGGGCGTGGCTTAGCGATAGGTCTATTAGGTTCCACATGAAACATAAAACAACATAAAACAATAGAGGATATCATACAATATTATATATATATATAATATATATTTGTACGTCAAGTCATATATTGTCATAACCTTTTTGTGTGAAATAATTCATATAATTATAATTTCCGCCCACTGTTTGGCGAGCTGCATGAGAAACTGACGGGCTGTCAGGAGAGAGAGAGAGGAAAAGAGAGGATCCGTTTCTCCCCTGTTATTATCCAAAGTTAATGTAAACTTTTGAATAATGTACTTCATCTACTACAAGTAGTTTGTTTGAATGTAATAATTATGAAGCCGATACAATAAATCAAAATCCAATACCATTCTGAAATCCCCAGGATGTGTCCTAATCAAACCAAAAGAGAAAATGCAGATATTACACTCATAAAAGAAATGGTAGACATATCAGTACTCTTAGTGCCAAGTTGTCTCAGACAATTTTCATTTCCTAATGTGGGACAGTTCTGTGCAAAATGTGGGACACTGAAAAGTCTATGTTAAAAAGCCTCCGTCACCTTAATTGTTGTACACCGACAGAAATGTTGAGATTTATGTTGTTTTTTGGTTGTATTGTCTTCCACTTCGTGTTTTGTTTTGTCACTCACCGTTTACCTGTCATTCCAGACTCATCAGCACCAGCCCCGGCCCTGATTGTTTTCACCTGTCACCCCTTCTGTGTCTCCTGTGCTCATCAGTGTCAGCCCCGCCCCTGATTGTTCCCACCTGTGTCTTATTGTCATGTGTTTAAATTCCCCTGTTCCCCCCAGTGTTCCTTGTCAGTTCGTTTTCGGCTATTGCCACAGTCAGATCTTTGCTCTTGTCTTTTGCCACAGTCAGGTCTTTGCTCTCTAAGTGCTCTTGTGAAAGTTTTGATCCTTACTACGTGAGCGTTTTCATTTTGTTCTCCATTTTTGTAGAGACCATTTTTTGTTGTTCATTTTTGCTGTTCTTGATAAAATAAAGTATCTTACAAATACTTTACCTCTGTCTCCCGGGTCGTGCAATTGGGTCCTACCTCCTAAGTGTCTGAGTTCCTAACAGAACGAACTGACCATTATGGACCCAGCTGACCCAAGAACACTTCACGCCACTCTGTCAGCACACGGCGTAACAGCTGGGTCTAACCACCCAGAGAATACAAGAGCTGAGAGGACGCCAGGCAGAGATTCAAGAAAACATCTCTACACAGCTGCAACAACTGGCTGAAAAGATGAATCGTTTGATCCCTCACCTACGGACTGCTCCAGTACCGGCCCCAGCAGCCATGGTTCCGGCTTCACTACCGGCCCCAGTAGCCATGGTCCCGACTCCAGTTTCGGCTCCAGTACTGGCTCTTCGGCCAATTCCAGCTTCCTGTGCACTGTCGGCTTACCGACCGTCTCAAGTCTCCTCTCGAGTCCCCTGTCAAGTTCCTTTTCAAGTTCCCTCTCGAGTCCCCTGTCAAGGTCCTTCTCAAGTTCTCTCTCGAGTCCCCTGTCAAGTTCCTTCTCAAGTCCCCTCTCGAGTCCCCTGTCAAGGTCCTTTTCAAGTTCCCTCTCAAATCACCTCTCAAGTCTCCTCTCAAGTTCCATCTCAAGTTCCCTCTCGAGTCTCCTCTCGAGTCCCCTGTCAAGTTCCTTCTCGAGTCCCCTGTCAAGGTCCTTTTCAAATTCCCTCTCCAGTCATCTCTCGAGTTCCCTTTCAAGTCATCTCTCGAGAGCCCTCTCAAGTTCCCTGTCAAGTTCCTTCTCAAGTCCCCTGTCAAGTTCCCTTTCCAGTCCCCTCTCGAGTTCCCTTTCAAGTCATCTCTCGAGAGCCCTCTCAAGTCACCTCTCAAGTCACCTCTCGAGTCCCCTGTCAAGTTCCTTCTCAAGTCCTCTGTCAAGGTCCTTTTAAAGTCACCTCTCGAGTCCCCTGTCAAGTTCCTTCTCAAGTCCCCTCTCGAGTCCCCTGTCAAGGTCCTTTTAAAGTCATCTCTCGAGAGCCCTCTCAAGTCTCCTCTCGTCACCTCTCAAGTCTCCTCTCAAGTTCCCTCTCGAGTCCCCTGTCAAGTTCCTTCTCAAGTCCCCTGTCAAGTTCCTTCTCAAGTCTCCTCTCGAGTTCATCTCTCGAGAGCCCTCTCAAGTTCCCTCTCGAGTTCCCTCTCGAGTCCCCTCTCGAGTTCCCTCTCAAGCCACCTCTCAGTTTCCCCCTCGAGTCCCCGCTCAAGTTCCCTCTCGAGTCCCCTCTCAAGTCACCTCTCGAGTTCCCTTTCAAGTCACCTCAAGTCTCCTCTCGAGTTCCATCTCAAGTCACCTCTCAAGTCTCCTCTCGAGTTCCATCTCAAGTCACCTCTCAAGTCTCCTCTCAAGTTCCCTCTCAAGTCCCTACCCAATGTCCTAGTCCATTGGAGGTTCCGCTGGGGGTCCTGCCAATTCCATGTCCTGTGCCGTTGGAGGCCCCGCCGACTACTCTTCTGCCGGGGGTCCTGCCAATCCTATGTTCTGTGCCGTTGGAAACCCCGCCGACCACTCTTCTGCCGGGGGTCCTGCCAACCCTATGCCCTGTGCCATTGGAGGCCCCACCGACTACTCTTCTGCCGGGGGTCCTGCCAACCCTATGCCCTGTGCCGTTGGAGGCCCCGCCGACTACTCTTCTGCCGGGGGTCCTGCCAATCCTATGTTCTGTGCCGTTGGAAACCCTGCCGACCACTCTTCTGCCGGGGGTCCTGCCAACCCTATGCCCTGTGCCATTGGAGGCCCCACCGACTACTCTTCTGCCGGGGGTCCTGCCAACCCTATGCCCTGTGCCGTTGGAGGCCCCGCCGACTACTCTTCTGCCGGGGGTCCTGCCAATACTATGTTCTGTGCCGTTGGAGACCCCGCCGACTGCTCTTCTGCCGGGGGTCCTGCCAACCCTATGTCCTGTGCCGTTGGAGGTCCAGCCGACACCTGTTTCGTCGGGGGTCCTGCCAGCTCCATGTCCTGTTCCGTTGGGGGTCCCGCCGAGACTTGCTCCGCCGAGTTTCCTGCCAACACTGTGTCCTGTCCTGTTTCGGGTCCCATCGACACCAGCCCTTGCTCCGTCGTGGGTCCCACTGACACCAGCCCAGGTTCCGTCCAGGGTCTCGTCTACGCCTGACCCGCCAGAGATTCCACCAGCTCCTGCCCGTGAGCCCGGTCTCCTGAGTTCCCCAGCCGAGGACTTCACCATTAACTCTGCCTTGCCCCCGGGCCGTCCGCCCGAGAGCTCCATCATGGACTCTGCCTTGCCCCTGGGTCGTCCGCCCGAGACACCCATCATGGACTCTGCCTTGCCCCCGGGCCGTCCGCCCGAGAGCTCCATCATGGACTGTGCCTTGCCTCTGGGTTGTCGTTCCGGACCCGTCCTCCGGACCCCCTCCACCCACCCTTTCTGGGTTCTGTCACGATTCTTGTGTTGTGTCACGTTTTTAGTTTTGTGTGTCTGGTAGTGGGTGTTTTGCTTTTCTCCTTGTCATGTTTTCCTCCCTGTGTATTGTCTGGTCTTTTTTCCCTGTGTTTTCCTGTCTGTCGTGTCTAATTTCCTGATTGTTTTCACCTGTCACCCCTTCTGTGTCTCCTGTGCTCATCAGTGTCAGCCCCGCCCCTGATTGTTCCCACCTGTGTCTTGTTACCCTGTGTTTAAATTGCCCAGTCTCCCTTGTCAGTTCGTTTTTGTCTCTTGCCACAGTCTATGCTCTCTTCGTGCTATTGCAAAGTTGTCATTTTGTTCTTATTTTTTTTGTCATCTCAGCTAGAGATTCGAAAGTGACCATTTTTTGCTCATCTTGCTTTTTGTTTTACCAATACTTTACCTCTGTCTCCCGGGTCGTGCAATTGGGTCCTACCTCCTAAGTGCCTGAGTTCTTAACATTAATTCATGTAATAAAAACATCTCAGGTCATTAACACTCAAAGCTAAATGTGCAATACCATGTTCAGCTATGTTACTATTTATAATGTTATTGTTGTTACAACAGAAGATGTTTTTCTTTAAATTGAAGTTAAATGCATCAATCTGGTGCACTTTGAGGGCAAAATTAAGAGATTTATGGATACAGCTCTCAACACTCATATGAAACGGAACTGTTCTTACAATGTGTGTTGGAAGGATTTATTAAATTACTATGAATATTTTATTTAAACATATCTAAATAAATATGTGTGTCCCGGGCCAAGGAGCAGGAAAAAAAGAAGAGATGGAATGATGGAGCAACTACGCTGTCATATGTGTGGGCTGGACCTGTATAGTTTAATTTACAGGAAAGGAGTGAGCAGAGGGTAGAGTTGTACTAAAGAGATGTGTTACCATGGAAACCAAACAATGGTGTAGCTGTATTGAAGTCAGAGTGGAAACAGTAACATTTGGAGCGTTATGTTAGAATGAAACAGCCAGGTCGTGACTTACAAAAAAAAAGTGTTACTATACTAACTGTAAGCTTGTCACTCAGAGTAACTTACAGTTAACTTAACTGTTGGATAAGAAAGATCAGGGGGGGAGAGAGCTGTGGCTGATGGGCCATTAGGTGTGTAAACACACAGCTGATCACCTGAGAGCTGCCGTTTCATTCAGAATCTTTAAAAAAAAAAAACGGTGTGATTTTAACAATTCAATGTGTGATTGTTATAGCAGTAATATGTAACACTAATAATTAGGGTTGGGTATCATTTGAATTGCCACGATTCTGATTCAGATTCAGATTCTTAACGGTTCTCAATTCCGATTCTTTGAGGGGCAGGGTAAAAAAATAATACATGCTTCTTCCACCAAATGTTTTTAATTTATTCGAGAAACTTTTACACAGGTTAGTTTACAGTAATATTCACATTAATCAGTCTGTTTATATTCACTGCTATGTAACTGTAACCTGAGAACCACTGAAGCTGCAACAGTACAACTTTTAAAGGAAAGCCCTCCCATTTAAAAACAGTTCTTGTTGAGAAAAACAAGCATATCTGCCTTCTCAGGCATACCCACCCCCTGGGAAGAAATGTTTGAATCTGGTGCACTTTAAGCAGAATTACTACAGACTAGATCTAGTGGGTACAACTCTAAACACCCATATGACAAAGATCGGTTTACATTTTAATAATCAAATAAGTATGTGAACATAACCAATAACCTACCATAGCCAATAACAAATAAATGTAACGTATTGTATTTTTGTTGTTCATTCATATCTTATTTTACTTTTTTATTTATGCATATTTGTTTATCTCTCCAGTTTAAAACAATATGTCTGGTTTACTGTCCTATAGTACATAGAATTATTTACTGTCCTATAGTACATAGAATTATTTCAAACCTGTTTTATCCCAATAATTATAGAGGAGTGCCTTGGAAATATGTGTTTACATAAATTGTGATCAAAACGTTTGAGACCCACTGAGATAACTTAGACCAGGGGTGCCCAACCTTTTTTGAACCGTGTGCTACTTTTAAAGTTGCCAGTCTGCCGAGATTTACCAGTCCAAATAGAGAGGCGTAGCCATTACTGACAGCCTACTACCAGGTAAATACACACTTCTACTTGTATAAAACTGACCTTTGTACGATGAATACTTCATAAAATACTGCAGATCCTTTATTTTACCTCTTTCTAATCTACACGCAGACAAGTATTTAACTGAAGTTACCCAACAGTGTTGTTGATACAGAGTTGGAGTTTATTCACACGTCACATACTACAATGTTTTCAAGAAACATTGAACAGTGCTGCCACATATGACACAGGAAAAAAAGAAGACACTGAACCCTTTCTTTGCCATTATATAAAAATAGTGTTGCTACAACTTACTAATAAGACAACTCAGATCTGAAGCTACACAGGAATCTGCTGCCAAAGTGCAATAAAAAAGACAACATTAATAGAATCAAACCCTTTTCTTTTTTTGTTGCATTTTAGTAGAGTATAAAAAGAAATGCCTTCAAAATAGGATGCAAGAAACACTAGTTTCTTAACCTGAATTGATAATGGACTATAATCAATTTAAACAGAACAGATCTTAATGTTTGCATTCTTATACCATTTTGTGCAATAATTAAAATGAATAAGTTCAAACAAACTAAAAGCTTACAGCTGATTAATAACGGTATCTAACTTGAGTTTTTATTATATCAAAAACCTGTTGAAATGCGACTGTTATTTTTATTGTCCCCCAAAAGCACGTCGGCAGCCTCCAGGAATGCTTCTTTCACAACTTCGCCGTCTTTGAAAGACTTCATGTGTTTCGCAAGAACGTGCCTGACATGTTAAGATGCTCTGGTAGCAGCCTTGCTCTTGTTGTTGGGCCTGGTGAAAATTGACTGCTGTGCATTTAGCTGTCCTTTCAGGCCCCTCCCCTTTTGAGAACGTAGGGCAGAATTAGGAGGGAATTCCGTCTCGTAGCATTTGTGCACTGTTTTGAAATGCCGCTCCTAAATTACCCTTCTTCGATAAAGCCACGCTCGCATTGCAGATGAGACAGATGGACTTTGAATTGGAATAGATACAAAAATAATCATCCTCCCACTCGGAGTGAAAATGATATATTTAGTTTTTTTCATAATTGCTTGTGTGTGTGCGGACTGTCACTCCTGTTGACACGGACAACATCAGCGAACTACTGCCCGCTGCCCACCAGCCACGCCCCGACACATGGGGTCACGCCGGCCAATCACAAAGCTTTGATGCTTTCAAGTGCATTATTATGGCACAGGAAGATTATGTTATAGGACATTAACGATAAAACAGAATATTGTTGTTCTATTTTTAGACACATCTCACGATCGACTGGGAATCTCCCCGCGATCGACTGGTTGGGCACCCCTGACTTAGACTAAAGTGAACTATCTAAACACTCAAGAGTCCTTTACCTCACTGAGCTGTAGTTATCAGCCTCTCAGTCTGACTGGAGAGGACTCTCCCTCCACATCATTGTTGAAACATCTTCTTCTTATATCCGTTAGAGCAGCTAGCACCAGAGTCTAATAACAACAGCGCTGGTACCGGTGCACCCTCCCTCTCTCGCTCCCACACTCTCACTTTGGCTGTGAGCTGCGGGTGCCAGATAAGCCAACATCCCCCATTTTCATCACTTACAGCGCCCATCGTACAGGGCAAATGAAAAGTGTAACCGGGATGAAAAGGGTGTTACATTTACTTAATTATGAATGTTGCTACATCAAGGCCGAAGATTAGGATAAGCACCAACGGTCAAAAATATGTGTTTCCCTCCCAGAGCTGTCAGTGCAGCGCCTCCCCAGAACTGGCGCCCTAGGCGAACATCTATAACGCCAGTGCGACGGGCCGGCCCTTGTCCCAGGTTATGCTGTAGGAAGTGTAGGTACAACGCTACATTTCCCGCCCCGCCGCAGTCATACAGTAGGCTACGGAGAGCAGCGAGAAACATTTCCTCAGGCAAACATATGATACATTAAATGATCGTGAGGATGATGATTAAAAATCTTTGTATGAGCCGGTCTGCATTTCCTGATGAAAAAACATAGCGATGGTTTTGTACTTACGCCAACGTGGATTAAACAACATTATTTTGTTAAATAAAAACATGGTGATGTTTTGTAAATGATTACATGTCTCTTATTTAGCACAGAATATGATCCTATCCGTGACAGATGGATCTTAACAAATATCCACTATATCAGATACCTCTACTGTAGATCTATCAGCTGTTTATTTTTTATTTCACAAGAGTTCCACTGTGGCAGCTTTTTAATCACTGCACCCCCTGGTGGATCCATGAATCCATTGCAGCTGGTTTAATTATAATTAAATGTATTTATCAAGGGGGCGTATCAAGTCCTGCGGGGGGTTTTCCTTTTCAGTAGGGGGCCGCCCCGTGCCGATCACGGACCTGCACGGGTAGGCATCTGAAATGAAGTGCTACATCTGTACTCAATACTGTGGGCAATCCCCTCAGGAGCAATTTGGGGTGAAGTGTCTTGCCCAGGGACACAACGACATGCTGACTGCAGTGGGGTTCGAACATGTGACCCCCTGATCCCAACACCAAGGCTCTATGCACTGTGCCACACGCCTCCCTCGTGTGTCAATTTCTGACAACGTGATTCGTTCAGATGCGTCACGTGGTGTGCTAAAACACTTCCTGGTTTAGCTTTCCGCTGGAAATTTAAATCTCAAAATGGCAAAAGAACAGTGAAAAAAACATTAACAGAGAAGACGACAACAATTGTCACTTACACGAAGCAAGGTTAGACAAAAAACTAATTACCCTGACCATGAAATACCATCACGGAGTGCGTCGATGCGCAAGCTATCGTCCAAAGAACAGGAGAGTATAGCTTGCGCCACACAGCAATCTTTAAAGGTCGTTTTCTCAAAATGAGTTTTTTTCTCCTATTCTGAGTGAGAAATGTCCACTTCAGTTTACATACACCAAACCTTCCAGTTATATTCCCATCAATATTCTGAAGGTTTTTACAGAAGGGTTTGTTCATATATAATTCATAGCCTGAATTATATAACATTTTATACCTAAAAACATGGCGAAAATTGATATTTTAGGGCTGTTGACAGTATTTTCTGATTTATGGAGTGATAAAAAAAAAAGAGATATCCAAAATCCTTTCTGTAAAAACTTTAGATTCTAATATGAACCTGGCTTTATCCAATGTTCAGAATTGTGTTGCTGAAATGTATTAAAATATGCGCATATTTAATGAGATGATGGCTCATTTACATATTTAAACATGCTATTTCAGAAAACTTGTAATATAAAAAACTATTGTCTTAATGCAAGTAATTTCTAGCCGATATCTTTAAGTTAAAAAAAGTACCCTATTCACCTTTAGTGTCTCGCCTCAAGTCTACAAAAATAGCAAAATAACACAACCTGTGTTGATTCAACACTTCAACTAAATCTCGACTAAAAAAGAGAATTACAGATATACCAATGTTTTGGTAATTAAACTATTTTGACGTTTTTGTGAAATGATTTTTCCCCATTGACAACACTTTTCTTCAATAAAATGTCCCACAAGAGGCTGAAATGACCATAAACCTGCTATTTTATAACTTGTCTTTCCATTGTATTCATGTTCCTGCAGCCATGATTTATTTTTTTAGATTAAATCATAGTGAAATGTAACATTATTATACCACAGGACTCAGTGCTGGTTTACACAAACACATATCCCTCGCAAACAAACACATACACACACATTAATACATACAGTCATACTCATCAAATATATGTCTAACTGTATGATATAAGACAATGGTTATAGATCTTTATGTTGGCCAGCTATGATCTAATAACAATTTATTTATGCTTTTGACTTTAGTTTTATGAGTCCTTTAATATGTCTTGCCTTCATCTTTAACCATGTTTGGTCTTGTTTTCTGCTGCTGGCCTTTCCCTGGAAGGCACAGTAGAGCTTTGTTTTATCTTATATCTAGTCACAGACATAGAAATAAAGAGACTTTAGATCCACAAACCCCTTGTAATGTGATTGTGTATACCACAGCTTCTTGCTCATTTTATAAAAGACATATATTTCTTATTTTTACTAAACAGCGATCGAAAAATGACATCTTTATTATTGAGGAGTGAGATTATTTTACTGTTTGAACATTCTCAGACATACCAACCCAGTCTCACATCTAAACGTGTAATAACTACGTTGGTCCACAACTTGGGACGTAGTATTTCTACAAAAACGCCTCTGAAATTGTAGGATCCCTACGTTTTTTTTCACCATTAATTTCCAATGGCTGGCGTCTATGTCACGTGATCTTCAAATTTCTCCGCACAGAAAGAAAAAAAATGGCCGACCTTCGTTTTGTTCTCGGTGGAAAATGCCTATTTTAAGGTTAGTTTGGCCATTAAAATGCGTTTTGATGTCATTTGATGCGAGAAATATGTGTTGTTATTTCAGATTATGTGTGCAGTGGATGTACATGATCTTTAGTTTGCTAGTTATTACGAAGATTACTTCAAGAAATTGTGTCCATACGTTTTCATTGTTAGCAAGGTGGTTGCTAGGGACGCTGCGATCGATATTATTTATGTTATGTTGTGTAACTGTTTAATGGTGTTATCTTTATTGCTACCCCCTTCCCCGTCAATTTATAGTGTTGGTCCACAGCGCAAACGTATTAGTTTAACAAAATCCGCATCTAAAATTGTGGCATAGATACGTTATTTTCCCCTGTGCAATTCTCCAACCCAGTCTATACCAGCAGATCCTCACCGATAAATAAAATACTACGATCCAGGGGTGCCAAGCACTCTGAAGTACCAACAATTGGACATTCGCTCACCGAGATGTAGATGCACTAATCGAGAAGCTGTCACCGCTTTCGGCTGGGGCTAATGCCTGGATAAATGCTGGAGAGAGACACACGGCGGGAGAAACCTTGTGTCTGGGAGACATAAAGGCTCCTTGCAAGTAGCGGCTACAAGGTAAATAAAGAAGACACAGGTTGCAAGACGTAGAGTAACGTTCCTGGACAGACTAATCTCTGCTGACTGTCTCACCTTAACCAACGCCCAGAGATCCTCCATTCTCTCCCATGGTAAACCAACTACTGTCCAACAAATGTTGGCATTCCTAGGTCTGACAGGCTACAGCAGAAATCACGTACCACAGTATGTCGATTTAATACAACCTCTCAGAGACATGCTAACCATCGCAGGGAACAGAAACCTGACGGCCACCCTAATATGGACCCCAGAAGCTGAGGATGCGTTCACACGCACCAAACAAGCATTGGGACAAGCCACTCACCTGGCCACACCTGATTATGACGACCCCTTCTATCTGGATGTTTCTGAAACAGGAGGGATAGTAAATGCTGTACTGTTTCAGAAAAAGGAGGGAGAGAGAAGGCCACTGATGTACCACAGTTCAAAATGGGATAATATTGAACAAGGACAAACGGGCTGCGTAAGACACTTAGCAGCATTAACCAAAGCCGTTGACAAAACTGGACACATTGTGATGTGCCACCCACTCAAGATAAATACAGCACATGGAGTGGTGGCATTCCTGGGCTCGAAGGTATTGACATTTTCCATGGCCAGACAAATCTAAATTTCAGAGGCTCTAAAGCAACCACACATCAGCTACGAGTCATCACATGTCAACATGGCCACAGGAATGACATCAGACACCCATCTACCACACAACTGCGAAGATGTCGCAGCAAAAGACCTCAAACTAAGAGAAGACATGGCTACAGAACCTTTACCAAATGCCGAGCTAACACTCTACAGTGATGGATGTTGCTACAAAGGACCTGATGGAAATGTTGCATCCTATGCGGTGGTGCTACAAGAGGGAAACCAGATGACAACACTTGAAGCAGGAATCATTCCTCAACCAGCCTCTGCTCAACTGGCAGAGATAATTGCATTCACAAAAGCTTTACAAATTGCAGAAGGGAAAAAAGTAAACATCTTTACAGACTCTGCATATAGAGCGGTACATGTCAATGGACCACAATGGATGAGAAGAGGATTCCTCACCACGGCCCACACCCCAGTAAAACATGCCAAAGCACTCCAAGAAATGCTGAAAGCAGTGCTACTCCCTGCACAAGTTGCAGTAATGAAGTGTAAAGGACACCAGCAAAACAACTCGCAAATTGCCAAAGGAAATGACGCCGCAGTAAAGAAAGCTGGAGGATACACGAACCAAATGATTGTAGTACAGACACTCCCCTCCCAGAACTAACTGAAGAAGACATAAAGAAAATTCAAGAAAAAGCAGGACCGTATGAACAAAACGAGTGGCTAATAGCCACAAAAAAGGAAGGAACATGGAGATCCCATGACGGACGTCTAGTTGCACCTGCAGAGCTCTGTCACCTGT
Source organism: Gymnodraco acuticeps (assembly GCF_902827175.1). Taxonomy (NCBI): domain Eukaryota; kingdom Metazoa; phylum Chordata; class Actinopteri; order Perciformes; family Bathydraconidae; genus Gymnodraco; species Gymnodraco acuticeps. Next base: position 1,653,650 of record NW_022990311.1, read on the forward strand.
TGATGAAGCAAGCACATGGCCCAACACATGTCTGCCAGAAAATCACCCAAAAGAAAATTGAACACCTCTGGTGGCACTCGTACATGAAAGCGTTAGTAGAAAACTATGTGCACGAATATGAAGTGTGTAACACCCACAACAACCAACGGCCATACAAATGTCCAATGGGAAACTACGCCGTACCAGATGCTCCTTTCAAAGAAATAACAATAGATTTCACAGATATGGGGGCTGAAAACAGGGTTAGGGGGTACAGATACCTGTTAGTCATGGTAGATAGATTCACGAAATGGGTAGAAGCTATCCCCTGCAAAAATTAAAATGCAAAATCAGTTGTTAAGTGGTTAAGAAATTAACTAATACCTCGCTATGGGGTCCCCAGATACATTAAGTTGGATAATGGTTCCCACTTTAACAACAAAGAACTAGCCAAGGTAGAAGCAGAACTAGGGATCACACACAGGTTTGGGTCAGTGTATCATCCCGCTTCCCAGGGACTAGTTGAGAGGGCAAATCAAACGCTGAAAACAAAGATAGCAAAAGCATGTCATGGCTCAAAGCTAACTTGGTTAAACGCTTTACCATTGGCTCTAATGTCTATGAGATGTTCACCAAATGGTCAGACACACTTATCACCCCATGATTTGCTGACGGGTCGGCCCATGCCTGGTCCTCCAAGGGAGGCGGGGCATGGCCCAGTGTTGGATATGTGGCAAATTGAGACTGACGACTACATGAAAGTTTTGACTGACCTTACCCGAGTTTTGTCCACACAGGTCCAACAGGTGGGGAAGGATCCAGAAGCACCGAAGGGCACTACTCACATGCTGTTAGAACGGGGTACAAAATACTGGACTCAAATGCGACGGCTAAGATTTTAATGAAAAAATAAAACAAAGTTTTAACAAAAAATCACTCATGCGAGGACAAAACAAAACTTCTCGATTTCAAACAAACAAAACTCTCCTCTCTGGTTTTAACGCTGGGTCTCTGGACATGGAAGCACACTGAAACAAGACGAACTGGCACAAGACAAAGGGAGACAAGGACTATTTATACATGAGGGAATAGGGACCAGGTGGAAACAATCAGGGGCGGGACAGATGCTGACGATGACGGAAAATCACCCAAAGTGAGGAATTAACAGGACCTGAAAGGAAAGAGCAGAGGTAAGTACAAAATAAAACAGGAAATGGGAAAACGAGACATGACATGAAATAGGCAGACAAGACATGAAGTAACAAGAAAACCTGACTCTACATACAAACCTGACTAGACTTGGAATTACATACCTGACTAAACATGAAGTGACAGACATAAAACAAACACGACTAAGACAATTGACGAGACACCACAGTACCCCCCCCCCCCTCTAGGGATTGCTCCGGAAGTCCCAGACCCTCCTGGATGATCCTGATAAAAGTCAGTGATCAAACTCCGATCTACAATGAAGCTTGCAGGGACCTATTGTCTTTCTTCGAGACCGTAACCAACCCAGTCCACGAGGAATTGTTTCCCTCGACCACGGTTACGGACTCCAAGCAGTTTCTTAACAGTGTAGACAGGACCACCATCAACCATCCGGGGTGGGGGCTTAGAGGCGGGCACCAGAGGACTCTCTCTTACAGGCTTGACCTTCCCCACATGAAACGTCGGATGGACCTTGAGCGACCTGGGTAGACGTAAGCGCACAGACACTGGGTTAATCACCTTAGACACCTGGAAAGGACCCACGAACCTTGGGGCTAGCTTTCTGGACATGACATGAAGGGGTAAGTCTTTGGTAGCCAGCCAAACGCTTTGTCCATGCCTATAGGATGGAGCAGGTCTGCGATGCCGATCCACCACCTTCTTCATCTGGCTGGCACTGCGCAGGAGAGCACGACGAGCACCTGCCCAGATCCGGCGGCACCGACGGACCATGGCGTGTGCCGACGGGACCGTGACCTCACCTTCATTGGCAGGGAACAAGGGTGGCTGATACCCATAAACACACTGGAAAGGAGTAAGTCTAGTAGCTGCGGTGGGCAGTGTGTTGTGAGCATACTCGACCCACACCAGGTGCTTGCTCCACGATGCCTGGTTCTGGGAAACGAGACACCGCAAACAGGTCTCCAGCTCCTGGTTGATCCGCTTTAATTGGCCATTGGACTGCGGGTGGTAACCCGAAGACAAGCTGACGGTGGCACCCAGGAGATGGCAGAACTCCTTCCAAAAACCTGAGATGAACTGGGGGCCTCGGTCCGATACGATGTCCCTGGTAAAACCATGAATACGGAAAACTTCACGTAACTTGACCTCTGCCATTTCTTTGGCAGAGGGGAGCTTGGGTAATGCAATGAAATGTGCCATCTTTCTGAATCTGTCCACCACCGTCAGGACGGTGGTGTTTCCCTCGGAAACGGGTAATCCAGTGACGAAGTCCATGGAGAGGTGTGACCATGGACGATGTGGAACAGGAAGAGGCTGCAGCAGACCCATCTGAGCTTGTTTGGAGGTCTAGTTTCTGGCACAAACGGTGCAGGCTGCCACATACTCTGCCACCTGTTTCTCCATAGCCGGCCACCAGAAATGTTGCTTTATCATAAAGATTGTGCGTTTAACCCCAGGATGACAGGTGAGCAAAGACGTGTGAGCCCAGTGAATTACCTGGGAGCGAACTGAAACAGGTACAAACAACCTACAGATGAAGCACTCCAGATCAGACTCAGGTGGGTGTGTCCCAGTCAAAAGCCCAGCGGATCAATCAATCAATCAATCAATCAATGTTTATTTATATAGCCCAATATCACAAATGTTACATTTGTCTCAGTGGACTTTACAGTTTGTACAAAATATCAGTATGACAATACGACACCCTCTGTCCTTAGACCCTCACATCGTACAAGGAAAAACTTCCGGAGAAAACCCACAGTTTAAAGGGAAAAATGGGAGAAACCTCAGGGAGAGCAACAGAGGAGGGATCCCTCTCCCAGGACGGACAGACGTGCAATAGATGCCGTGTGTAAATTGAAAAGATAATACATTTGCAACATAGGTAGTCCAAATGTTTGGAAATGCATGTGTGTATAATAGGAAGATGAATCCACGAGGATATCCATCCAGGACCTATGATCCAGGACCACAGCCACGACTCAAGATCCAGGGCTCGCGATCCAGGACAGAGGAGCGCAGGATCATCCATGACTCCGGATCCCGGCGTATATAGACACCAAAAAGAAAGACATTTGGGGAAGCTGGGTTAATCGGAACATGAGAGTACACAGGTATAGACAGAGAGAAGGAAGAAGTAAGATGTCCCCCGACAAACTAAGCCTATATCAGCAAAACTAGGGGCTGAATCTAATCAGCCCTAACTATAAGCTTTATCAAAAAGGAAGGTCTTAAGCGCACTCTTAAAAACGGATAGGGTGTCTGCCGCCCGAACACAAACTGGAAGCTGATTCCACAAATGTGGAGCTTGATAAGAAAAGGCTCTGGCTCCCATTGTACTTTTAGAGACTCTAGGAACAACCAACAACCCTGCATTCTTGGAACGCAATGCCCTAGTAGGACAGTAGGGTATAATGAGTTATTTAAGGTAAGATGGCGCCTGCCCATTAAGGGCTTTGTAGGCGAGAAGAAGAATTTTAAATTCTATCCTGTGTTCTATAGGGAGCCAGTGTAAGGCAGCCAGAACAGGAGCGGATGCCAGCGGCTGGGGGTGTTGCCAAATTGCTAGGGGGCGTTGCCCAATTTCCCCATTTGTTCAATTACAGGATTTAACCATGAGATGGCGCTTCATTCACAAAATACACAAAGACAACTGTTTGCAATGTTTACAGCTCTGCAGTTGTGTTTTCTGAATACTGTAGCATTTAATCACTTATTTGTTACTGTATGGTTTTCACAGCTACTATAATGAAAAAACATCAATATTTTAGATCAAATAAAGTATATAGTTTGCTTTATGCAGTATATTTCTTGTAATATTGTTGGGGTGTTTTTACACAGTACAGTAGATTGAAGTAAATAAATGTATACATTAAGATAAGATGGACCTTTATTAATCCCGTGGGGAAATTCAGTAGTTCAAACAGCAACAGGGTGAGAGTGAAAAACAGGACAGCACAGATTCACACAGATTAATAAAATCAAAAATAAGATGAGCGATAAAAATAATAATAATGAGAAACTATGAAATAAGAAATGAATAAAACTAAAATATAATTATCATATCATATATTATAATGTATTGTATTATTAAGTAATATCATACATTAACCCCATTATAGCAGATGCCACATTGAATGGATGAACACATTTATGCATCAATAATTACAACAGAGTATTTCTAAATACAAGTTGTAAAAATACTTATATGTATTTAATATTAACCCTTTGGAGTCAACCGTCACGCCGGCGTGATCAGATCACATGACCTGTGCCGCATAATAACAACAGTCCGGACAACATTGCCGTGTGTTTCTGTCGAAAGTACTGGCTTGAAACTATATCCCAGTCTTTGTTTCATGCAAAAAGACCCAGTAAACACGGAGATACGATGATATAAAGTTAATACATTTCAAAAGTATGAAAAATGGAAGCACATATTTGAATATATTCGCCGCATTTGATCATTTTACGAAACGGAAAATACTGGAAACTGTAGATCCTGCTCAACAGGATGTATATGTGTATTTCTGTCGAAAGTACTGGCTTGAAACTATATGCCAGTCTTTGTTTCATGCAAAAAGACCCAATAAACAGACACAAATAAACACGGACATACGATGATATAAAGTTAATACAGATATATTTCAGAAGTATGAATAATGGAAGCACATATTTTAATATCTTCGCCGTATTTGATAATTTTACGAAACGGAAAATACTGGAAACTGTAGATTCTGCTCAACAGGATGTATTTACCAGGGAGGGGGTGAGGTAATCAGGTAAACGGAGTGATACGAAACGAGACGAAAAGAGAAGAAGAGGGTCGGCGGGAACCGAAGAGAGACGGCGGGAAATGAGAGAGACGAAGATATACGAAGACAGGCGGCGGGAGACGAAGAGAGACGGCGGGAGACTGGATTGAAGTAATTGTGACAGACAAACATTGAGAATTTAGATATAGTTAGATAGATTTAGAGTTTTGAAGATTCAACTATGATGAAGAGAACTCTGAACGCGAGTCAAGCTTTAAGCTTGTTTTTTGACATGGAGGAGGAGGAACCTGTGATGTTGCCCTCTGTGTCGTATTGACAGAAACCGCTTTGAAGCGTGGCACAGATAAAGACAGAAAAAACTGATTTTTGTACATAATGTGTATATATATATATTTGTATTATATTTATAATAACACTTTTGCCTTATCAGAATGAAATCCCATGCTACCTCAATCAAACTTTCACATTATCATAGTGACATCCCATGTATATATTTCCAGCTTTTAAATGGTGTGTATGTTTGTGTTACATATGAAAAATAATATCATTTTCAAAATCTGTTTTTACGTTTTTTTTTGTGATTTTGGGTCCAAAATGTTCATATAGTAGAAGATCACTGCTCTAAACAAAGTCAAAAATCCTACATCCAAACGAAATAAATATAATTAATTATGATGAATACGTTAAGTCTTGTTCATTGTTTTTCACTTTTATTAAATGTTTGATATTTCCGGTGGAAATGGTGGACTATCGGACATTCAAAATGCAGCATATTTTCACTCTTACACACATATATTCTCCTTTTACATACATACATTTTCACTCTCACACACATATATTCTCCTTTTACATACATACATTTTCACTCTCACACACTACTCACACATTCATACATTTTGCTCTCATATTATCATATTTCAATGCACACATTCATATATTGTCACTCACACATTCATGCATGTTGTTCTCATATTCATATAATGTAATGCTCATATTTATACATTTTGCTCTCATGCGAAATGTACTAAAAATAAGTATGTCATGGTAGTGGTCAGCTGTTAAACACAAAAGTGTATCTTAAGGGCTGTAAATATAATAAGCCTGTTGTCAATTTTAGACACAGGCTTATTATATTTACAGCCCTTAATAACATTCATTTTCTGGACTCAATGTGTGTCTTGGCCGTTTTCTTTGTTCCAAGCAAACGAGTGCTTTTTGTTTTGAAATCACTTCCGTGAGTTTCGCGGGCCTCCCCCCTCGCTCCACTGCATTAGACCATTTAGTAAGGTAACAAGCAAAAGGGCAAAAACGCCTCTCAGACGCTCTTCCGTTTACTTGTTTAATAAAGAAAAACAAATGGTCCGTAGATACACGGACTCATATAGCCTATGTATGTATACTGTAAGGAGAATGTATGTGCGTGAGAGGACCAGTATGAATTACGGCATATAAATATGCAAACACAAACCTACAGACTGGGGGATGGGAGATAACAGGAGTGGGGGGGGGGGGGGAGCTGTGGAATGTGACCCTTGGGAGAATTCCTCCACACATTCCGATGGCCAATTCGTTTTAAACAAAGAATTCGCAACACAGGACAGCATGGGCAACATGGGGGGTGGGGGCTGGTGAACGGTCTGGTCAATGTTTGTAAACACAATCCCCAGGATGTGTCCTAATCAGGAGCCGGGTAAATGAGAGACTGAGGAGCCCCCGAAAAACAGATCCCGAAATAGCTCGTCCTCGTTTCCGCAGCAGATAGGCCTACAGTATGGTGTCTGTGTTATGTCAGTCATTTTAAATAAAACGTTGAAAACTGAACTTGAAAATGGTTTCCTCTTTTTATTTTATGTATCATTTTCGGGACGGGGAGACGTGTGTGATTAAAAATTAATTTGCAGAAATGTAAAGTGATCTAACTAAGTTCTATTCATATTCTTGACGGGAAGAGCAGTGTAAATGGGTGGCCATATGCATTTGAAAAACAATATAAATCACACAGTTATTATACAATAGGCTATAAAAGCACCATCGATAACTTTTATCCAATTCAAACTTTGGACGGGAAAAAAGGAAGGTGTACATGGTTGGGCTATACTGTAGGCCCAGGGGCGGCGGGTGCTGTAGGCTAGGGAAGGCTAAGCCTTCCAAATATGTGTGTAACTGCATCCTGGTAAAATAAAAATATAATGTCTTTGACATTAGCGCTGCTATGCAGCCACCTGTGCCCTGTACCACGAAGCCAGTTCAACAGACCCTGGATATGCTTGAGTTATCTTAACTATCCCTAACAAACGCGATCTCGCTAAACGGTCCTACGGCGCTGGTTATCAACTCTGTAAATAAAGCCAGGGTTTCTCTCCAGCTGAGAACGCGTTCACGTGAAAGGGGCGGGGTTAGCTACATTTGACCAATCACAAACAGGGACAAGTGTACTGACAGCGCAACATCATACTTCATTAATGAAAAGTAAACTAATATTAGACAAATATGAACTTTAAACATCCATGATGACTTAAACATATAATCCAGGATACAAGCCACATAGTTGCACCTGCAAGGAGAATACAGAACAACTCGTTAAAAAATAAACTACCGAGTGTTTGAAAGCGTACAACAGTTTTATGATACTGCCCCATCTAAAACACGAGGGGATCTGACTTTATTACATTTGAGTTGAGTGTTTCGTCAACTTAATGTGTTGCTTAAAATAATACGTCTGCATACAGTATATGTGACAATGTAACTAAGTGTTGTACGGCCAGATACGGCTCGAGAAGCTGACTCAGATAAGGAAATATTGTGATATCGATGTGAGATCGATGATCTGATTGATGATGTGATGTCAGTGTGATATGAATGATAAGTGCGACACGTCGGCGTCTTCTCTGCATACGGCAGTTTAAACTGCATTTCCTTTTTCCTGTAATATGACTTGATAGATTTAAACTCCGCACACTGAGCTCTGATCGGTCAGCAGATGGTGCTTTCACTGAGTTGATCTCTTTTCTATAGATGCCGGAGGCGGGCAGCGTAAAATGAAAAAAAAAGTTATTTAGCCTTCCCAAACCTGAGCCTCACGCGCCGCCTATGTGTAGGCCTACTGTATACATACAAAGGCCATTCAAGCTAGAGTTCTTCTGGAAATGTTCACATCAGGCACCTTCAAGTTAAACAATACTAAACAATTAACACAGTAGGCCTAAATTATGTGGATTAAACCACATTTATTTCGTTAAAAATAAACGAAATATGATTTAGTTTGAATGATTAAATGTCATTAGGCACCTTCAAGTTAAACAATCAGGTGCACACTTTAATGTGCCGCCACCTCCGGACTCGGCTTGACTCGGTTTAAAGAATGCACAAATGTGTTAAATCGTTTATGTCAGATATGTACTAAGTAGCCTAAATACATTTGTTCCTGCTCAAGATTAGATTCAACTTTATTGTTATTGCACATATTGCAGGTACTGAGACAACGAAATGCAGTTTAGTTTCTAACCAGGTGCAACAAGCAGCGAAAAGTAATGTGCACAATACTACAGTAAACAATTAACACAGTAAATTATGTGGATTAAACCACATTTATTTCTTTAAAAATAAACGAAATATGATTTTGTATGAATGATTAAATGTAGGGTGAATTGCCCTAATGTGGGACATTTTTGCATTTCAGACTTCGGGAATATATTGCGATATGAAGCCGATACAATAAATCAAAATCCAGTACCATTCCGAAATCCCCAGTAATATTAGACACTAATAATACAGTCAACTATTAACACTGTATATATTATTGTTTGCCCGTGGGATTAGGATGATCGGTAGTGAGACCCGTGCTGCATTTTCCTCCGGTCGGATGTGATATAAAAACAAAGTGATTATTTGTGTTGTTGTAAACTCACGCGGATTAAATTTAGTGCATTAATTTCAACTCGCGAACATATGATAGCCTACATTAAATGATCGTGAGGATGATGATTGAAAATCGTTTGTTTGAGCCTGGATGCATTTCCTGATCTAAAAACATAGCGATGGTTTTGTACTTACGCCAACGTGAATTAAACATTATTTTGTTAAATAAAAACATGGAGATGTTTAGTAAATGATTACATGTCTCGTATTTAGCACAGAATATGATCCTATCCGTGACATATGGATCTTAACAAATATCCGCTATATCGGATACCTGTAGATCAGCTGTTTATTTCACATGGGTTCCAGTGTGGCAGCTTTTTAATCACGGCTCCCCCTGGTGGATCCATGATCCATTGCAGCTGGTTTCATTATAATTAAATGTATTTATCAAGGGGGCGTTTCAAATCCTGCGGGGGGGTTTTCCTTTTCAGCAGGGGCCCACCCAGTGCCGATCACGGACCCGCACGTCTGAAATGGAGCGCTACATCTGTATTTTGCGGGCAACCACTAGGAGCCGGGCTCTCACCATGTGCTTGCTTCACCACAGATTCTATTTGCCATGACACTGCCCCAACCACACAATGAAGTGGAAGGATGCTTTCAGGTTTTTTGGCAGCAGGTTCAGGCTCGTACATGCGTGACAAAGCATCTGGTTTCACATTCTGAGAGCCTGGTCTGTATGACAAGGTGAAGTTAAAGCGACTAAAAAACAATGACCATCTAGCCTGGCGTGGGTTTAGTCTTTTGGATTTTCTAATGAATTCCAGGTTCTTGTGATCAGTCCATACTAGAAATGGTTGTTCCGCCCCCTCTAACCAATGACGCCAGTCTTCTTAGGCTATCTTTACTGCCAAAAGTTCCTTGTTCCCCACATCGTAATTCCTCTCTGCGTCTGTCAACTTCCGTGACAAGAAAGCACAAGGATGGAGCTTGTTGTCCTGAGCAGACCTTTGGGAGAGCACCGCTCCGACGCCTTCGTTCGAGGCATCCACCTCCACAATGAATTGTCTCTGCGAGTCAGGCACTGTGAGGATTGGAGCGGTTGTGAACAACGTCTTAAGTCTTTGAAAGGCTTTCTCCGCCTCAGTGTTCTACTTAAAAACAACATGAGAAGAGGTTAGTGCATGTAATGGCGCCGCAATGGTGCTAAAGTTTCTTATGAACCTTCTGTAGAAATTGGCAAAGCCTAAGAATTGTTGGATCTGTTTCCCGTTTGTGGGAGTTGGCCAATCTTCCACAGCACTAACCTTTACTGGATCCATCTGAACATGGTTAGCGGTGACGATATAACCCAGGAAGGGGACCGTCTTGACATGAAACTCACATTTCTCAGCTTTGCAGTACAGTTGATTCTCCAACAGTTTCTGGAGTACTTGGCGGACATGTTGAATGTGAGTTTCCTCATCCGGTGAGAAAATTAAGATGTCGTCAAGGTAGACGAAGACAAACTTGTTGAGAAAGTTCCTCAACACATCATTGATCATACCCTGAAAAACACCTGGAGCATTGCATAAACCAAAAGGCATAACAAGATATTCGTAGTGGCCACTCGGAGTGTTGAACCCTGTTTTCCACTCATCCCCCTCCCGAATTCTGACGAGATGATAGGCGTTTCTGAGGTCCAGTTTGGTGAATACTTGGGCATCCTGCAACAGTTCAAACGCTGTAGACATTAGTGGAAGGGGGTATATATTCTTGACCGTTATTGCATTGAGTGGACTATAGTCTATGCATGGACGGAGGGAACCATCTTTCTTGCCCACAAAGAAAAAGCCTGCAGCCGCAGGTGATGATGACGGTCTAATGAGTCCAGACTTAAGGGAAGAGTCAATATACGTCTTCATGGCCCCTCTTTCTGGTGCAGAGATGGAGTAAAGCCGACCTCTAGGGATCGGAGCTCCAGGCAAAAGGTCAATAGGGCAGTCATAAGGTCGATGAGGTGGTAGCGAAGTAGCCTTAGTCTTGTCAAAAACCTCTTTTAAGTCCAGATAACATGCAGGCACTCTGGACAGGTCAGCATACTCTGACTTGATGTCAGTGGTAACTCTATTGGGGAGGTCTGTCTGATTAACAGACTGTCTGGAGTTCCCAGGGGAGGCTAAGCAGGTTACTTTACAATCAGAGCCCCAGTTCTTAATGTTTCCCGACCGCCAGTCAATATTCGGATTATGCCTGAGGAGCCATGGAAGTCCCAAAACTATAGGGTGAAGTGCAGAGTCAAATAAGTGGAATCTTAATGTTTCTGTGTGAATGTCATCTATGGTTACTTGAACGGGTTCAGTTATATGGGTTACTCTGAATAACAGCTTGCCATCTAAGGCACTGGCATCTACAGGAGAAGTCAAAGGAACAGTAGTAATGCCCAGTCTTTTAACAAGACCCCAGTCCATCAGACTTTCGTCCGCTCCTGAATCCACTAGTACCCCCTGAGTCATGGTGTGGTCACGTAACTGTAATTTTACCTTGGTCAATGAACGTGGAGGAAAGTCAGCTTCAGAAAATCGGCTCACCGGCGCCCTCCGTCGCGCCGATGAGCCTGTCCTTTTAACGGGCAGGAAGATGCAGCATGGCCATGTTGTCCACAGTAGAAGCAGCATCCTTCACGGAAACGGCGCTGTCGTTCCTCTGCCGTGATCCTGGCTCCGCCCAGCTGCATTGGTTCCTCGGATGATGTTGTCAGAGGTGTATTGTTTATCCATGGGCGTTGTGGGGCAGATGGGCGCACGCTGGTCCATAACCTTTCACTGTTCCTTTCATTAAGTCTAATATCAATGCGGGTAGACATTGCAATGATAGAGTTAAGATCTGTTGGTAGCTCCAGGGGTGCTAATTGATCCTTAATATAATCCTTTAATCCATTCATAAAGGCATCAATAAGGGCTGGGGTGTTCCACCCGCTATCTGCTGCTAAAGTGCGAAATTGTATCGCATAATCTGCCACTCTTGTGGATCCCTGTTTAATCTGCATTAACACTCGGCTGGCCTCTCTGGCTGGTGAAGAGTGATCAAAAACACGCTTTAGAGTCTCTGAGAACATGTTCACTGACTGGCACACCGGAGAATTAGAGGACCATTCGGCCGTAGCCCAGGCGGCAGCTCGCCCGGTTAAATGGGACAGCATAAAGGCTACTCTAGCTTGATCTGAGATAAAGGCTGAGGGGTTATGGGTGAAATGCAGTTCACACTGTACCAGAAAGGGACGACAGTCCCCAGAGTCCCCGGAAAACTTTTCTGGAGATGCAAGGCGAAGCGACGTTCCAGAAGAGGGAATGAATGTGGTCGCAGCAGCACCAGCGGATGCAACGGATGGGCTTGGCATAGTAGGAGACCGTGTAGATGATCCAGCTTCGAGCTGGGCAAGAGCTCCATGGACTTGAACCGCCAGGTGATTAACTTGATTCGTTACAGCCTCCTGGAATTCTGCTTGGCGATCAGTGAGGTTACCAACTCCTCTGTTAATGGAGACCAGCTGTGCAGCATGGTGAGCAAGCTCTGCTCTCTGTCCTTCGACATTCGCTTTAATTCTTTCTGAGTCGGCTGAGTCCATGTTGGCCAGTTCGTTCTGTTAGAACGGGGTACAAAATACTGGACTCAAATGCGACGGCTCAGATTTTAATGAAAAAATAAAACAAAGTTTTAACAAAAAATCACTCATGCGAGGACAAAACAAAACTTCTCTATTTCAAACAAACAAAACTCTCCTCTCTGGTTTTAACGCTGGGTCTCTGGACATGGAAGCACACTGAAACAAGACGAACTGGCACAAGACAAAGGGAGACAAGGACTATTTATACATGAGGGAAGGGACCAGGTGGAAACAATCAAGCGGGACAGACGATGACGGAAAATCACCCAAAGTGAGGAATTAACAGGACCTGAAAGGAAAGACCAGAGGTAAGTACAAAATAAAACAGGAAATGGGAAAACGAGACATGACATGAAATAGGCAGACGAGACATGAAGTAACAAGAAAACCTGACTCTACATACAAACCTGACTAGACTTGGAATTACATACCTGACTAAACATGAAGTGACAGACATAAAACAAACACGACTAACACAATTGACGAGACACCACACATGCTGTCCAAGTAAAAGGTAAAAAAGGAGCAATTTGGCACCACCTTACACATTGTGCACCTGCTGATCCTCCTTCTCCGACTTTATGAGAAGTTAGAACTGATTTGAAAGAATTGGCATCAAGACCTGTAGAAACCAATTTGACCAGTAACTAAGCCCAACACTTAGGCTAACACCATGTACCGGCTCTTAAGTCAAAGAAAGCCAATAGGGTTCTACGGAAACCCCAAGGTGCTATGTGTGTTAGCATTAATAGCCTCACTGATAGTATTTCCCCTAATCTTTTGGGAAATACAACAAATTAAAGGTCCCATTTTCATGGCCATTTCTACTGATCATATTTCCATTGTTGAGGTATACTAGAATAGATTTAAATTGTGCAATTTTCCAAAATCACATTGGTTTCTCATACAGCATCTCTGTATAGTATGTGTATTCACCAGGTATTCACTCTGTCCTAAACGGATTGTTGGAGCTCCTGCCCCCCCTCCCTGTGAGCCCAGTGTGCTCTGATTGGTCGGGACATTGCGAGGCTCGCTGCTGCGAGGAGCAGACAGGTTTCCGGGTCAGCGATACAGCGAGACACAGCAAAACTCATCCTGAGCAAACACAAACATTCGAAGTAAAAACAATAAGTGTGGCTTGATATTGAGTAAGAAAAAGGTTTATAACCAGGGGTGCACATAACTTTTTTGCCCTGGTTCTCAAAGGAGCACCTGGAGATGTTGCTTGGTGCTCATCCTTAAAATGAAATAAACCGCAACTTTTGAGGGGGTCTTGACTTTATTTGCCAGACACACGGCACTGAACACACATGCAGAGGTGAACACAACACAAGACAACATTAGCACGACCAGTAATCCTACAAGCTGTCATCACTACCCTCCTGACTGTTCTCCTCACTGTCTTCCTCTCTGTCAGACATGGTAGCTGATGATGTAGGCCTACTTCTTCCTCTCTGGTTGAGTCTGCGATTAGCTGCTTGCATCCACAAGTCAACAGCTGGTTTTGGGTCGAAAGTCTCTGTTGTCATCTTAGACAAGTGGATGTAATCAAATAAATATGTGAACATAACCAATAACCTACTATAGCCAATAACAAATGAATGTAACTTATTTTATTTGTGTTGTTCATTCATATCTTATTTTACCTTAACATTTATTTATGCATTTTTTTATCTCTCCAGTTTTATAGGATGTTTTTGGTTTACTGATTTGATGAAATGAGAAAGGGCCTTAGTGTCGCCAACTCGTTTCTAACATACAAAAAGACAAACAAATGCGTCTATGGTGTATTTTCGATCTTTCCAATCCAGACGAGGGCCCTTTCTCATTTCATCAAATCCCCCTCCTCGACTCCTCGGTCCTCCGGTAGTGACCCGGAAATGAATTTCAGCGCGCCATGTTGAAGGACATCTCATTTCTCTAAATGCACTTCGAGGATCGAGCGTCGAGGAGGCTCTCTGGAGGAGCTCTAACCGAGGAGACACTGATGGGTCCTCCACGGTCCTCCACGGCTCCTTCGTGGATGCATTTCCGGGAACAGAGATTTTTCAAAGAGTATCTCAGCCAATGACAGCTCTGCATGCATCCCCTGGATATTATTTTATTAACTGCTCTCATCGCAACGCGATGTTTACAGAGCAAACAGCTGTGAGGTCCGTGCAGAAAGCAGAGCAGTGTGTATAATATATATTACTCAGTATAACAGGCCTACTCTCTTTATTTGCTGTAGTTTAGTAGATATCTACAAACAAAAAGTCGATATTTTTAAAAACCATTTAGTGCTTCACATAATAAAATACACAACGGCTGTAGCCTGATTATATGCTTTAGGAGCTGTAGGTGCGTGTGTGTGTGTGTGTGTGTGTGTGTGTGTGTGTGTGTGTGTGTGTGTGTGTGTGTGTGTGTGTGTGTGTGTGTGTGTGTGTGTTGTACAGTGCGTAGATGCAGCGGACAGACAGGTCTCAGTTGGTTTGGTGTCCTCTGCTTACTTTTAATACTTGTAAATAAAACGTTTGGCCCGTAATTTATTTTCCTCATTGTAGCGACCAGAGGGGGGAGGGATATATCCAGTCTCTGATAGTGTTACGTTATTATGAGAGTGCTCTGTTTGATTCTGAAATTGTATATATTTATATAAATATATATATGTGTGTGTGTCCGCATCTGTAGCCTGTTATTGTCTCATTATACCGCACTGTGAATGAATTAAAAGTAAATATATAAGTCATCATGAACACATCTGTCCATCAGACAGAGGGCTGCTGTGCCTCCTGTCATCATTAATGGACATCTCTTTAAAATGACCGCTCAGAGGAGAGGAGTTCTCATTTCTCTAACCGCCTGCTGCTTCCCCTCCTCTCTCCTCGGTTCCCCTCCTCGGCTCCTCCGCTCGCATCTCCTGTGGGCGGGACTAAGTATCGAGGATAGGAGTCGAGGATAGGAGTCGAGGAGGGGAGTTAGAGAAATGAGAAAGGGCCGAGTTCTCTCTCTCCCGTCTGTGTGCGAGGGGGTGAGGCAGTTTACACACACGGCTGCTACATGCAGCAACACACGGAGGGGATGGCGGAGAGAATCGCTCCAAGGTGTGGTTAAATGTTACCCGTCTTGAGGTGGACAATGCTCGTTACCAAGAGTGTTTAGCATGTGAGGGCGGTAACACGAGCAATTTGTCTAAACATTTATCAAAAGTGCACCACATTCAGACGGAGAAATGCACCGGGCTCGACTGTCTTTCTAGCAGCTCTGTAGCCCCATCCACGAGTAACGTTTCCACGTCAGGTATTATGTATGCTAGCAGCAACACACGGAGTTAACTCAATTATACAAACATGGGTTAATGATTAGAGGTAACTGAGTTACTCTTTATTTTGTTAAAGTTTCAGCTATTCTGTTTACAGTTCTGTCATCACATTATTTAATACGATTTGTTAAAACATTGTTTCTTTTGATGTGAAATATTATTTATTTAATTTAAATAAAAAGCAATGTTCATTTTGTTCACAATTTGTTAATTTAATAATATATGTATTTTTGAATCAAGTATTCATCTTTATTGTCTTCATTGTTAGTTTCCACATGCCTAAAACAACCTCAAGCTAAATCTAAAAGTTAAATAAGAGCGTTTGAGAAATTGTGCAAGTCATAATAGTCCGAATAGTCGATTAATCGTTTCATTAATCGATAATCAAATTAGTCGTTTGTTGCAGCCCTATAGTTATCCCATGTATAAATAAAACGTGTTATTCAGCAACCCTTGCAATTTGGGATTTTATTTTTGGTTGGTAGACCTCGGTGAGCTGGTCATTTCAAAAGTAGCTCACCAGTCAAAAAAGTGTGGGCACCCCTGGTCTAGAGCCTCTGCCCTGTACATTGGGCTCTATTCTCTACTTTCTACAGTGTCTGGTGGACAGGGGGCTGCTGCATACACCTTGACCGTGGCATGAGTGCCACGGTCAAGGTGTATGCAGCAGCCATCTCGTCCAGCCACGAGGGGTTGGCGACCGACCAGTCTTTAGCCAGCCACTTATGAAGCTTTTTTTGCAGGGGGTCAACTAAAACAAACAATTATTGAAGATATACTTATAATGTAGCTCTCCTTATGCACAGATAGCAATGACCCAGACATGTGAGTGCATGTGCTCCATGCCTGCAGTAAGATTGATCATTTGGACATATTGATTTTTCAATTTTTCTCATTGCTTGTTCCATTCAGTGAAATGTACCAACATTGATGTGTTGAAGGCTAAAGTACAGACGCTGGTGCTAACTGTTGCCAGTGTTAATTAGACTTAGCTAATTTGGAAGAACCTTTTCTCTGGGGTCCGCACAGGCAGAGTACTTGCTTTGACCCATTTAACTTATTCCGTTTGAAGAATGGGACGTGTATAGGGACACTCTTTCTGTTCTACAGAAACCAGTATGTATGTTACTGTCAGGGTCAGAGATCATGATAGGTCAAAGGTATGAGAGGTTCAAAATATTTTACAGGGGTCAGAAAAACATGCCTCCAGTAAGAAGCACCAATTTTGCATTTCACCATGATTATCTTGATCTTCCCAGTGTTTCACTGACAAAATAACTCTGCAACAGGAAGCAATGAATGCATGAAGCCTAAAGCAATGGCAATCTGCCAACAGAGAGTTCATTTCACTCATGCCAAGCTACTTTCCATTCCTTTAATAATAATAATTATCTTTTATCAGCTACATTGAACATTTAGAAGTGTCTGTTTGTGTAAATGTTCCATAGTGTGTTAGTACTCTAATGGCAATGTGTGCAGGGTTTAAATGTTGAGTGAATGCTGGGATAGGCTCCACCTTCAGGCCTTAACAGGCAGAATGAGGGAATTGTTTGCAATGAACGGGTTGAAAACATACCAGTGACTGAGTAAAGACCCCCCACTTTTCAAATGTGTTTATTACTTTTTAACGCAAGCCGTCATCTCCACAGAGGTGCACACATCCTCTGTGTGTGTGTGTGTGTGTGTGGGTGGCACAAGCGCATTTTGTGACAGTGAGCGAGCGAGAGAGAGCGCGCACCAGTTACTGGGATTATTGTTACTTCTTAGCATCTGGTGCTAGCTGCGCTAACGGGTATAAAGAGCTGTTAACACAACACGGTGGAGGGAGAGCTCTCTCCTGTCAGACTAAGAGGCGGATAACTACAGCTCAGTGAGGTAAAGGACTGAGTGTTTAGATAACACTTTAACTTTAGTCTAAGTTATCTCAGTGGGTCTCAAATTGTTTGGTCATCTATGTAAACAAATATTTCCAATGCACACCTTTATCTATTTAATATAGTTGTAAAAAACAAGGTAAGAAATCATTCCAATGTGTAGGACAGTAAATAAATAAAAAATACAGTTTTTAAAAAGGGGAGTGATTATTAAAATATCCATAAATAAAAAGAAATGTCATTTTGATGTGGGATTTGTTTTCAAAATCCAATTATGTATCTTTTTGTTATTTAATATAAAATACAGATGCACAGTTTATAGTTTCAGTTGCACTTTTGATGAGAACATGTACGTTGTTTTGCACAGAAATATTTTTCAATCATAATTTGTCCGTAGCTCATTCTGTTAAAAAAAATAACAAATCGTATCGTGAACTTAAAATCGTAAATCGTGAGTTGTGTGTATCGTTACATCCATACCAATCAGCATCATTCTTATATTACATTACATGTCACTTGTTAGACGCTTTTATCCAAAGCGACTTACATACTCAATACTGTGGGCAATCTCCACAGGAGCAATTTGGGGTGAAGTGTCTTGCCCAGGACATGCTGACTGCAGTGGGGTTTGAACCTGTGACCCCCTGATCCGAACACCAACGCTCAACCCACTGCACCACACACCTCCGTTATATATCCTTCAAAGGATAACATGATAACATAACATTATTTCAAACATGGTCCCAAGAAGATTTGGAGATAAAGAAAACACAGTAGTTGTTGTTGTTGTTGTTGTTTAGGTGTCCCTTAATAAGCAGGCAGTCATATCATTAGCTAGAACTAGCCAGTGAGCTGCATGAGACGGATACGGACCGGCTGTCAGGAGAGGGAGAGAGGAAAAGACAGGCTCCGTTTAATATTCCTGTGTTATTATCCAACGTTACTGAAAACTTTGAATAATGCAGTTAATCTACTATTAGTAGTTTGTTTAAATGTATTAGTGATGTTGTTTTGTTTTTTGTAGAAGCGCACCATTTATGGACTTATTGTAAAATGAGTCTGAAGTTTTATGGACATCGAAATGACTCATTGAATGAGTTTGGTGTGGAAGAACCTGACTGGCCCGCACAGAGCCCTGACCCAATGAACACCTTTGGGATGAACTAGAACGGAGAGCCAGCCTCTCGTCCAACATCAGTGTCTGACCTCACAAATGTTCTTCTGGATGAAAAAAATAATAATTCCCACAGATAAACTCCAAAATCTTGTAGAAAGTGTTAGAAATTAAAAATCAATGTTTTATGGCATAATGTACCTTAAACATACCGTCAGTTTAAATTCTATTTGATTCTGGAAAAAACCGGAAGTTCTCAATACCAAGCTTTTATTCTGAAAATCCTTCATGACGACATCCGGGACTACCGCCCATTAGTATCATTAAAGTGGCTATTGACGCCATTAACATGAATTAAATATAAAGTTATGAAAGAGATAAGGAGGAGAAAAGGCATGTGGAAGTAAGCAATGAATGTAAAATGTCGAAATCCTCTGTTTAACGCGATATCGGACACAGACGAACGAGGGGGGAAGTCTCCTACGTCACTACAGCTCACAGAAAGGAGGAGCGAACAGCCAGCAAGCGGGAAGGACGAATGCTTGTTAGCTCTCTTCTGCACGGCCGGCACCTGGGAGAGGAAGCTGCAGTCTTTCTCTCCTGACTGAACAATATCCTGTTTGTAACATTACCGCGCTTTTTATTAATTAAAGTACCAATTTTGAACCTTCTCAGAGACTCCATTTAGTCTCCTTTTTAAGCTTCTCACCTGTACGCGAGAAAAACTATCACGGTTTACAAAAGCCTTCCCAGAAGAGTGGAAGCTGTTATAGCTGCAAAGGGGAGACCAGCTTCATATTAATGCCTAAGAATTTGGAATGGGATGTCATAAAAGTTCCTGTAGGTGATATGTGTAGTTGGCCCAATACTTTTGTCTATATAGTATATATTGTTACTTCAAAACCAACTTGTCCTCCTCCAAAAAGCGACCTGATAGGTTGATTGTTCAAGCAGCTTATTACGACCTATACTCACGTTTTAAAGTTTTCAACCTCTAGTGGTCGTGTAAGAAACAACAATTTGCGACATATGGGCCGACCTAGTCTCACGGCATTTGCTGTCACAAAAAGTAATCTATTGATTCATGTTCACCAACGTTCCCATGTTTTTCGTGTCACACAGAACGATTTTAAAAGCAACGTATTTCTATTGGTAGTATGTTTCGTGCCTGCACCACGTATTTTTGTCCGGTCGGGTCTTGGAAGACCGGAAACTGTGTGGTTCATAAAAACATTTTCTTACTCAATATCAAGCCACGATTATTGTTTTTATTCTAAATTGTATAATGTCTGACTTTTTTTGCCGTCCGTGAGGAAAATAAATGGGGCTCAGAATACTGAAATCTGTATTTTTTAAAATCTTTTTTTCCTTCTAATTTGTTATTATTTTCTAAATAACACACTGTTATTTACTCAACTATAACACACAATTATACTTGTTTTTATTTATTTGTTTAATTCTATAATGTCTAGCTTTTTCGGAGATTATCAGGACACCGAAAACTGAATTTCAAAATAAAGTCATTAATAATGTTATGTATGAAATTATTTTGTCTATTAACTACAGCGCCGGGTCATGTTATGACTGTCTTTCCTATGTTGCTGTGGGGTTTTTCCATCTGTTTGGGGTTTAAAATATCAAAACAGTAATAATAAGCCAATAAGTAATAAGCCTTATCAGCCATAATTATCAACAGAATTGCGTTGCCAGACGACAGCTTGGGTTAATTTGCATTTACAAACTCTTCAACTAGAACCTAGAATATATATATATTTTTTTAGAAGGCCTCACAAAATACTTTAATGTAAATTAAAATTAAATTGTGAAGGAATGTAACAAAATATATCCGTCATAAACAATACCGGAAACAGATGTATGCCTACAGTATATATGGGACATTTCGAGCATCATTGCGATATAAGCTCGGTGATTGGATGTTTTAGCCGCAATGCACATTGGGATCTGGTGTTTATGCGATATGAAATCCAAAAAAAAAATAATACTTTATTCTGCATATGCTTGCTTTTCTCTTTGAAAGTCATCACATAACTGCATTATAATACACGTCACATCTGCCGTAGTTCTTTATTTATAGAGCCCTGATTAGAAGACTTCTGGACAAACTGGAAGAACTCACACCGAAAATGAATACGTGACAGATTATTAATTTACCCCTTTTAGAAGTGAAGTTATTGTCATTTGTTCTGGGAATGTCATTTTCGAGCCTGAGACCTGAAAAACAGGCTTGGGGCTTAACAGGTTAATAAAGTAACGCTGGTTTTGGAACAAACGTGTTGGTACTCACAGCGCTGTGTATCAGAGAGAAGAGAGCGTGCTGCTCCCGTTCGCGTATGTACATGTGATTCCTGGCTCCTCTTCTCATTGGCTGCGTCTTCCTTCCGGCTTCATTTCTCATCAAATAAGAGGATTTAGACTTTGTGTGTTTGTTGTATAACTCCACACGCCTTTTCTCCTCATATTCTCATTCATGACATTTTATTCTATACATTATGATGGCTGTAAACATAGATAACGTGAAGCCGTCATATAAACTGGTGTGTAAAGAAACACAAGGGCAACAGGTGAACACAATCAGACAATTAGACACACCAGGGAAACTAACGACAGGGAGGAAATCACAGGGAGAAGGACCAGACAAGAAACAAGGAGGAAAACATGACAGGGAGAACAGAAATAACAAAATAATAAGCAAAATAACCCCACAACTAGACACAACAAAACTCAAACCCTGACAAACAAAACCTAAGTAGAAGTTGAGAGGCCTTACATTGTGGGTTACAACAAGTACATGGGAGGTGTGGATTTGTTGGAGTCGTTTACGGCCAAATACAAGTTCCCAATGAAGTCCCGACGCTGGTACGTGTACATCTTCTGGCACACCATCATCCTTGCTGTGATCAACATCTGGCACCTTGTATACAATATGGGACCTTTAAGTTCAGAATACTTTTATTATGCCTACATTTGTTTGATCTGGACAAATTGAGATCGTATGAAGTATGAATTAGCTACTAGAATCTTTATTATAGCTACTAGATTTAATATCACCCTCTTAAGGTGCAAGTCCCACTGAATCTTAACCTGTTAACCTGTTAACCTGTTAAGCCCGAGAGACCCCGGTTCCGGGGGCCTCCTGCAATATCTTGCAGAAAACAGTGTCTGAGGGCATGTTCATTTAATAAACTATGAATGTTTTATATCCATGTAACGGCAAGAAACTCATCTAACTGATCATTTAAAAAAAAAAATCTAAAAAAAACCCACAATGCTAACGCTGAGCCTCTGAATTAGCAACGAGCGAAACAGATGACTGCACCGAAATTCACTCACAAAACCTTATTATTTATCTTTGCTGCACATCTCAACCCATCGTTTCACATCGTGAGGAGACACAGAATCGATGGGTACCCTCATTATCACGCAATGATACGAACTCTCGGAGATAATAACAAGAACACACATCAATGGAGCTAGTTAGCCAAAAACGTAAAAATGGCTCACCTGTGTGGTAGTCTGGTCAAAAGTGGTCTTCAATGGCATTAAAACGATGAAAACGATGCTGAAGTTAATCCATAGGTTAATCCAATGTGTCTGTGTCACTTTGAATGATTTCTGATAATCCATGAGCAATAAATCAGCTTTTCGGTTTTGAGATGTCAGACCTAGAGACAGCTTCGCTCTGGAGAAAAATTGCCTGCGCGAAGACGCCATTTTTTTTTAAAAACATGAATGTGTGCGGGATGATTCCCCTTCGATTCTATTGGCTCTAACGGTCAGAAAGAGATGTCACATGTCAACATCGAACAAGGGGGGCCAGAGATAAGGAAAATCCACCCAAATGGCCCCAGAAGAGGGTTTTTTTGCTAAATCTGTCTAAAAAGGTCAAATATCACTTGTTTTGCATCAATCTTGATACAGGGTACTTATTATATGTTGTACTTTGGATTCCTAAAGCTTTTAGTCTACTAACCCATCATCCAAGGTTAGTTTTCACTATAAGTACAACATATTTTTTGGACGGACACTATCATTTACAGTTTTTTACCATGTTCAATCTGAATTTTCTTTAAAATAAAAAACATCTATATTGATTCTGACTTTTCTACATCCTTATTATTATTATCATTACTTTGAGAAAAAATATTATTAATTTAACCCTTTTAGAAGGGAAGATATGGTCATTTGTTCTGGGAATGTCATTTGGGAAAATGACATTCCCAACTTTTTTGCCCCGATTTTTACATAAAAATGTAATTATGGATTATAAATAATTGCTTCAAAGCCACAGATACATTATCAACCTATGGATCAACCGATTCAGCCGCGTTTTTTCTCGTTTTAATGCCATTGAACACGTCTTTTGATCAGATTGACAGCTATGGTGAGACGATCTCCCGTAAAAGCTCCGTAAAGGTACGTGTTGTGATGTCTGTGTTTGCTTCCCCTGTCGCGAGTTCGGATCGCTTAGTGATGATACTATACTTAAATAATCTTTGGAGTCTCAGCTTTAATCGGATATATTGTATGTGTAGTTTCGATAAGTAATAAGGGTATCTTTATTTTGAATTCTGTGCTAAAGTGCGTTAGCATTTTTTCACTTAGTGCTAATTCAGAGGCTTGGTATTACCCTTGTGTTTTGTTTTGGTAAAAATGGTTCATATCTTCAGTTAGCTGAGATTCTTCCCGTTAATCTGGTGCTACACATTAATAGTTTCATAAATGTTAAGAAGCCCTGAGACATAGTCTCGAAAAAAAACTGTGGGGGGGGGGGTCCACTGGGGGGACCGCCGTGCTTAAGAGGTTAAAT
This sequence comes from Gymnodraco acuticeps, assembly GCF_902827175.1. Lineage (NCBI taxonomy): Eukaryota > Metazoa > Chordata > Actinopteri > Perciformes > Bathydraconidae > Gymnodraco > Gymnodraco acuticeps. The sequence goes on from NW_022990311.1 coordinate 1,677,202, forward strand.
ATGTGTACGATGTTTTTTGTTGCAAATTGTGTCAATCAGTTGCTACGGTCGTAGAGTACCTTATTTGCCTCCATAAGCTGTCCATAAATCAGAGCAATGATGCTGATGCCACTGGTGACCATGTTTGTGACACGTCACTAAACAAACTAACATGTAAGTTTTCTATTTCTATGTTTATCTCATGTATTTAAAACCTCCCACACACACTTTTGTGTTTTAATGGGTAAGATGTATTACTCAAACACCCCTGTGTTCAGTCCTTCCTGTCACTATTGTTAATTTCCTTCACTATTTCCTTGTTTTTCCCATGGTAGGGTAACATGGCATTCTGGGAAAAGGATAAGAAAACACCTTATAACCAGAAAGGATCTGATGGAAAATAACTGAGTATAATATGTGGAGATCAATGAAGGAAATATTTGGATTGTATGGGTAATAAAAGGACAAGATCTCATGAGAGAAGCTGTAATGAGAAAAATCTCTTTATTACAAAGAAACCTGATACAGTGTTGATGTGGAGATTAATGCAATCTCTTCATCCAGCGGTGTCTTTCCAAGTTAAACTCTCTAGGTGATGTTTGGGAAGTAATGAGAGGCATTTTGTTTGCTCAATCATAAAAGGTATTGTAATATCCAGTGAACATGATAACAACACATATGTTTACAAATGCCAGTGATGATTATTTCCTTTGTGCTGCAGAGAGGTGAAACTGCTGCGGTGCATACCAAACAGACTCGCCTCTGAATACTGAAGAGTCAGTGCGTCTCATACTAAACTGTTTAGTAAGACAAAGCAATTATGTCAATGTGGCAATCTGTCGACAAAGCCATTAACCATTAACCATTACTGCTGATTGTGACATGATATAAATAAATATGAAATAAACAGATACTAACGAACAGTGAATGCAATATAATAATGTAGGGTGGGTTCTTGGTTATTGTGTTACAATGTCACCTCCTTCAATGACAAATCCTATTTAGAACTTTCTCACATTGTACCAAGTGTGTGGATGGAGATAACCTTCAATTGGAAAGGACAATTATTCTATAAAGGGCTGGTGGTTCATGTTATTCATCTCTGATTTAAAGCTTTTGTTTATGACATTAACCTGTTAAGCCCTGAGCCTGTTTTTCAGGTCTCAGGCTCGAAAATGACATTCCCAGAACAAATTACCATATCTTCACTTCTAAAAAGGGATAAATTAATAATCTTTTTTCTCTAAATTATAGAGAGAAAAAAAGAGACTTATAGTGAAAACCGCCCTTGAATGATGGGATAGTAAACTAAAAAGCTTTGGGAATCCAAACTATAACATATAAGTACCCTGTATCAAGATTGATGCAAAACATGTGAAATTTGACCTTTTTAGAGAGATTTAGAAAGAAAAAAAACACTTCTGGGGTAATTTGGGTGCATTTTCCATATCTATGGCCCCCATCGTTCGATTTTGATGATTGACATCTCCTTTTAACCATTAGAGCCAATAGAATCGAGGGGAAGTTCCTAAAATCCAACTAAACATTACCCATTGGTGAATGAGTGATGCACAGCCAGAATGCCCCGGAACCGGAAGCTGCAACACTCTGGTGGCTATCATTAGCAGCTAATATGAAATCTCCGTTTTTGACATACAAATGGAATGATGGATTATCAGGAATCAATTCAAAGTGACACAGACACATTGGATTAACCATTGGATTAACCTTCAGCAGCGTTTGTATTGTTTTAATGCCATTGAACACGACTTTTGATCAGAATAACAGCTAAGGTGTGACGATCTCCCGTGAATGCTCCGTAAAGCTACGTGTTGTGATGTCTGTGTTGTGATGTCTGTTGCGAGTTCTGATCGCTCAGTGATGATACTGATATTTCTGGAATCTGTGGAATCTCAGTTTGTTAATCGCTGGATTGGATGTGCAGTTACAATAAGTAATAAGGGTATTTATACCGTGAGTTATGTGCTTACTAAGTTAGCATTTTTTCGCTCAGGGCTTATTTAGACGCTTCTTGTGAGACTTGTGCTTCGTTTCGGTAAAAAATTGTTCATATCTTCAGTTAGCTGAGTTTCTAACCGTTAAGTGAGTATGACACATTAATAGGTTTTTAAATATTAAGAAGCCCTGAGACACAGTTTCGTGAAAAAACTACCCACCAGACCCGGATTAGGGTCCTCTCGGGTTTAACAGGTTAAACGATCCATAGTAAATGATCAACCCAGTCTCACGGCATTTCGTGTTATAGTCACAACATTTAATTTATTGATTCGTGTTCACCAACACGATTTCCCCCTTCTTTTTTTTTTCGTGTCACACAGAACGATTTTAAAAGCAATGTATTTATATTGGTAGTATGTTTCGTGCCTGCAACATGTATTTTTGTCCGTTCGGGTCTTGGAAGACCGGAAGCTGTGGGGTTGATAAAAACATCTCCTTACTCAATATCAAGCTACGATTATTGTTTTTATTTTAAATTGTATAATGTCGGATTTATTTTGTCATCTGTGAGGAAAATAAATGGGGCTCAGAACCTCAGAATACTGAAATCTGTATTTTTTTTAAATATCTTTTTCCTTCTATTTTGTTATTCTTTTCTAAATAACACACTGTTATTTACTCAACAATAACACACAATTATCCTTGTTTTTATTTATTTGTTTTATTCCATAATCTGGGGCTTTTTTGGCGTCCGTCAGGAACTGAATTTCAAAATAAAAATAACCGGAAACAGACGTAGGCCTATAAGGGACATTTCGAGCATCATTGCGATACACAGCCACTGAACTGATTACCCAAGATCCTCAGCTATGGTTTAAGATCGCTGATTGGATTGTTTAGCCACAATGCAGGTTGGGATATGGTGTTTATGCGATATGAAATCCGAAAAACATTTACAAAAAAAGAAAATACTTTATTCCGAGTGTTCTTGCTTTTCTCTTTGAAAGTCATCACATAACGGCATTGTAATACACGGCTCGGCTGCATTACATATTACACATCTGCCGTAATTCTTTATTTATAGAGCCCTGATGAGAAGACCTTTGGACAAACTGGAAGAAATGCCGCCGAAACTGAATACTTGACGTGGATCATAAATATATCAGCAATTAAACCACATCTTCAATTTCTCTTCACACAATACGTCTCCTTGCAGTATCAACACTAATTTGGCTGACTTTTACATTTGATCCAATTGGTAGATAGGTTATATTTACACCATAACGGTGCACAGCTGATATAAAAGGACTTGTAGTTTTTAAAGATATTACTGATTTTCTGAAATAATATAGTAATATGCTGTAAAATTATGTGAAAACATGAATACAATTACACATCTTCAGATGTTATACATACATAAGTGTCCTACACTAATAATACAAAGTTATTATGGCTGTGTGTACCTTGTGAGCACCGCCTAGTGGTTAAAGCATGTTATTGAATTATTGTTTTTATGTGTTATATTTGATGAAAAAAATATTAAGAGTACATACTTTCATAGGGGGAAAGTAGAAGGTCAATGATAGAAATATAGAATATAAAAAATCAAGAAGATACTATAAGCTAGATAGCTTTAATCTAACACAGCATATAATAAATGCAACTCACCGACATGGTAATACATTAGACTTAGTGATAACAACTGGACTAAACATCAATAATATCTCAATAACTGAGCTACCTCTCTCTGACCATCACTGTATATTCTTTGATGCTGAAATAACCCTTACTAAAACAAAAAAATAAGTCATAGTTCAAAAAAGGCTCCTTAACGACAAAGCTGAATCAAAGTTCACCGATCTCATCAGACTCTATGAACCACACAGTCATGACAGCTCTCTGAATGAAATGGTAGAACATCTCAATGATGCACTATCATCTGCATTAAATTATGTTGCCCCACTAAAAACTAAAAATAAATCGACAAGCAAAGCATCCCCCTGGTTGAACTATAATGTTGTCAAGGAAGAAAAAAGGAAATGTCGTGCAGCAGAGAGAAAATGGAGGAAAACAAAAACCACTATCTGCTGTGATATCTACAAATATGCTTTAACTGCATATAACAGAACCATCCGACTAGCAAGGAAAGATTATTTTTCCAATATTATCACAGAAAATGCCGGAAATTCCAGAGTCCTTTTCTCCACTATCGATCAGCTGCTAAACACTGTCTCTGCCCCCCCACCCTCCTCAACAGCTAAATGTGAGGAATTTGCTCTGTTTTTTGAGAACAAAATAACTTCAATCAGAGCTAGTATCAATACTAGTGGAGGTGGAGATGAAACCGATCTCAGTAGAGTATGTAATGTAACCATGAGTAACTTCACATGCATCACACTAAGCGAACTGTGTAAAACTGTCTCAGAAGCAAACTCCACAACCTCAGACATTGATCCTATCCCCACAACATTATTTAAGCGAGTGTTTGATAGCATCTCCAGTCCAGTCCTGGACATTATAAACACATCCCTTAAAACTGGCATCTTCCCTGATGCCTTTAAAACAGCTGTTGTAAAGCCTCTATTAAAGAAACCTAAATTGGATAACAACACAGTAGCAAACCACAGACCAATATCAAATCTACCATTTATCAGTCAAATATTGGAAAGAATTGTCTCAGTCCAAATCAATTCTATCTTAAAGAAAACAACATCTTAGAAGTATTTCAGTCAGGTTTCAGAAAACACCACAGAACGGAAACTGCACTCACAAAGGTAATTAGTGACCTCAGACTCAACTCTAATACAAATAAAATCTCCATCCTTATCCTATTAGATCTCAGTGCAGCTTTTGATACTATTGATCACAACATCCTAATAAATCGACTTGAAAAGCTTATTGGTTTCACTGGTTGCGTGTTGAACTGGATCAAAACATATATCAGAGGAAGGATGTTCTATATTAGTCTAGGAGGCCATACATCAGAGAAACATGAAAGCCGCTACGGGGTTGCACAAGGGAGCTGTTTAGGTCCATTACTCTTTTCTATCTATACAGTATGTTACCGCTTCACGTCCAGCACACTTCCTGGGGGCTCAGTCTCCCCCCTGAGCGAGGAGGCGTGTGGCGCAGTGGATAGAGCCTTGGTGTTGGGATAAGGGGAGCACAGGTTCAAACCCCACTGCAGTCAGCATGTCGTTGTGTCCCTGGGCAAGACACTTCACCCCAAATTGCTCCTGTGGGGATTGTCCACAGTATTGTCCACTGTGGTTGTAAGTCGCTTTTGATAAAAGCGTCTAACAAGTAACATGTAATGACTGCAGGACCACAGGCTTTTCATCCCACCTTCCAGCGTGGCCAATCAGAACTGCTATGAACACTTTTGCCCATTGATGTGTTAAGAGGATTTGTCCCTAGAAACAAGGACATTTTAAACATACTAAGCGTTTTAGAATGTATAATGTATTAAAGTGTCCATCCCTAGAGGCGTTAGTCTTGTTAGGACAAAAGACGACAGCTTGTGAGTATACAGTGTTTTTTTAAGGTATCAAGCACAACAAATCTGCAATGTAACAATCTTGAGAAACTAGAACCATTCATGAAAACCAAACAAATGAATCTTCTTCATAACTTTGTCAACAAATAAAATTGAGATCTGAGTATATCCATAAACTGAAGAACTCTTTACAACAATAATGAACATTTTAACACCTGCAGGGTACACCAAAGTCAATGACATGGTTAAGTGGAGGAACAAAGGGCTACTCGTCACAGTTCTTTAATGACATGACTAAAGAAACACTGAGGCAGGACGAGAATCCTCAGTGTACATGCTTTGGTCAATGCCAATAGATTTTATCCTAATGTGGAGAGTGAGGGAGTGTGCCGAGGCGTCATTAGCTCCGTCAGATCCTTTTAAGAGATATATTGACATGGTCATTAGTGAGGAAATCAAGTGAGGTACTGAGTTAAAAATGTCTCTTTCAATTGCTGAAAGTGTTCAGATGTGTAGGTGTGTGTGTGTGCAGGGACGCCCCTGGCCAACTTGGGGCCCCAAGCGACATTGTGAGATGAGGCCCCCCCCCCCCCCCCCAACCGACAGGATTGAGAAAAAAAATGTCTGAAACAAAGTAGGCTACTTTGCAAATATAATTCCTGTTTATTATTATTATCAACACAGTTACTTTTTTATGCAGTGAGGTAAATGTGCATGTATGTCGTTCAGTATGCGTTTACAGGTGAATACGTCTGCATTTCCTGCCAAATACTAGCCTCAAAAAGATTAAAATATAATTAATGCAAATAAACTACTTCTACTAATAATCATAATCAATTCAATAATATAAATACTATATTATTTTATTATAATATAGTTGTAATATAGTCAAGACAAAACATGCTTATGACATGCTCAAAAACTGATATTTCTTAAATCTGTATTCAAATGTAGTTCCCTCTGTCAGCAATGTATCAACAACTAGACACACATTTCTATCAGTATTTCTCTGTGTTGTGGTTGACATGATGATGACTGTTAGGAGTTAAGGGGAGAGGCTGAGCATCACCATGAAATGTGCAAATTGACATACAAATGAATAAAAGGGGAAAAAATGCTCCATGTTTTTTAGGCTGTAAACTTTACCTGTTATGTAAGCCATCAGACATACAGTGTATCACTCTTCCTCCTGTACATCAGCAGATCAAAGGCATCACATACTTGAATGAATGTTAAATAAAGAATGCTGGAAATAACTGCATCTCCATTAGCCTATATGCTATGCAGAGACTGCCTTCTTCATGTCGTGAATTGCAGCAGATGTTTAATATGGCAATTGGCAATTTGACTTTTACAACATTCGCAAGTTGTACATTTGACTCATACAATAATAACCCACCTTCGAGTGATGCTCTAGTTTCTTCATGTTTTGTTTTTTTTCCCTTTTGCTTGCGCCGGACTGAAACTGTCTTTTCACCGACATCTCTTCACCTGCACTAGTGGCCGTATCAAAGCCGTGATTGGTCAGATGTCGATTCATTGCAACGGTGTCGGGTTACAGACGTGCTCCCCTTGTCACCTCTCACTCTCGCGGGGGTGCGCGGAGAACTGAGCAGAGAACTGCGCACAGCAGCTAAGGCCCTCTGGGCAAGGCGGGGCCCCATGCAGCCTGCGTGATTGGCCTGTAGGGAGGGGCGGCCCTGTGTGTGTGTGTGTGTGTGTGTGTGTGTGTGTGTGTGTGTGTGTGTGTGTGTGTGTGTGTGTGTGTGTGTGTGTGTGTGTGTGTGTGTGTGTGTGTGTGTGTGTGTGTGTGCAGTGTTGTGTGTTAATGTGATGTCATGATTGTTCATGTATTTCTGAGAAAAGCCTGACTTCAGTTACAGTCACTATCAGTGAAAAACAGTTAACAGCAATGCTTTTGAAGGCCTCATTCTGAATAAGGTTTTACTGAAATCCACAGAAGCAAAAATTATATTTAATCTAAGTTTAAGCTCTATGGACATTGAATATTAATGTGGTAATGGTGGACAATTTCAAACGGTGACTCAAATAAATTGGGACCATTTTCTTGGTTGTTGGGGCCTCAGATGAAGACTCCAGACAATAACGCATCCTACACGGTTCCGTTGCGAGCTTCAACGGAGACACTTCCCATTCACTCTGAATGGGGTGACATCACGCTTTGCCGAACTGAATTGTTGTTCCATTGCTTCGCTTTGCCTCCATTGCTCACACTGAAAGTTGAGAAAAGTTCAACTTGTCAAGCGTCGACGGAAGCGCCAGCCAATCAAATAATATGCCAGTATAAGCGCTAGCCAATCAAACTGCGTGCTTTGTGTGTCCGGGGCGGGAGATTAATGTGATTGGTTGTTGGTCGCGTTAACCCAAGAGCCAGATATGCCCACTGGCAAGCGTCAACGCGACGGAACCGTGTGTAGGTTGCTTAAGAGCTTAAAAACGCCCTGCCACTCGGAAGGGGGAGTAAATAAATAAATGAATGCAAACAATTACTGTTTTAATGTTTCTACTCGAGCCAATCTTCTCATAAAAGACACCCACATTGAACATCAAATATAAGGCATCAAAGCAAAGTGTGCTTTCTATTATGGACAAACAACAGTCTACTAGAAATTCTCAGGTTGCAAGAAAAGTAAACCTTAAAAACATGATTTATAGTAAGTTATGTTTATAAAACTAAACAATTAATGATAAGAGATGTGCATATCATTTTTAAAAGTTGACGTTACATAGGGGACCAGGGGGGATGTTTTATAGACATTTGTTGTCTCTTCCCTTTAGTTGTTTGTTTGATGTCAGGATGCCAGTCATCGTTCACTGTGCATTAGTAGCAGCTCTGTGTCTCAGCACCTGGACCTGAAGGTATGATCAGGTTAGTGCATCACGTCCTCTCTTCTGGTTGCGGGGCAGTCCTTGAGCGAGGCGTGGTCTCGGGGCTAACAGGGTCTCTCACGTGGCATCGCTCCACATCGAAATAATTCCATTCTCTACAGTTGTGAGGTAATTTCCATAGAATGGAGCGGTGCATGTTTTTATTTCCCAAACACATCCTCTCTATCACAATGGGAAGGAGCGTGTTGCTATGCAGAGAGAAAATTGAATTTTCAACGTTGCTGCTCGGTGCAGGAAAGCATGAATGTATAATTAGAGGCCTGTAGGCAACAGATAAGAAAAATAAAGACTTGCTTTGATGTTGATCACAAATTTGTATATGCTTTGCGAATGTGCACATTCATGCCCTGATGCACTCAGACAAACACACCGAGAGTGTGTCACATGGAGATACACACTAATATGTATCCCAGCTGTCACACAGACAGGCAGACACCCACTCAGGATATATGCCTATAATGTATGTTTGCATACACACATCTTCCAGACTGACACATCAGTCATTTTCCAACACCATTAATCTGCCTCTCTCTGCCTGAGGCCTGTACTACGAATCCAGTTCAACATGGATATGTTTGAGTTACCCGGCTTACCTAACCCAAAACAAACGCGCTCTCACTAAGCGGTCCTACGACGCTGGTTATCAACTCGGTAACTCAGGCCAGGGTTTCTCTGTCCGGCTGAGTTCACATGAAAGGGGCGGGGTTAGCAACATTTGACCAATCACAAACATTGACAAGCGTATTGACAGCGCAGCGTCATACTTCCTGAATGAAAACTGAACTATAATATTAGACAAAAATGAAGAAGTTAAACTTTAAACATCCATGACTTAAACACTTTATCCAGGATAAAAGCCACATAGCTGCACCTGCAAGGTGAATACAGAACAGCTGGTAAAAGAAAAAGTGTTTGAATGTGTACATTAACAGGTTTATGATATCACTGCCCCGTCTAAGACACGAGTGGATCTGACTTTAATTACATTTGACTCGAGTGTTTCGTCAACTTAATGTGTTGCTTAAAATAATACTTCTGCATACAGTATGTGACACTGTGAGTGTTGCACGGCCAGATACGGCTCAAGAAGCTGACTCAGATAAGGAAATATATGATACATTATGATGTGATATGAATGATAATGGGACACATCGAAGTCTTCACTCACAGTGCCACGGACTGTACGTAATGTTACTTTGATCCGGTTACTTATGTTAACTTGTGGCAGATATTTAAGTGAGCTTTCTTAACTCTAATGTTATATTAGTCAGATTGCTCTGAAGATGGGAGGTGATATTCTATTAATCTTCACGTTCACACAGTCAGTTGATTTTTGCCGGCCGTCTTTCCTGCTCCGGAGCAGGTTTGCCGTTCAGCATAAGTTACCATGGAGATCTAGCCCGGTAAGAAGAGAACCAGAATCGTAGGACCGGAAACCCAGAATTTTCCCTGAAGTTAGCTCGCTAAGAGAAAATCCGGCTTCGTAGTACAGGCCTCTGGTGTTTTCCTCTGTTGTTGTTGTTGTTGTTGTTGTTGTCGTTGTTTGGTACTTCTGTTTTTCACTCTCTCCATCCATCATACATGCAACTGCTTGTCATTTCTGAAATTGTTCCCTCTGCGTCCTCTCTAACACAGACTGAGAAATTAGGTTACATTTTACTTTGGGATACATTCTGAATATTAGACGTGTGATTTAAACAGTTGAAACATTTCTCTGTTCTCATTCATAACACTCCGTTCGATGTCTCACTATGGGATGCGCCTCAACGCGTATGCAAACAGAAGCATCAATCTCATTACGCCAATCCTGATTGGCTGGTGATCTTGACGTCTACGTCAGGGAATCCACCCACCCTTTAAGTAGCTTGTGCTACGTCGCAGCGTCATTCAAACACCTCTTCTCGCTTCAGAGCACATCTCGAATATCAGTAGCCGGGCTAGCTTAACGGTCCACAGACTGAACCCAAGCTAACATTCGGTCGACGGGCGCTTGCCGGTTACTTTTTTGCTTTGCAGAATAATTGAACAAATATTAACACACCAGTTAATATTGTAATCTGCCCCGCCGTTTTTTCTTTCGAAATAACGGTAAGGTTTGATTTTTTCTTCAAACAGTAACATACCTGTTGCTAGTTTATCCCTCCGCGCCGACACCACGGCGAGCGGGGACGGACTCTTCTCTCCCTCACACCAGAGGAGACGGAGATAAGAAAGATATTAACACACCAGTTAATATTTTTTAAAGAAAAATCTACCCCGTCGTTTTTTCCTTTCGGAATAACGATAAGGTTGGATTTTTTTCTGTAACATACCTGTTACTAGCTTGTCCCTCCGCGCCGACACCCCGGCAAACAAGGGTGGACCCATCTCTCCCTCACACCAGAGGAGTCAGAGGCTCGGCTCTGCGGCTGCGGGTTTAGGATCTCGGGCACGGACTCACACCAGGTCTGCTCGTCCTGCCTTGGGCTGGAACACGCCCAGGAAGCTATCGATACTCCCGGTTCGTGCGGACATTGTGCCCGCTTCACCATCAAGATCCTCCGCCGACGGCTAGTGCACCAAGCTAGCCTGTCGGGACGGAACCCCTTCATGTCCGTTGATTCGCCGACCGGCAAACGGAACATGGTGGCGACCGCCGCGGAGATTGAGCCCCGCGCTGTGTCAGGCTGGGGCTCAACAACGGCGGTAGCCGCGGAATCGGAGCCCCGCGCTGTGTCAGGCTGGGGCCTGGTGGCGGCAAGAGCCGCGAGAGCGGAGCCCCGCGCTGTGTCAAGCTGGGGCTCCCAACTGGACCTCACCGTGGTTCCACCCTCGGAGGATGTCCTACAGCTGGATTATATGGAGGAGGATGAAGAGGATGCCTCTGAGTTCCTCTTATCCGATTCGGATGAGCACGAAGATGACATCTTCGTTTCATCTGCCCAGGCTGCCAAGCCGGAGGCGATGTCCGCTCCCCCGGGCGAAAGCACACCAGCTTCGCCCTGCCTCAGTATGGACTTGCAGGCCGTGTGCCAACGCGCTGCGTCCAGGCTGGACATCCCCTGGCCTGAAGTGGCCAAGGAGACCTCCAGATCTCGCTATGAGGGGAAGAACTTGCCCCAAGCAGCGAGGATGAGGAAGCAGCTTCTCCCAGTCTTTCCAGAGATGCTGGAAGAGGTGTCGGTCTCGTGGAGAGACCGCCTTTTCAGCAACAAGGCCCCAATCTAGGGTGCCTCCTCTTTGGACTGTGTCGGCATGGAGAAGCTCGGCCTGCTCCGCATGCCGCCCATGGAACCGCTGGTGGAAGCCCACCTCCAACCGCGGCTGGCTTCGGCACTGAGCAGGAACCCCACGCTACCGGCAAAGGCAGACCGCTTCCAGTTAGCAATGACCGAACGAGCCTATAAAGCCGCAGCTTTGTCCGCCAGGGTGCTCAACGTCTCCTCGCTGCTGACCGCCTACCAGGCGGAGCTCTGCGAGGACATGACGATCAAACCTGAGCCTGCCGTGTGGGACAAAATCGCAGCGATCACGGACATTTGCCTCCGTGTGCAGCGCTGTGCAGTCCAAGCTACGGGCAAAGCATTGGGGATAATGGTGGTACAGGAGAGAGCCAGGTGGCTTACCCTGACGAACCTTCCAGACCGGGAAAAAGAGGACGTCTTGGACATGCCTATTGTTCCCAAGGGCATATTTGGCTCCGCTCTAGTTTCGATGCAGCAGCGGTGTGAATCCAAAAAGAAGGAGGATGAGGCTCTCCAGCTTTGTCTTCCCCGAAGGGTCCAGCCGCCGCCTTCAACGGCCCCGCGGCAGTCCTTCGCTCAGGCTGCCTCACGTCCTGCCCGTTTCAAGATCCCGAAACAGCAGAGGCCACAGCCCGCCCCGGGTCTCCAGCCCAGACACGAGGCGAGGACGAGCTGGCCAAGAAAGTCTCCGGTTCCGGCAGCAGCCGCTCAGGCACAGCCGGCCCAGACTTTCAGCCACCAGACGAGGAAGAAGAAGAGGGCGGCCTGACAGCCTCTTCTCCTTTCCTCGATAAAGGAGCTGGAAGTTCCCTGTTCCCCAGCTCCAGAACACATTCCAGTGTTAGATGCTCATGTGTTTCTGGGGTGCAACCATGCCCCCATCTTCCCGCCGCCTCGAGTGATGTCAGAACGTCATCCTCAAGTTCGCGCCATGAGGGAAATGGACTTAACATCAACGACAGCAAGCTCCGCTGCTCGTTTAAGTCACACAAACACATGTCATCACTATTGTCTTTTAATAAATAATTTTCCACTGTCGTTTCCAGGCTTAAAGCCAAGGGTGCAGTCAATAAAAATGAAAAGAAAGACAATAAAAACAATAAACAGTCTGACGTCTACCCCCCTTCTAAGACTGGCTGCTACCTCTCTCAGAAGGCGGACGATGGACGGGGCTGTGAAGGCATCACCGCCACGCGCATGCGCAGTGTCGACCGGGGTTTTCAACCTGGGGTACCACCATGTTCAGACACTAGAGGGCCCCATAACACAACAAATAAAGACACAGCGGGCAGACGACAGAGATGTGACATCTCCACTCGCTTTGAGAAGCGAAAAGTGGAGGATGCTCACAGATTCTGCTTGGGTTTTCAAGACAATAACACGGGGTTACAGACTCCAATTCGCTGTCACCCCCCCCTCACTTTTCGGGCATTCTGCATTCGCAAGCCCGGGAAGAGTCGGCCCATATTCTAGAGCAGGGGTGCCCAACCGGTCGATCGCGGGGAGATTCCCAGTCGATCGCGAGATGTGTCTAAAAATAGAACAACAATATTCTGTTTTATCGTTAATGTCCTATAACATAATCTTCCTGTGCCAGAATAATGCACTTGAACGCATCCAAGCTTTGTGATTGGCCGGCGTGACCCCATGTGTCTTGGCTGGTGGGCAGTGGGCACTATTTCGCTGACGTTGTCCATATCAACTGGAGTGACAGTCCGCACACACACAAGACCGCAATTATGGCAGAAGCAAAAAAAAACAAAATATATAATTTTCACTCCGAGTGGGAGGAGGATTATTTTTGTATCTATTCCAATTCAAAGTCCATCTGTCTCATCTGCAATGCGAGCGTGGCTTTATCGAAGAAGGGTCATTTAGGAGCGGCATTTCAAAAACAGTGCACAAATGCTACGAGACGGAATTCCCTCCTAATTCTGCCCTACACTCCCAAAAGGGGAGGGGCCTGAAAGGACAGCTAAATGCACAGCAGTCCATTTTCACCAGGCCCAACAACAAGAGCAAGGCTGCTACCATAGCATCGTATCGTGTCAGTCACGTTCTTGCGAAACACATGAAGTCTTTCAAAGACGGCGAAGTTGTGAAAGAAGCTTTCCTGGAGGCTGCCGACGCGCTTTTGGGGGACAATAAAAATAACAGTAGCATTTCAACAGGTTTTTGATATAATAAAAACTCAAGTTAGATACCGTTATTAATCAGCTGTAAGTTTTAGTTTGTTTGAACTTATTCATTATAATTATTGTACAAAATGGTATAAGAATGCAAACTTAAATTGATTATAGTCTATTATCAATTCAGGTTAAGAAACTAGTGTTGCTTGCATCCTATTAAAAGGCATTTATTTTTATACTCTACTAAAATGCAACAAAAACAGGGTTTGATTCTATTAATTTGGTCTTTTTTATTGCACTTTGGCAGCAGATTCCTGTGTAGCTTCAGATCTGAGTTTTCTTATTAGTAAGCCTAATTTATACTTTTGTAGCAACACTATTTTTATATAATGGCAAAGAAAGGGTTCAGAGTCTTTTAGTTTTTCCCTGTGTCATATGTGGCAGCATTGTTCAATGTTTCTTGAAAACATTACCCACTGTAAATATGTGACGTGTGAATAAACTCCAACTCTGTATCAACAACACTGTTGTGTAACTTCAGTTAAATACTACTATGTGAAAGAGGTAAGATAAAGGATCTGCAGTATTTTATGAAGTATTCATTGTACAAAGGTCAGTTGTATACAAGTAGAAGTGTGTATTTACCTGGTAGTAGGCTGTCAGTAATGGCTACGCCTCTCTATTTGGACTGGTAGATCTCGGCAGACTGGCAACTTTAAAAGTAGCTCTCGGTTCAAAAAAGGTTGGGCACCCCTGTTCTAGAGCAAGAGATCCTCTCGCTACTAGACAAGAAGGCTATATCTATAATACCCTCCGAACAGAGTCAGAGCGGCTTTTATTCCAAGTATTTCCTCGTTCCCAAACGGGGAGGGAACGGGATTCGGCCTATACTAGATTTGAGGGCTCTGAACAAATATCTCAAAAGATACAAATTCAGAATGCTCACTCACACATCTCTGTTGCGTCTTGTGCGCCAAAACGATTGGTTCACATCAGTCGACCTGAAAGACGCGTATTTCCACATCCCAGTATATTATCCACACAGGAAATATCTGAGGTTCGCCTTTCAGGGTGTCTGTTACGAGTACAGAGTACTTCCCTTCGGTCTATCTCTCAGCCGACGAGTGTTTGTACGGTGTACGGAAGCCGCGATAGCCCCGTTAAGACAACAGGGTATTCGCCTGGCAACTTATCTGGACGATTGGCTCCTTCTCGCACAGTCGGAGCAAGAGGTTATTACGCAGACGAATGTCCTCGTAAAACACCTGCTCGACCTGGGTTTCGTAATAAACACAGAAAAGAGCATGTTGTCCCCAGCCCAGACTGTACTCTTCCTGGGCCTACGCCTGAATTCGGTGCACTTTACAGCCCGCCTGTCAGTAGAGAGAGTGAAAGGCAAGGCAAGGCAAGTTTATTTATATAGCACTTTTCAACACAAGGCAATTCAAAGTGCTTTACAAAAAATGAAAGACATTAAGAAAAGGGCATTTAAAATCAGTCATTAAAAAGAAAAGCTAATAAAATAAACATTAAGAGAAAAAATACATGGATAAAAGTTACAGTGCAGTTTAAGATATGAATAGTTCAATTAAAAGCAGCGACAAAAAGAAAAGTCTTCAGCCTGGATTTAGAAGTAGTCAGAGTTGCAGCGGACCTGCAGGTTTCTGGGAGTTTGTTCCAGATATTTGGAGCATAATAACTGAACGCTGCTTTACCGTGTTTAGTTCTGACTCTGGGGACAGAAAGCTGACCAGTCCCTGAAGACCTGAGAGATCTGGATGGTTCATAATTTAGCAGGAGGTCAGTAATGTATTTTGGGCCTAAACCATTCAGTGCTTTATAAACCAGTAGCAATATTTTGAAATATATTATTTGACACACAGGAAGCCAGTGTAAAGACTTCAGAACAGGAGTGATGTGATCCACTTTGTTAGTGTTAGTGAGGACTCGAGCAGCGGCGTTCTGAATCAGCTGCAGCTTTCTAATAGATTTTTTAGTGAGACCTGTGAAGACACCATTGCAGTAGTCGAGTCTACTGAAGATAAAGGCATGGACAAGTTTTTCCAAATCCTGCTGTGACATTAGTCTTTTAATCCTAGATATATTATTTAGGTGATAGTAGGCTGATTTAGTAACTGTTTTAATGTGACTGTTGAAACTGAGGTCAGAGTCCATGACTACACCTAGATTTCTGGCTTTATCTGTTGTTTTGAACATTGCACACTGAAGCTCAGCGCTAACTTTTATACGTTCTGACTTGGCTCCAAAAACCATTACCTCAGTTTTATCTTTGTTTAATTGGAGAAAGTTCTGACACATCCAGTCATTGATTTGTTCAATGCACTTACTCAGTGTTTGAATTGGAGCATAGTCTCCTGGTGAAATTGTTACGTAAATTTGTGTGTCATCTGCATAGCTATGGTAACTTATTTTGTTGTTTTTCATTATCTGAGCCAGTGGTAGCATGTAGATGTTAAAGAGAAGAGGCCCCAAGATGGAGCCTTGAGGAACCCCACATGTCATATTTGTCAACTCAGATGTGTATTTACCTATAGAAACAAAGTTGTTTCTGTCCTTTAAGTAGAATTCAAACCAATTTAGAACTGTTTCCGAAAGTCCCACCCTTCACTCAAATGAGCAATAAAACCAGAGTGATACCTTAACATCTTCAACTCCAAACCGCAGCTGTACCGATCCCTCAGTCTCAGATGGCGATCAACGGTGGCGGGAAGGTGTCCAGCGACGGCGTGCTCTCTCGTATTGTCCAAAACTCCTCACTGTCACCAACTTGCAGCAAAACTGATAAAGATCTTCAGGGTCATATTTGTCCACTCATATGTTGATAAGAGTATTAAAAACTTGAAAAATATTCCTCTAAGGTACATTTAGAACAGATAAAAAATGTGCGATTAATTTGCGATTAATCGCGATTAACTATGGACAATCATGCGATTAATCGCGATTACATATTTTAATCGACTGACAGCCCTAGTATTTACCTATAGAAACAAAGTTGTTTCTGTCCTTTAAGTAGGATTCAAACCAATTTAGAACTGTTTCCGAAAGTCCCACCCAGTTTTCCAGTCGGTCTAGTAATATGCTGTGGTCAACAGTGTCAAACGCAGCACTGAGATCTAATAATACTAACACTGAAGTTCTGCCACTGTCTGTGTTAAAGTGGATGTCATTAAAGACCTTTACAAGACCAGTCTCAGTGCTGTGGTTTGGACGAAAGCCTGACTGGAACACATCGAAACAGTTATTTAAATGCAAGAAATTACTCAACTGTTGAAAAACAACTTTTTCAATGATTTTACCTAGAAATGGGAGGTTTGATATGGGCCTGTAATTGTTCATTACTGAAGCATCTAGATTATTCTTTTTTAAGAGCGGTTTAATGACTGCAGTTTTCAGGGCCTGTGGAAAAATACCTGAGTGAAGAGATTTGTTTACTATATTAAGTAGATCTGAGGCCATGCAAGGCAAAACGTCTTTGAAAAATCCTGTTGGAATAATATCAAGGCAGCAGGAGGAGGATTTCAGAAGTTGAATAATGTCCTCTAGGTTTTTATCATTAATCTGATGGAATGGTGTCATGGTGTTTGAATTGATGTTAGGTGGACATAGGGACAACACATTTGCTGTTCCTGATGCAGAGGCACTGACTGCTTGTCTGATTTTCTGAATTTTGTTAGTGAAAAAGGAGGCAAAATCATTGCACGCCCTGGTGGATAGAAATTCAGAGGCTACTGACACTGGGGGGTTAGTTAGTCTGTCGACGGTAGCAAACAAGGCACGTGCATTGTTTTTGTTTTTGGTAATGATGTCAGAGAAGAACGATTGTCGTGCGTTTTTCAATTCCAAATTATAAAGGCCAAGTCTCTCTTTATAGATGTCAAAGTGAACCTGGAGATTTGTTTTTCGCCACCTGCGTTCAGCTTTTCGACATTCTCTTTTTTCTGTTTTCACTGTCATGGCCTTTCTCCATGGAGATATTTTCTTGCCAGACACTTCCTTTACCTTAGTTGGAGCAATGGCATCTATACAAATTTTAATTTTTGAATTAAAATGATCTACTAGCTCATTTACTGAGATGTTAGCAGGGGCTAGTGTGGTAGAAAAATTAGTAAACATTTCCCTAGTATTTTCAGTTAAATATCGCTTTGTGGTTACCTCTTTTTGAACATTTTTGTGAACAGAAATAGAGCTCTCAAAGAAAACACAGGAATGGTCAGACAGTGCAACATCAGTCACCACAACCTTAGAGATATTCAGACCCTTTGAGATAATTAATTCCAGAGTGTGCCCCTTATTGTGCGTGGGCTCCGTCACATGCTGAGTCAGTCCATAGCTATCAAGAACACAAAACAGTTATTTAGCCCCTCTGTCCTGGGGATTGTCAACATGGATGTTAAAATCACCAACAATGACTAGACGGTCAAAGTCAATACACACTATAGACAGCAGTTCAGTAAAGTCATCAAAAAAGCTTGCACAGTATGTGGGTGGTCTATAGATATTTAGGACCAGAGCTCGAGAGGAGCATTTCAGCTGATGGGCCACATATTCAAAAGAATCAAAGTTTCCATACGATGTCTTCCTGCATTGAAGGGAATCATTGAACAGAATAGCAACTCCACCTCCTTTCTTATGCATTTTTTCCTGACTCATAAAACTAAAGTTGGGAGGGGTTGATTCGATAAGAACAGCTGCACTGTTATTCTGTTCAATCCAAGTTTCTGTTAAAAACATAAAATCGAGATTGTGCTCAGTGATAAAATCATTGATTAAAAATGTTTTTCCTGCCAAAGACCTGACATTTAATAAAGCTAGTTTAAGTTTGTTAAATACACTATCAGTCATGTTTTTTGTAACAAGCTGTGGCTGACATGGAATCACTGCTAAATTAGATAAACTCACACAAACGTTTGAGCGCTTCCTGTTTCTAAGATGATTCACCGCTCTTAATCTATTACCTATCAACACAGATATCGGCAAAGCTACTGGCAGGCAGGGCCCCGACATGTCCTGGAAAGAGTTGAGAGTGCCATACGCCCTTGAGCCTGGACCCCACACATATCAGTAAGAGTTTGTTGTGTTTTGTACACACACATTCTTATCAGGCTTCGGAGACTGCAGATGCTTTCTTGAAGGGAGGGGAGGTGGTTGACGTAGGCACGGTGATGGAGACGGGGGAGATGGTGCGGGGGTAGAGGACATGCTGCCAGGGGGGGGAGGTGGTTGACGTAGGCGCGGTGATGAAGACGGGGGAGGTGGTGCGCGTCTCTGCAGTGATTTTGGTGGGCGTCGTTGAGGAGCGGGGGTAAAGGACATGGTGCCAGCCCTGCGTATCGCCTTAGTTTGGTCTTTGAACTCCAGGAAGGAATCGGTGCCAACCCTCTGTATCTCCTTTGTGTGTTCAGCGATCTCCAGGAGGGTGGGCGAGGGTGAAAGGGTGAATGGAGTATCCTCAAAGGCGTTGACAAGTGGGGGGGGGGGGGGCGGTGGAGACTCCTCCATTTGTCTCATATGTCTCCCATAATCAGAACATTCCTCAGCGGGTGCAGTGATAATTCTTCAGGGTTTTCTGCGCGATGTGTTGTGTCTTTCTCCTGTTTTGATTCCTCTTGCTGCTTGTCCTTGGCAGAGGGAACAGATTGATGACGCAGGCAGTTGAATATGTTAGAGATAAACAATTTCACTCCTGACTTGTTCAGGTAAACTCCATTTGCCTTAAAAAGATGTCTGCGATCCCAGAAAAAGTTAAAATTGTCAATAAAATGAACAGAATGGTCAGTACAGACAGTTGAAAGCCAGGTGTTCAGTGCAAACAATCTGCTGAATCTCTCCACTCCTCTTCTGACTGGCGGTAGAGGGCCACTGATGAACACATCTGCATTTAGAGAGCTGACAGTTTCCAACAGACATTTAAAGTCTTTTTTCAGCACTTCTGATTGTTGTTTCACAACATCATTTGTCCCAATGTGTAGTACCACATTCTTCACAGTCAGATGTTCAGCCCCAATATACAGGATCTTCTCAGCCAAGTCAGAGACCACATCCTTGGGAAAACAGAGTACTTTGGTGTTGTTCTTATTACACAGACCTTTTACATCTCTTACAGCAGAGTCACCCACAATCAGAGTTTCAGGCCCAGTCGTTAGCTTTCCCTCTAGCCTTTTACTTTTGGAGTAGCTATTGGTCCTTACCCTGCTGTGTGAAGAGGACAGGTTATCCAGGTCATCAGATCTCCGGTTCTCGGTCAGCGGAGCGTATCTCTTCTGGATTGGCACACTTGGTGGTTTAGGAGGATTGTTTGTAATTCTCCCTTTAGCAGCTGTCCACTGCTGTT
This sequence comes from Gymnodraco acuticeps, assembly GCF_902827175.1. NCBI lineage: Eukaryota > Metazoa > Chordata > Actinopteri > Perciformes > Bathydraconidae > Gymnodraco > Gymnodraco acuticeps. The sequence continues at coordinate 1,697,251 of NW_022990311.1, forward strand.
TCCTAGTATGAATAGGGGTTGAAGAGGCGCTCCTCCTGGGTGATGACAATGCAGGCCAGCCGGTCGCATCACAGATTTCTGAGCGCTGGGCTCTGCCTGTTATCCGTCCTCCCAAATCCCATGGAAATGATTTACTCTTAGGTTTTGCACCCAGAGAGTTCCAGGGAGGACTACCACTTGCAGATTTATTACCCGGTACACAGCCCTCCTGTTCCTTGGAATCCTTGTAGCTGATAACTAGCTGTGAGTTAGCATACCCTTCTCCATTATTTTTGCAACACAGGTAAAGTGGTGTCATTCCCACGACATAGTCCATTCACTTCCACGTTAACTTCCAACCGTTGCATTTTCATTTCCAACACAGCCATCTTCTGTATAAGTTTTTGGAAGTCATCTGTAGAGAACGGAGGCATTTTGCTACCAACTAGCATGCAGTAGCCTACCAGGCTTTAGCTGTTGCTAGGCCACGCTACTGTAAGACTGACGTCGTCGTAAACATGTTGAAATATGGCTGAAACCCTCCGTCTATTTACGAAGATTAACTGTCCCAGTGATAAGTTAATGTCCAGGAGCCGCTGTTCGAAGTTTTTAGAGAATAAGAATAGGAAAATCAGCATAAAAAGTAAGCAGAGGCAGGAGCAAGCAGAAAAAGCGTCTGACATTGAGGCATTTCCTCCGCCGCTGTGTTCCTCTGAGGAACAGTGGCCGAATTTGCTGTGCCCAGTCCGTGCTTTACGCACCTATATGGACAGGTCAAGAGAGTTTCGATGCAATGACCAACTCTTTGTATCCTGGGCTAACCCTCATAAGGGCAAGCCCGTTACCAGGCAACGGCTCTCCCACTGGATTATGGAAGCGATTGCTCTGGCCTATACGAGTCAGGGTTTGCAGGCACCAACGGGCCTGCGTGCTCATTCTACTCGTGGACTGGCTACATCCTGGGCTTTGTTCAAGGGTGTTTCCATCCAAGACATTTGTGCAGCAGCGAGCTGGTCCTCACCGCTCACTTTTGTCCGCTTTTACAGGCTAGATGTCTCTGCTCCAAGTGTGGCCCGCGCAGTGCTGGGCCCCGTGTTGAGACAGAGTTCTACCTGTTAAGTTCTGGTTGTTTTGGTGATTTTCGAGATAAGCATGTCTAGCAATACGGGAGTTTCAATATCCCATAGTGAGACATCGAACGGAGTGTTATGAATGAGAACTATAGGTTACTTACGTAACCCCAGTTCTCAGAGTAACATGAAGTGAGATGTCTCACCAGATGGCCCTTCTTGCTAAGGCGAAGCGAGAAGAGGTGCTTATTTTGAATGACGCTGCGACGTAGCGCAAGCTACTTAAAGGGTGGGTGGATTCCCTGACGTAGACGTCAAGATCACCAGCCAATCAGGATTGGCGTAATGAGATTGATGCTTCTGTTTGCATACGCGTTGAGTAGTGAGACATCTCACTTCATGTTACTCTGAGAACTGGGGTTACGTAAGTAACCTATAGTTTCTGAGATAAACAAACATGTTTAACTCTATAGAGACAATCTCTATACTGGGGTTATACTGATACCTGTCCATAACTGAAGCAAAAATAACGGCTAACCATCCATCTCCTATTTTACTTTGAGCACATAGGAGAGGTCATCATTCTAACAATTGCATTGTACAATGCAACCATATTAAGCCTTATGAATTATAAAAAAATAGCAATCAGACATTATGGACAGGGCAACACATCCACTCCCTCTGTTTATATCCTTACTTCGGAATTGAACTAGTTAAGGTATACAAAATAGTTAAGATACATTTAGGAACGTAAAAGCGGATATTGGCTATTGGCGGAAAGGCTGTCGACCTGTTTTCCAACAAAGCAAAACCCTTCACTCGATCTGCTTCCATTAATAGCATCTTATGAGGCCAAGGGCCAGCATGTAATGCCTTTCAAACATATTCAATTTCATCATAATTAAGAATAGATTATCCTTCCAGCTAAGAACGATTTATCATAATCATGATTTCGACCTTTTAGGGGTTTAAATAATCTGAAGCAGGGATCCATAACTCCTTGCGACACCACACTAATTTGTTTACAGCCACATCTATTTGGTATACCATCATTTAATCAATAGCAGTAAATCTAAGGTCCATTTTGCTGCATATTTCCACTCATGGAGGAAAGGGGGAAAAAGCCATGTTGAGAAAGAAGCAGTTTGGGCTCAGGAAATGCACCTACACCTCTCCTACTCATGTTCTGATAATTTAAATGAGATTATATCCCATGGTGAATTGTAAACAGTTTGGAGTATAGCGGGCGGTCCACAGGGCATCGATGGATTAGGGTAAGGAGAGATGGTGTCATAACTGGAGATAATCAGCTGATTCATTAAGATAAGAGAGAGAATGATAGCTACAGGGATCTTTTCCTCAGCACATGTACTAGGCTTGTTCACCATCTCGCTCATTAAAAAGGAATGTTACAACAAGCTGTTGTATTTATTTGGCCTTCCTATATTAAACCTACTGGATGTTGACACATTTCATCCAGCTGCCAAACATCCAGTGGATCTGGGAACAGAAATTATGAAGCAGCATCCGTCAGGTATCCACTTCCTATAACAATACACATGCTTTATGTTCAGCGCCAGCATTCATCCAAGGATAAATGTAACAAACATCATTATCTCTGTTTTTTAAGCCGTTTGTTGTGGTAACAATGCAAAGCGAAACTGAATTTCACAAAATGTTAAACTGTGCCTTTGATTTTCTTTCTCTTGTGTCGATTCCTTCATCTGATGTTTGGATATAAATATCATCAGATGATTATCCGTTGTTATTTATTTAATAGAAAAATCCCCATAAATTGCATTTATTCTGATGTGACTATACAACAACATGTCACAGTGTTCCTACCTGAGCCCGATGATGGAGATAATGAGGAGATGGATGATGGAAGGAAAGATTGATTGACAGAGCTATGGGACACAAAGTTGATGTCTCTTTTGAGAGCTAATAATATAGAAATCAATATGTGGTGCGCGGGTGTGAGGGTAAGCAGAAGGTGTGAGAGGAGACAGAAATAACTCCAGGGGGCAATTGTTTGTAGACCTTCTCTTCCTCAATCTCCGTCCTCTCTTCTGTGTTCAGCGTTTAGACTGATGTTGTTAGTATTTACCCAGCCCTGCTGTGGCTCAGCTCTGCAGGCTCCACACACATCTAATTGCCTGTCACATGAAAAGCTTTGTCTTTTGTCACGTGGATCAACTGGAGATCAATACTGCCAACAGAGAGTGAGGCTTGTGTGTGTGTGTGTGGGGGGAGAAAAATGAGTTTGAATACCTGCGAGGAAAAGGAAGCTTTGAAGGATGCAGCAGCATTACTGTCATCTTGTCGCCTGGTGTGCACAGGAGAGGAGGCTTTGCGTACACACGATCTACGAAATATTCCGACACACACAGTCTGGCATGTGTATGCAATCTTGCATATGCACACCGTGACACACTGCCTCACAGCGCTGCCAAATGCAGGGTTAAAAAGTGGGTGGACTCTAGCTGGAAAACCTCATTAAGTTTTAATTCCTTTCTGTATCCTATTTCTATAATGGGGAATTGATTTTTACTTAGTGCACTGGACCAGAAATAATTCTATTTCAAATCGTTTTATTCTCCTCTGTTTGTCTTTGTGTGTGTATGGTTTCGTATGTGTTTGTGTTCATTTTTCCCACATTAAGTGGAGACGCTGATGTTTTTCTTTAATCCGTTTCAGGTTTTAAAAAAGTGTCATTCATTTTGAACACAAACTGTTTAGCTGCTGTAATGGATGCACACTTGCTAATGCTTCCACAGAGCATATACCTTTAATACCATCAGTATCATGGGCATGGCAGGTGGCTCTTTGAAGAATGGCAACGTGTCATTGTTGAATGTTAACATGTGTCATTTTCTTCAGGTTAACACGCTCCTTACATTAACAAGTATGCATAGTTTCTACACTTCAACTTCTGCAGATGAAAGTCAGAGAGCATATACATTGACTCTGAGGTTGAAACTGTACTTCAGAATGCGAAGGAGGGGGGGGGGAAATCCCCAGGTCAGTCTGAGGAAAGGAAACAAAGGCAGATGGTAAAATGATCACCCAAACTGTCCCCTGAAAACATCCTTCCATCCATATCCCATAATGTGTTTAAGATGGTTTCTGCAGGATCCTTACCTTCAGTGCTCTGTAAGTGACACAGTATCGATGATGCTTACCGTATTGTGTATTAAAATGGCACTGCTTACGGGCATGATAAAGAGGATCACTGACACAATCAATCTTGATGGAATTAAGGAGGCTTCCAGCCCCTCACCGGGCAGTTCCTCTGCGGGGGTGTGAGGCTGAAGACTAACAGGCTGCTACCCGAGACTTCATATTAAGATCGATTTGGATTCATACTGTGATGTTATATCAAATTCACTATGATGATGACGCTCTCCTCCCAGGGAAGAGTTGCTGAGCTGCCTTATCTACCCTTGGACATTAAAAACAGGCCTGGTTATTATCAGGGTTGGGATGGTTACTTTAAAAAAGTTAGCAGTTTCAATAACTAGCTACATGTAAAAAAAATGTAATCAGTATCCTAATCTAAGTATAAAAATATTTATTTTGAAATGAGCCGTTGCGACTTCCGACTGATTTTGATAGAGCGGGTCACATATGGCAAATGTGTGGTTGTGGGGAACCAGGTAAATTAAAGTACTTATTTAACTATTAAATACATTGAGTTTGAGTAAAATACTTGGTTACTGATTAATTTAGGTTATAAATAAATTGTAAAGCAAAACATGCTGTAATTGATTTATTTTGTCCTTTGGTATTTTTTAAAGGTTTTCAACCTGAAAGAATCCTAATGTGTCCTTGAAAAGTTGAAATAAAGAAAAGGAAAAAGGATTCCAGTTGTCCATGCGTCCTCTGTTGCCCCTCAAGCCTCTCAAATGTGGGCAAACACTCAAATAAATGCCAAAAACCCAGAGAACTTGACAATACTTAAAATAAAAGTATATTAAATAACACTGCTACCTAGTTAATAACTCTACTTTACTCAGTGGAGGCTCGTCCATTGAGGAAAGGGAGGACCATCCTCCCTACAATTTCAGAGAAAAATAAACTTAGAAGAGAACAATAAAAACACCTCAATTTAAAAGATAAGTCTGTTAAAATACAGATGATAGCCCTGGCTTTTAACATGGGTGTGAAATGGGGCTAGAGAGGACGAGCCTCCCTTTGGGCGGGTCTAGCCAGAGGCTCTGCATTGGGAGCCTATATCATCAGTGAACCAATCAGCGGATCTGACTGCGCATCAGAGTGTTGATGGGGAGGGTTATCAGCGATATCAGAGTTTTTTCTGAACCGAGGAACAGGGGCGCTGCGCCCTCTTACCAAAATCAATTCCTTGAATTAGGCTTTGATTATGTTCTGGCCCGCCATCTTGTGGCTCAGCCAAAAATTGGCCCAAGGCCAAACTTACTTGCCTACCCCTGCTCTAAGGGTTTCTCGCAGAAAGCCCGGGACTTCTGGAGTTGATGCGGCTTCTTATGAATGCGGCACAGTCTCTCACGATCGTCAGCTGTAGTATCATGTTTGTGTGGTTTGTTTCTGTCCATTTGGTCTCCACAGTCCTGTCTGCTTTTGGAGGGGCATCTGCTTGCACATTGAACTTAAAGCTTGGATCGTTTCTTATCATAGTTTGTTGTCTGACGAAGTCCACGAAAACTTTGAAAAGAGGAAAAGAGATCTGGTGCTGTAGTTTGTAGCTGGAGCAGAGAGAGAGCCACTTCTCTTGTAAGTTAAAGGGTAACTTTTGGACTAAAGGATTTATACCTCGTGCAGTGTCTAGGTATTGGAGGCCTGGGAGGTCTCCTTCTGTCTTTGCTGACTCCAGTTCCATTATGAGGTCACTTAATTCGAAGTTTTGAATAGTCTTTGTTAGAAAGTTTTGGGAAGCTGTCAATGCGTTGGAAGAGCGCATCCTCAATCACTTCGGGTGCGCTGTAACATGCATCCAGCCTATCCCAAACCAACTCAAGCCCTCTATCTGGGTCGTTCACATGGACAGACCTAATACGTTTGGCATGCTCAGCTGACTCTTTTCCCAGCCATTAATTCAAAAAATCAATTTCCTCGCTAGCTGTCAAGTCTAGGCATCTAACGGCATTTTGAAAACACAGTTTCAAGGATTTGTAGCCTTGTGGTTGGTCGTTGAATTGGATCAAGCCTGTAGTGACCAGCTCGCGCGAGCAAAATATCTGACGAGGTCAGTTATGTTTGATGGGTCATGGTGAGAGTATTGAGGTGCATGGCTAGGCATGGTGGGAGGATGAGGACTGTAGGTTCGAGGCCTTGCTCCATACGTGGGATAATTATCTGTTGAGTAGAGATGCACATTTGAAGCGAGTCGTAACTGCTGAGCTGTTGCTGTAGGATTTTGTATAGTGGAGTAAGGGTCAGTGTTGCTTTGGCTACACTCTGTTTGTATATGTGGGGTTTGGACGGTGTACGCTGATGGGGACTAAACGCAGGGAAACGACGCAAGTGAGGGACTCAAGGATTCCATTTAATCGACCTGAGAAGCAGCCATAGTGGGTGAAACTGGTAGGTTTTCGCCTGTTTGGGGAGTTTATATCCAGTTTACTTCGTAAACTGTATGTCGGGGGCGGGAGATTCATGTGATTGGTTGTTGGTCGCGTTGCTCGCGAGCACTCCCCAAGCTTCAGACACGACCACCGCCAAGCTTAAAAACACGCCGTTGTGTGGACGGGCCGTTAGGGAAGATAGCATTTAGATGCGCAGCTCCTCTGTCTTGGAATAGTCTGCAAATTAAATGGAAACTGAGCAATCTGGTGCCACTAAATGTTTTTAAAGCTTGGTATACTCAATCGGATGCTGTTGGTACCTGTTCATGTCAACAAGTCCTCCAACTAATACGACCAAATAGGCCGATTGTTCCGACCCATAATACGACCCACAGGAGCGTTTTCAATCAACGGGAGCGTCAGCCTGTCTACCCTGTCTCCTAAAAATTACGTTCCCACAGAACTAAACTGCATTCTCAATTACGTTTAATTAGAAACATATTTTCTCCCACGTTACGTTAGTTATGAACGTATCTTAAATACGTTTATTTTCTACATATCTTTGCCATTTATTGTCTTGCTTATAATAATGATAATAGTCATTTATAAATATCATTTTAGAGCACACATTTGAAAAAGACAATCGGGCTCGATATATGGTTAAATAAAAATCAGTAGGGGAGGCTGTAATTTTGCCAGCAGAAAATAATAGTTTTAACATGCCAAAAAGCTGCTGTGTCGTTTATTGCACCTCAAACATTAAAACAAATCCAGAGTTACGTGTTTATGTACTTCCTCTAAGAAGAAAGGACAGTAACAGAAGATCTCTGTGGCTTCAGGCTTGATCGCCGTTCAAATGACAGCGTTTGTAGCTCCCTCCAGTAAATGACACGAGGCTGAGGTCTTGATTAAATACGGGGTTTATTCTTGTGGGACCTATTCTAACCCGTGAGAACTGGGTTATAAGACAGAAAAATATAAAAGGTAAACAACAAATAAATATGTAATATATGCATATGTCATCACTGTTAATGCCGCCAATTAAACAATAAACGGCACACATATCCCACACAGCAAGTAGCACAAGCTAACAATAGCATGTAACACAAGCTAGCGCATAGCACACAAACCTGCAGCTCAACCGCACACAATTACACAAACAACCAGCACGAAAACGTACCTCGTAGGCTGCTAGTCACCTAGAGGGGCTGATAACTTTATATGCATTTTCCCTTGGTTTCCTTAGTTTTCCGTTAACGTCCTGCGTTGCTCTGCCGTTGCAACTATCCAGTGCGTCGATTAAACAGGTGTAACACAAAACACAGCAGATTAGTTCCGCCTCTAATAATGTTGCACATAAAAGGTAGGAACCAAAAATACAATGTGGAAACAAATGAACAACAGAAAGTGAAGACAGTTACACTCCCACCAAATCACCTGTGATTTCCATAACATTTTTAGAAAAACCGATATACATTAATGTAAAACTAATTATTTCGTTTTAGACCTATTAAGTGCAGAGTGTGAGTGAGAGTAACTGAGTCTTAGTCTGCTTCCAACAACAACACCGTCTTGTGAATAGGCCTTTCGAGGTAGACAAGTTTAGCGAGGCGCTTTCCCTTTACATCCAGGGTAGAGTCGCTGATAAGCAGCTTGAGCCTTCTCACTCTTCCATCCCCTCCTGGGTACACTTCCACAACCCTGACCAGCTTCCATTGGCCACGTGGTATAGTGTTGTCTTGCAGAATGACAACGTCATTTACGTTGCCGTTTCTGCGGTCCTTGATCCACTTTGGTCTTTGTTGGAGATTGTACTCCTTATGCAGCTGAAGGCACTTTATTTCTTGAGAGAGTGTTGCTTCTTGAACCATCTCGATTATGGTCAGCTCTGCTTCTCTCCTCTCCTCTAAGCGTGTGGCTTCACAGGACCTTGGCTTGCGACCTTTAATTTCCTTTGCAAGGCGCTTGAGTCTGGCAAAGGCTTTAACCACTCTTGACCAGTCTGAGAATTTGTGAAAGTGATCTAGTAGCGACTTTACTTCGTTTGCCTGGGTATCATGGACCTGGGCCTTCTTAAGCTCTGGGTCACTACTCACGATCTCTCCCACCTTGACTTCTCCACTTGGTAGCTCTTTCTGCCAAAGTAGGTCAGGGCCTGTGAACCAATTTGAGGCTTGAAGTTGCTGTGCTGTGAGACCTTTGGAGGCCTGATCTGCAGGGTTATCTTCAGAAGCTCTTTCGAAAAAGTCAGATTCCAGCACCTCGCTGACATCTGCAGGTGAGACTTCCTTAATCTGTGTTCTACATACGTAGTGTACTTCCCTTGAGAGGTTTGAAGACTGGAGACTTGGTATCACTTGCTTCACGGTTACCTGGTGACTTACTCCAATCATATCTCCAATGTCGAGACAGGGATTGCCAAAGCCGACAACACTCCAGCCCAAATCTGTTCTCTGTGCAAAGGGCTGGTTTTCTTCACCAGGCACCACTTCTCTTGGGACGAGAGCTTGAGGACAGTTGTAGCCGATAAGTAGGCCAATTTCACAGCTTTGCTGAGGAGCGATCTCATCTGCGAGGTGTTCAAGATGAGGCCATGCCTTTGCTGTCTCTGGTGTGGGAATATGGTCTCTGCTTGCAGGGATGAATTCTCTTGAGTAGGTTACTGGCAGAGGTATTATCCTGTCCGAGTAGATTCCTCTCACTTGGAGACCAGTTAGCTTCCTACATGACACGACTGTGCTTCTTAAAGCCATTGTGGAGAGCTTTAGCTGCACTGCTTCGTTCTTTGTGCGAAGAGCCTTTGCCGTTTCTTCAAGGATAAAGCTTGTGTCACTCTGTGTATCGAGGAGTGCATACACAAGTATTTCACTATGTGGCTCACTTGTGGCTGACACCCACACTGGAACGATTGTGGATGTATGTGTGTCTTTAACATTCTGGAAGACTGTATTGGATGTTGCCTCATGTGATGTGCTTGCCGTTTTACTTTGTAGACTTTCCATTGTGCTTTCTCTTGCACCATCATGGTTTGTTGACATTCTTTCTTCTCTGGTGCGATTGTCGTGGAGACAAGTTGTATGTCCTTTTTCGCATGTTTCGCACATCTTTCTGTTTTGACATTCCTTTGAGCGATGGCCAGATTTTAAACAGCCAAAGCACAACTTATTTTCTTGAACAAACTTGACTCGCTCAGAGATTGTCTCATTCCTGCATTTGTAACATTTGTGCAGACCGTGTCCTGTCTTCTCACAGAAAAGACAGTTTGTGGCGTCTGCTGTTTCATTTGTCTCTGTAGTCAATACGTTTGATACAGGACTTCTGTTCGTTAAAATTTTGCCTTTTTTGCTTTCTCTTGATTTTAGAGCATGGAGAGATGTTATTGGGTTGCAAGCTATTTTGGCTTCACATGTGAGCAATTTAACAAACTGGCTGAAGGTTGGGAACGTGTGATTTTGTTCTTCCATTTCTGTGACGTTTCTGTTCCAACTTGAGGTCAACCAGTCTGGAAGTTTAGCAAGCATCTTTTGGTTTTCGTTGCAGTCGTTAAGTACCTCAAGTCCTTTGATCTGTGACATGGCAGCCTCACAGCTACGAAGGAAGTCAGAGAGCTCTTGAAGTTCTACGCTGTCTTTGGAACTTATCTTGGGCCATGCATCAAGCTTATCTCTGAAGGCCTTAGCAATGAGGAAAGGGTTACCGTACCTCTCTTCTAGGATGGTCCACGCGGCATGATAGGCTGACTCTGTGCCTAGCAGGAAGTAGCTCTCTATGGCCTTCTTTTCATTTTATTTCAAACCTTTATTTAGACAGATAAATCCCATTGAGATCATTGATCTCTTTTTCAAGGGAGACCTGCTCAAGTAGTTCCACATGAAACATAAATAGAACAACAAAAGGACATCATACAGCATCATTTACATAATTATCCACATAAACAGGTACCTATAGCTTCCGATTGAGTAGCATCCAACCGAGCTTTAAAAACATTTAGTGGCACCAGATTGTTCAGTTTCCATTTAATTTGCAGACTATTCCAAGACAGAGGAGCTGCGCATCTAAAAGCTGTCTTCCCTAAGACAGTCCTAGCAGTTGGCACATTTAATAAAACCACAGCATGCGATCTCAGGCAGTAGCCACTTACAATTCTCCGTGAGATCAGGGAGCAGATATAAGATGGAAGTTTCCCTAACATGGCTTTGTATATAAAAATGTACCAATGACTGAGCCTCCGTACAGTTAGTGAAAGCAAACCAGCCCTTGCATACAGGGTACAGTGATGGGTTAATGCTTTACAGTTTGTCACAAATCTCAGTGCACTGTGATACGCAGCATCTAACTTGACCAGGCAATTGGCAGGTGCATTCTTGGCAGGTCCACCCACATACTTTCTTAGATAGTATATATTTTCTTCAGCTGGGATGTTTTTCCTGTCAACGAGTGTATGAAAGGAGACCTTCCAGTCATTGAACCTCAGTGGGTCACCACTGAACGTTGTAGGTTCAGGCACAGGTAGACGACTTGCACTGATGGACTCTGCAAGAGCTCTGATAAGAGCTGAAGTACTGTCTTCTTGTTTTTGTTGTGTCGCAGCTTGAGGTGGTGAGTGGTTTTGCAGTTCACTGCTTTTATGCTTGAGTTCTTCTTTCACAACCAGAGGAACATGTTGATGGAGCAGCTCGCTAATTTCTTCGTCTGAGCATGCATTCTGTTCATATACTTGATGTCTCGCTTTTGCAGCTTTTAGCTTCTTTACTGTTTCTAATCGCTCTAGTTGTCTGCGCTTGGCTTGTAACTGTCTTTGTCTCTCAGCATTTTCTGCCTCCTGTTTGGCTGTTAACTGAGCAGCTTCAGCCTCCAGTATATCATGTTCTTCGATCAGTTGTTCCTGTTCTAGCATTACTTCTAAAGTCGCTTCATTTGCAGCAATTTCAGCAGCGGCTTCTTGTCTTTTGATAGAAGAGAGGAATGAACTTCTTGATGTGGCTCTCGAGTTGCTACGAGAATGAGTCGAGGACCTGGTGACATGAGAGCCATTACTTCTCTTAATAGAGGCAACAGATTTGCATACAGACTCGGTCTGGTTTTTACCAATTTCTTCTTCCTCGTGACTTTCGTCCTTTCTTGTGTTCATTCGTTCTCTTGCAGTCTCAATGATTGTCTTTGTAACTGCTTCACAGGTGTCTTCTCTGCGACGTGTGTCATGGTCGGGAATGTCAATGAGCCTCAACTCTTCATAAGCAATATTCACATCATTGGAGGTCTTCCTTATCTTAGTGATGTATTCATGCAGCAGGTCATTAGAGCGTTGACCACTTCGCGCTTGTTTGGCTTCCTTTGTGATATCTTTCCACCTTTTGTAGCTCACACTGAAACGGTGTACACGTCTTGTTACTTGCTCATCATGCAGTTCTTGGCCCTTTTCCGTTAACTTCCGGACTCTTTGGCTCCTTTGTGGCTCTTGTGTGGAAAGGCTATCCATTTTCGGATCTTCAGTTGCCTGTGGTTGCTCGTTTTCTACTACACTCACTTCATCACTCTTAGTGTAAGACTCAACATCTGACATTTTACTTGTTTACTTAAGGCGAGACACCCCAGGTGAATAGGGTAATTTTTTTAACTTAAAGGTATCAGCTAGAAATTTCTCCAGTTAATTACTTACAATAAGGCAATTGTCTTTTGTATAACAAGTTTTCTGAAATAGCATGTTTAAATATGCAAATGATCCATTATCTCATTAAATATGCACATATTTTAACACATTTCAGGAATCGAAATCTGAACTTTGGATAAAGCCAGATTCAAAATTCTTGTTTCATTTTGTAGTCATATTAGTATCTAAGGCTTTTACAGAAGGGATATTGGATATCTCTTTTTATCACTCCATAAATCAGAAAATACTGTCAACAGCCCTAAAATATCAATTTTCGCCATGTTTTTAGGTATACAATGTTGTATAATTCAGGCTATGAATTATATATGAACAAACCCTTCTGTAAAAGCCTTCATAATATTGATGGGAACATAACTGGAAGGTTTGGTGTATGTACGTGCTACTGAAGTTGAAATTTCGAACTCAGAGTAGGAGAAAAAACTCATTTTGAGAAAACGACCTTTAAAGATTGCAGTGAGGCGCTAGCTAAACCCTCCTGTTCTTTGGATGACAGCTTGCGCATCGACGCATTCCGTGAAGGTATTTCATGTTCAGGGTCATTTTTTTTTTTATAACCTTGCTTCGTGCAAGTGACAATTGTTGTCGTCTTCTCTGTGAACGTTTTTTTTGCCGTTCTTTTGGCATTTTGAGATTTCAATTTCTAGCGGAAAGCTAACCAGGAAGTGTTTTAGCACAACACGTGACGCATCTGAACGAAACACGTTGTCAGAAATTGACACCAGCCAATGAGATGTTGTTTCTTGGTTTAAGACCCCTTTGTGCTTTCACCATTGGTTGCTGATACAAAGGAAATGACCATATTTGGATCCGATGAGATTGTGCAGGAGAGACACAGCTTTCCAGCGATACCTCTGTTGACATGGTGCACACAGCGGTCGCGGTACTTTATGTTACGTTAGAATGCTAACTTTTGGTGAATTTAGGAGAAATCTACAGACGCAAATAGACAAACTATAGTAAAATAAACACTTAAATGTGTATTTTGTACGTTTTCCTTCCAAAAGCCTGAAAGAAAACATGTTATGGAATCAAAATAGCACAAAATCTCAAAATTGACCAGTACTTGAAAAACGATGTTTTTGCCTGCCGTGTCTCGCCTTAAGTTTGGTTTGAACTCTAATATTTAATTATCTTTAAAGCTAAGTAGTTAGCCAATTTAGATATAAGCTTTGAGTTATCTTAAGCTTATACACAGCTATTGAGCCTTATTTAAATGAAAATCACAAGTGATAATAATATAGGCAAACAACAAAAAACTTGGTACATTTCTTCAACACTTATCACTTGAAAGATATTGTCCTTAAATGTACTTTGTTACTTAGTCTGCAAATACTTACTGCAGATACCTTTATACACAAATCAATATTAACAACCTTTAACTTCCATTAGAAAGGTAAGTAAATAACATTAACACAGATTATATGAACAATGCAAATGTCCCATTTTCTTTGTATGGCACTTTAAAGTCTCTTTGTTGCACCTACATTTACACTAAAGCACCTGGACTTTTCAGAAGTAGTTGGATCTTGTGCTGCTGTGTAGAAGGCTGCTACAGATGCACACGCTGCGACGGAGATGTCCCGTGCCGTCCATGGATCGCTGCCGTCTGGCGCCGTTTTACTCGTCTGGCGCCGTTTTACTCGTCTACTCATGCGGAGCAGTCGAGTTCTCACTGTAGCTCCCTCCAGTATATGACACGAGGCTGAGGTCTTGATTAAATACGGGGTTTATTCTTGTGGGACCTATTCCAACCCGTGAGAACTGGGTTGTAAGACAAAAATATATAAAAGGTAAACAACAAATACATATGTAATATATGCATATGTCATCACTGTTAATGCCGCCAATTAAACAATAAACGGCGCACATATCCCACACAGCAAGTAGCACAAGCTAGCGCATAGCATACATACATACACAAACCCGCAGCTCAACCGCACACAATTACGGAGCGTCCACACAGCAGCGTGCGTTGACGCTTGGAGGTGGGCGTATCTGAAGCTTGGGGATTTTTTGCGAGCAACACGACCAACAACCAATCACATGAATCTCCCGCCCCCGACATACAAAGCAATAGCAATGTTAAAACGAAGTAAACTGGATATAAAATCCCCAAACAGGCGAAAACCTACCAGTTTCACCCACTGTCTCTGCCACCTCCCTCCATGCCTCGCTCCTCCGGTTTGTATCCCGGTAGATGAACAGAGACTGATCATACAGCACCGGGTGATTCACTACCGCTACAATGAATTTTCCCTCAATTTTTTTTGAATATGAGGAAATGACCTGCGTAGTCTCTCCCAGCATACACGCGGTTTGATTGGCTAGCGATTGTACTGGCAGATTTGAATAAACGGGATTTCATTGGCTGACGCCTCCGTCGAGGCGTCAAAAGTTGAACATTGCTCAACTTTTGACGCCTGCTACGCCAGCAACGCTCCACGTCGCTTCCCAAAATGCAGTTCGGCTAAAAGTGACGTCACCCCATTCAAAGTGAATGGGCAGAAGCGTTGGAAGCTTCAACGCACGCCGCTGTGTGGACGGGCCGTTACACAAACAACCAGCACGAAAACGTACCTCGTAGGCTGCTAGTCACCTAGAAGGGCTGATAACTTTATATGCATTTTCCCTTGGTTTCCTTAGTTTTCCTTTAACGTCCTACGTTGCTCTGCCGTTGCGACTATCCAGTGCGTCGATTAAACAGGTGTAACACAAAACACAGCAGATTAGTTCCGCCTCTAATAATGTTGCACATAAAAGGTAGGAACCAAAAATACAACGTGGAAACAAATGAACAACAGAAAGTGAAGACAGTTACAGCATTGGTTTCCCCAAAAGTGGGCGGGGCTGTAAAGTGAAGTAGATTTTACTCTCATCTACCATTCTATTTATTCTAACGTAAATTACATGCCAGTGTTTTATCTTTTTATTTATCGGTTTATATTTTAAATCGTATAATGTCGGACTTTTTTTGCCGTCTGTGAGGAAAATAAATGGGGCTTAGAGCCTCAAAATACTGAAATCTGTATTTTTAAAAATCTTTTTTTCCTTCTAATTTGTTATTATTTTCTAAATAACACAGTTATTTACTCAACAATAACACACAATTATCCTTGTTTTTATTTATTCGTTTAATTCTATAATCTTGGGCTTTTTAGCCGTAAATAAAGTCACCGGAAACAGACGGGACATTTTGAGCGATACACACCACAAACCCACTGAACTGATTACCCAAGATCCTCAGCTTGAAGCTCGTTGATTGGATGTTTTAGCCGCACTGCACGCTGGAATATGGTGTTAATAAGATATGATATCCGAAAACATTTTTTTTAAATAATACTTTATTCCGAGTGTTCTTGCTTTTCTCTTTGGAAGTCATCACATAACGGCATTGTAATACACGGTTCGGCTGCATTAAATATTACACATCTGCCGTAGTTCTTTATTTATAGAGCCCTGATGAGAAGACTTCTAGACAAACAAAAAGAACTGCCGCCAAAACTGAATATGTGACGTGGATCATAAATATATCAACAATTAAACAACATCTTACATTTATTTTCACAAAATACGTCTCCTTGCAGTATCAATAGTAATTCGGCTGACTTTTATATTTGATCCAATTGTTAGATAGGTTATATTTACACCATAACGGTGCACAGCTGATAGAAAAGGACTTGTAGTTTTTAAAGACATTACAGATTTTCTTTGAATATAAGAATGTAAATACTGAGTTGAGAGAATAGTCAGGGGATTTGGGTGATGGGAGACACATCTATGGATTCAGAATTTCAATAGCTTACCATTAAATGACGGATATACCTTTCTGTCTGTGATGTTTTACAAATCAGATATTAATGTGTAGAAGTCAAACATGAGAAATAATATAGCAAAAAAAGTATGTAAAAACATGAATAAAACTACACATCTTCAGATGTTATACATACATAAGTGTCCTACACTAATAATACAAAGTTATTATTAGTATGCTGTGTGTACCTTGTGTCCACCGCCTAGTGGTTAAAGCACGTTATTGAATTATTTTTGTTGAATAATGTTATTTGATGAAAAAAATATTAAGAGTACATACTTTCATAGGGGGAAAGTAGAAGGTCAATGATAGAAATATAGAATATAAAAAATCAAGAAGATACTGTAAGTGATCTCTACAATAAAACAGTTTAGTGCACGATGTACAAAGATATTAATATGAGGATGTGCAAAACAGACAAACTAATTAACCTTTATTAACACATTAAAGAATACTTTAGGTTAAGGTCTTCTTTCAAATAAGAAAAAAGCTTTGGGGTATCTATCTACAGATAAATATTAAGCCTGACAACGTACTTAACGTCTAATATATTGCTTTCCTGCAATGTTAACTATGTTGAAGCACATATTTTAACTGATATTATACACATTAATTATACTCTTATGTATGTAGATAGTATAAGAAATGTGCAGAATTTGACAGTTTAATGGTGGAGGTATACACATATTGATAGATGTCTTGTAATGCACTGTTGAGGAACCTGTGACCCAAGATTTTCATTCATTGCATAACTATTACACCGTAGTTGTGTATATGATATGTCAATAAACCTTAGGAAATCTTGAAATCTTGAAAAGGATGTGCAAAATAGCAATTATATACAGTTTTTAATTAACTATTAGTAGAGAATAACGAGTAATGAATATACTGTATAGAGATCTGCAGATAAATGTGTAGTCTTCTCAAGCACCAACTATCAAATATCTCGCTTGATTGTTGGCACTTGACAATCACCTTTCCCTGAATTTGACTCAGGTGTAACTAAAGTCTGATTTAAGGGTTGTTTATATTTCACATCCTTAATCAGAATCTGCAAAGTAACTAAAATAAATATAGTGGAGTAAAAATACCAGGTTAACCTCTGAATTGTAGTGGAGTATTATTACAAAGTAACAATGAGCTGTCATGTGAGTATATATTAATGCTGCCCATTATGGATACAAGCGATTTTCACCCATTTAGTACTTACATGTTTTAAATTTGTACACACCAATTTGTTTCCTATCGCCTAAACCTCCAGGGCTGTACACAGTGTAATACTGTCAACTTCTAATTTTGGGAAAAACGAAAACGTCTTTTAAAACTACAATTCCCAGTAGATGTGCCATAGAGAACATGTTGCGAAACACAATAGCCAGCATGTGTAGTTCTCGGGGGGCGTTCGAGGCCAGTTTTGAATAGTCTGCCGTGGTTTCGTTCCATTTCAAAGAGCTTGACGCTCGGCGTAACCTTGGCGCACTGCCACTCCAACATCCAATCCCAGAGCATGAAGATTAATCACGGGGTTTGTCAACGGGACTGTAGTCCCAAACGATAGGTGGGGATTAGGGGTTGTGTAGTGTCTTCGGCCATCCTAAACTCAGATTTTTTTTCGGGATATCATATCGCATTAACAACACATCCCAGCGTGCAGTGCGGCTAAAACATCCAATCAACGAGCTTCAAGCTGAGGATCTTGGCTAATCAGTTCAATGGGTTTGTGGTGTGTATCGCTCAAAATGTCCCGTCTGTTTCCGGTGACTTTATTTACGGCTAAAAAGCATGCTAAAAAGCCCAAGATTATAGAATCAAACGAATACATAAAAACAAGGATAATTGTGTGTTATTGTTGAGTAAATAACAGTGTGTTATTTAGAAAATAATAACAAATTAGAAGGAAAAAAATATTTTTAAAAATACAGATTTCAGTATTTTGAGGCTCTAAGGCAAGGCAAGTTTATTTATATAGCACCTTTCAACACAAGGCAATTTAAAGTGCTTTACAAAAAATGAAAGACATTAAGAAAATGGCATTTAAAATCAGTCATTAAAAAAAAAGAAAGAAAAAAAAGCCCCATTTATTTATTTAAAAACAAAAAGATAAAACACTGGCATGTAATTTACGTTAGAATAAATATAATGTTTAATAGCTTTTTTTATAGGTAAACGTAATTGAGAATGCAGTTTAGTTCTGTGGGAACGTAATTTTTAGGAGACAGGGTTGGAAAACAACATACACTTTAAAACGTGTCTCTGGGTCGTAATAAGGGCTTGAACAATCGGCCTATATGGTAGTTTTTTGTAGGAGGACAGGCTGGTTCATGTGGATAGTTATTGTAAATTATAATCCCTGTAATGATGCTGTATGATGTCCTTTTTGTTGTTCTGTTTTATGTTTTTATGTTTCATGTGGAACCTACTTGAGCAGGTCTCCCTTGAAAAAGAGATCAATGATCTGAAGGTATACCTGGATAAATAAAGGTTTGAAATGAAATGTTCCAAGATCAAAATTATGAGCAGCATAATTATTTTGTTCGCAAGTTCGTTCTCCATCTTTACGTCTTCAAAAGAACTTCAAAAATAATTCTGTCTTCAAAATAACTGGTTGCTAGGCGACAGAGGCGGCAAGATGTAGGGGCGGGAACTGCTGGTGACGTAAACACGTGACTAGACTGTCTCATTTTGCACACATAGGCTGGGTCCTCCGAAGGGCGTAGCCCCTGAATTGAGACACGACCAACGCTTCCTAAACATCACTTCTTCTTGCCAATTTTCTAAGTTACATAAAGGGAGCAACCGCCCCCTAGTGGCGGGTGTAAGAATATACCTAGAAAAACACTTAACAAACCTGGCAACAGAACAGTATACATGAAACCTTAGAAAAGAAGAAACCAAGATATTTCATATCAAACATTTAGTAACACTTATAGTTCACAAATGTTGTTTAAGATTAATACATTAATCAAAAGCATATACTGTATCTTAGTTTAATAAATCAGGAGTTAAGATATTAATAAATAAATGGATTTAAAGTAACGAATAATTAGAGTAGCCTTAAAATAACCATAACAAATATTCATACAGTACGTATTATTATTGCTTTCAACTAACTCATACAATTGTGTGGAACCTGTTGACATAATACATTTAATAAAGTCAATGTTTTATTTTTTCAGTGCAGATGTTATTTCTTCCTTTCTGTTCCATTAGTCAACTTTCTCTTGTTTCTCTCTCACCCGATCTACCTGCCTCCGTGTCCCACCAAGCCAGACGCTCTTATTATGACTGAACTCCTCCATGGCCCCTGTCTCCCCCCCCCCTCCACCCTCATCTGCTCCCACAGCTTCCTCGCCGCTGCCCAATTTCACCAACCTGAGTTTCTGAGTTCCACCTTTGGTGCAGAGAGTCCTCCTCTGGGATCCCAAAGCAATAATACAGCATCAGAGTGAAGGCAATAATCAAATCTAATGCACTCACTGATCTGACTTCCATAACCCCGCTTATCCCTTAATTTATTAGACATGGGAGAGAGGTTGGATTGAGGAATTTAATGTGCTCCTGCTCCCGAGATGCCTTCCGAAGATATATTGTTTATTGCTTTGGGTTTTCACCTGGCAGAAGGCCCTCAATCTGTTTAAAAAAAGTAGTACTTTGAGGACATATGGTACATATTGTTTCTGACTAAGCTTTTGGTATTGGGTTCAGTTTCTACAGCAAGGCCATTTTGTTTCACATCCTCCAGTATGTCTAAAATAAAAATAAAAATGTAAGGTAAGAAATGGGAAGAGAGGAAATACAGTACTCTCAGCTTCACTAAGCCCTCATGCTAGAATAAATGAGAATTGTGAATTTAAGTTTATAATGTACATAATTTCAGCTTGTAAAAATATATATTTTTCTGTAATCATTTTTGGTATATAGTTGATCTAAACCAGGGGTGCCCAACCTTTTTTGAACCGAGAGCTACTTTTAAAGTTGCCAGTCTGCCGAGATCTACCAGTCCAAATAGAGAGGCGTAGCCATTACTGACAGCCTACTACCAGGTAAATACACACTTCTACTTGTATAAAACTGAACTTTGTACAATGAATACTTCATAAAATACTGCAGATCCTTTATCTTACCTCTTTCTTATCTACACGCAGACAAGTATTTAACTGAAGTTACCCAACAGTGTTGTTGATACAGAGTTGGAGTGTATTCACACGTCACATACTACAGTGGGTAATGTTTTCAAGAAACATTGAACAGTGCTGCCACATATGACACAGGAAAGAAAGAAAAGACTCTGAACCCTTTCTTTGCCATTATATAAAAATAGTGTTGCTACAAAAGTATAAATTAGGCTTACTAATAAGACAACTCAGATCTGAAGCTACACAGGAATCTGCTGCCAAAGTGCAATAAAAAAGACAACATTAATAGAATCAAACCCTGTTTTTGTTGCATTTTAGTAGAGTATAAAAATAAATGCCTTTTAATAGGATGCAAGCAACACTAGTTTCTTAACCTGAATTGATAATAGACTATAATCAATTTAAGTTTGCATTCTTATACCATTTTGTACAATAATTATAATGAATAAGTTCAAACAAACTAAAACTTACAGCTGATTAATAACGGTATCTAACTTGAGTTTTTATTATATCAAAAACCTGTTGAAATGCTACTGTTATTTTTACTGTCCCCACTAAGCGCGTCAGCAGCCTCCAGGAATTCTTTTTTTACAACTTTGCCGTCTTTGAAAGACTTCATGTGTTTCGCAAGTGTCACTACCCGATCTGCAGCTCTGCCCGATCTGCAGTGCGCATGTGCGAGATGGTCCGCCATATTGGACAACTCCGGACGGCAACCCAAGTAGGACAACATTGACACAGTGGCTTTTGGCAAAGCTCAAAAGGAAAACTCGAGAGAGATGAGTTATTGTTATTACAACGTGACTTCACTATTATTTAACAACTCTTTTTATTGGGTTCTTTTATTTGGGGTTAAGTACATTGTCAGAATAAGTGAGAAATGGATTTAACTTCTGTTAGACAGCTATATGCCATACATTTTTGCATACATTCACAGTAAATATGTATTCAGTATGATAGCTGTCTAACAGAAGTTAAATTCATTTCTCACTTATTCTGACAATGTACTTAACCCCAAATAAAAGAACCCAATAAAAAGAGTTGTTAAATAATAGTGAAGTCACGTTGTAATAACAATAACTCATCTCTCTCGAGTTTTCCTTTTGAGCTTTGCCAAAAGCCACTGTGTCAATGTTGTCCTACTTGGGTTGCCGTCCGGAGTTGTCCAATATGGCGGACCATCTCGCACATGCGCACTGCAGATCGGGCAGAGCTGCAGATCGGGTAGTGACAGCAAAAACGTGACTGACACGATAAGATGCTATGGTAGCAGCCTTGCTCTTGTTGTTGGGCCTGGTGAAAATGGACTGCTGTGCATTTAGCTGTCCTTTCAGGCCCCTCCCCTTTTGGGAGCGTAGGGCAGAATTAGGAGGGAATTCCGTCTCGTAGCGTTTGTGCACTGTTTTGAAATGCCGCTCCTAAATTACCCTTCTTCGATAAAGCCACGCTCGCATTGCAGATGAGACAGATGGACTTTGAATTGGAATAGATACAAAAATAATCATCCTCCCACTTGGAGTGAAAATTATATATTTTGGGCTTTTTTGCTTCTGCCATAATTGCGGTCTTGTGTATGTGCGGACTGTCACTCCTGTTGACATGGACAACGTCAGCGAACTAGTGCCCACTGCCCAGCAGCCACGCCCCCACACATGGGGTCACGCCGGCCAATCACAAAGCTTTGATGCGTTCAAGTGCATTATTCTGGCACAGGAAGATTATGTTATAGGACATAATAAAACAGAATATTGTTGTTCTATTTTTAGACACATCTCGCGATCGACTGGGAATCTCCCCGCGATCGATCGGTTGATCGCGATCGACTGGTTGGGCACCCCTGATCTAAACGATGCAAAGGCATTCATTTACAGTCTGAATGTGTCTACACAGTAACCGAGTTATTTATCATGAGTGCAGTTTTTCTTTCGAGGCTATAAATTGTAACACTGCACAAACAATGGTTTCCTAAATGAAATAAAGAGGGAAGTCAATGCAAAAAGGCCTTAAATGAATCTAATTTGCGCTATGTGTATTTTTCAATTAGATATTAAATGCATGTATAAAAGCTATTAAATAATTTCATTTTATACATGTATTTTTGGAGGACATCTTGGCACGCACATTTTCACAGTTGCTCCTGTAACTGTACCTCAGGTGCTACCACGTTGTGAATGTTTCCTTTACAATTCATTACAATTATTAAAAAAAAATTTAACAAATTGATAATGACATTAATTTAACCATCACAAACTATCCAATATCAGACTTGTTATCCATTGGTTGTATGACCTTAGATTGGACGTACAAGTACTAAATGAAAGACTTTTAAACACAACATTCAAAGTTGTCTCCGCCTCCCTGGCCCCAGAGAAGCCCCGTCCCCTGACTGAGGTTAGTGGGGGAAATCCACCATAGATTTTATACATTGTTTTTAAGAAAAATGTGTGTCTCATTTAAATGGGTTCATAGTTAGTCAAAAGTGTCATCTCTTAAACCATCGTCCATACATTCTAATCCTTCCTGCAGATTTCGAACAATAAAATGATACCGTGGCTCAGAAAAGAAAAAAAAATAAAGTAACAAGAAAGAAAATTCATCATGGCTAATTTTTCCATCTGTTCGAGCTGTTATTATTCTTGCCTCATGATGTTTGTCCACACTGTGATGGTGAGCAGCACTGCAGGAGGAGTAATAATGTCCACTAAGTCTCTCTTGAAATAGAGAAATATTGGCTGGTGTCCAGAGAGGCCCCATCAGTTGTTGAAACACAGATGAGATTAATGATATATCAATACCCTCTCTCCATTCATATGCGTCTATCCCACTCACCTCTCAATCTGTGCACATTTGTTTAGCAGTAGATCATGCTGCTACACAAACACCATCCATCAGTGAGACAGCTGAGAGGAAAGTTTTTCAGGAAGTCTCTCTTTCTCCTACTTCCTGCCACCAAGCAGTCGCATTGTGAAGTAAATATGTTGTAAATGACCTTTAATATGTTTAAGAGGTGGTTATATTTGTGTGCCGATGTTTTCCTGTGGTAAAGTTGTAGTTTTCTACTTTTATTTTGATAGTTATATAAGATCCGGACTTTGATTTTGAAGGGACTTTTGCCGGAAGGGAATAGAGAACGGAGGAGTGTAAACAAGTGTAATGATGGATGATGAATGACGGATAAATTAACATAGAATAATTAGTTAAGTTGGGTTTTTAGCACCTGGCTGATAGGGGCACAAGGTTTGTTATTACTTTAATGAATATGTGTATTGATATTATGTGGTGTTATTTCGTAGTTTTGCAAAGTTTTGAGTCCATGCTTTTGAATTAGCAAAACTGCTATATTAGCCTACATGTGTTCTGCTCTGTTAGTTGGGGGGCAGTAGTGAGCTTGCATTATTTAGTTTGTATTAGAAATGTAACGTTTACAAATGCAAGGAATGGAGATGTTTTATCTGTGAGATGGTGGCTAATTATTGTTTTTTTCTTTCTTTTCATAGCTCTTACCTTGGTACGTTCAGACTTAATGTATACATGCAAAGATGTACAATAAAAGGATACCATCAGTTCGAGAGTATGACCATTATTCAGCTGGGGACGCTACAGTAAGAGCTTGTGCCCCTTCATTCCCACCACGCTCATGACCAAGGATGACTGCGGAGGGACTTGATGTGATGGTCTAAGGTTGTGACACCCACTCACGAAATGGCATCAGACAACTCATCTTTAGACGATAGGGACAAGGACCAGACAATGGATGCTTATAAGGACAGCGAAGAGGAGGAACTTCGCCACTCTACTCGTCTAAAGACCCCCACGGAGAAGATGCTTGCATTTCAGAGAGAGGAAGCTCACAAAAAGGAGAAAAGGCTAATTCATATTTATGAACAATGGAAGATTCAGGCACGTAGTGCCAGAGATCAGTTAAAGTCAGACATTACTGAGAGCCAGATTGCAGCTATAATAGACACACTAGAGCAGGGGTCGGCAACCCGCGGCCCACGGGCCGCATGCGGCCCTTTAAGCCCTCTGCTCTGGCTCCCTTGAGCTTAGACAAAAATAAGAAGAAAATAAAAGTATTTGTAGGACTATTTATATTTTGTTGCATGGTTGAAAATGTTTCGTATCTTGTATTTTGAGGTGATACTGTGACACATAAATAAAAAACAAAACGGTTTTAAAATATGTCAACTAAAATATGCGTCACATCCTGCTACGGTCCCGCGCGAGCGCCTTTTCTTGAAGGCGAATAACCTGACCCCCGGCTCGATGAGCAAACTATGGATAAATCAAAGAAAAAAAAAGTACCGGAGGAACACAGGATTTAATTCTGCGTGGACAGAGTTATATGCTTTCACAGCAAACGATGCTGGTTTACCGGTATGTTTGATATGTAGAGAGAAGTTGTCAACGGTGGTGAAGCCTTTACGTATCAAGGAACAACACGGGAGAGGAAGACAGCTGACGATCTTCAGTCATAATAAACACTTTTTGTTATATTCCATGGAATGCTCTTAACGTCCCGATAGCAATGAATATATTAAATGCTTTGACAATAAATACATACAAAAATGTAATCTCTGGAAGCCGTAGCGCTGTAAAAAGCACAACCAATCATCTGAGCCGGCCCGGCTAAAATAACTGGATGGCCTACCTGCCTGTCAGCCTTCCATCTGTGCACAAACTTATCTTGTGCCCTCATTGGTCATGTGCGCGTTCGTGTGTTGGAGGAGGGGCTCTGTAAGGAAGTCTGAAGGAAGAGGCATATTTGTGTACTTTCAAATTCTAGCGCACTCAAGCTGGTTTCTCCATTCTTACCTACCCTACCTTTAACTCTTTTTAGGGTGCAGCTATATGTTTTATTTATTTCAAAGTGGGCCCATTTTAATAATATTTTTTTTCCTTCAAATGTGCAGAGGACTCCCCAAGTGCTGTGTTTAATTTATTTTAAAGTAGGCCTGTGTATTATTTTTAATTCTCCTTATAAGAGTTATTTGTTTCTTATTAGAGGTTAACAGTTTTATATCATGTAATAAATAGCCTAATAAATGCAAAAAAACTGTAGTTTTTGTCTGATATAACAATAAAAAACTATGAAATATGTTTTGCGGCTCCAGAAAAAAAATGTTTTGGGAAAAAGGAGCAAAATGGCTCTTTTGGTCAAAAAGGTTGCAGACCCCTGCACTAGAGCAAGAAAACAAAAATGTTACTAGAGTGTATATGGAAATAAGAGATCATCTACCTCCATCCAATGAGACAAGACGTCATATTGATGCCTGTGAAGCAGTCACTAAAGACATTGTTAAAATAGCATATGAAAGGATAACAGGCATTGATGGAGATTTTGACAGCGAAGCAGTTATGCTGCGTTCAGACCGGACGCGATGCGATGTTTGGGGGCGGCGCGATTACATGTAAAGTCAATGCAGAGACGCGATCAGACGCGAATTCGCTCCGACGGCGCGCATGAAGCGGTGGACGCGGCGCGAATCACACGATTGAAGGGGGCCGCGTCAAACGCGAGAGTTCAATTTTTTCAACTCGGGCGTCAAATTCACGTGACGCGTTCTCGCGGAAGCCAATCAGCGGTGAGGATCTCAGCGTGCCGTCACTGACGTTCAACCAGAAAACATCAGCCATTAGCTGTTAGCAGTTAGCACACAGAGATCACAACTCCTCATATCTGTTCAGAAACTGTACAAAAGTTAAACAAGAACAAACTACAGACTGTCTGTGTCATGGCGAATACAGTCGCTGGTTTATTTATGTCTGTAGGCCGTTGTTATGAGTGTGGAGTGAGCATATACAACGTTACCTTAGCCTGGTCGTCCCAATCTCCATTCAGAAAACAAGCATTTTAAAAGGTTTTTCGCCTGCCGTCTTGTCTGCAGACTTGTCAAGCATTAATTCATGGTTTTTACTAACCGGTATCAGTATGTTGTTACGTCGGCATCATTTAGAAACGTGTATTACAATTTAATCACGGTAAAATATGTTCATTTTGTTGTAGTTCCCGAGCCAGCGCGTCTTGTTTGAATGATGCGAGTAAACACAGCTGGCAGCCGCGGTGAAACTCGAGCGACTAGAGCGATGCGATAGGAGCGTTTAGAGCGAAGTGAATATTCGCATCGCGTCCGGTGTGAACGTAGCATTAGGCAACGTCTTCGTGAGCTGCTTAACAAAGACTATGCTCGCTCTATCTACGGTTCCACAGCAACACCCTCAAGTCCACGCTCCAACTCAAGCCATCACTCTGTGTGCTCCATCGTAGCAGCCAAAAGGGCAGATGCTGCAGCAGAGTTAGCAGTGAAGGAAGCAGAGTATGAATTACTGTTGGAAGAGGAAAAACTAAGGGAAAGGATTCAACTCCTTGAGGAGCAACAAAGGAGAGAACTTGAAGCTCAGAGACGTGAGTTGGAAAGATTGAAGGCAGAAAATAATATAAGAGCTCAGGGACGTGCACAGGTACGGGCTAATGTTGCCCGGGCAACGGCCCGTTTGGCCTTTTTGGCTGACCTGCCCCTCTGGAGAGGGCGAGAGTTTGTTTTTCTTTTTTCTGTTGTGGCCGAATCAACATGATAAGCCCACAATTAGTATTGTAGCGTCTCGCTGCGGGAAACACACTTTGTCAGCTCAGTGTCGGATTTTGGAAACTTGATTTTGAGTTGTCTCATGGGTATAAGGGACAAACCAGGGGACTTTACCTCCTCTTGATACCGTCGGTTATTTACAAAAAAACACCTAAATATAGCCTACTTGTTGTTTTTGTGCTTCTGTCTTTCCATCTGTAAACTCCCTCAACGGGGCCGCTCGCTCTCTTTTCTTGATCGCCCTCTCACGGGTGAACAGTTAAATGTCCTGCTTCATGTAGGATTTCTGCCATGTCTCTACCACTTTAGTTTGACCATCTCCGTTATTAAGTTATTGAATACTAAATAAATAAGTAATTAGATACCTTACCGTTACTGCGCTCATAAAGAATGATAAGAATAATGCGTATTGAACTGGTTTCCTTAATTAGTGAGTTTATTTAAGGTAATTAGTTTGAAGCCCTATTTTATCAGTATGTCTGCACAGCAGTTACAATGGTCAAACTACATTAGAACAAAATTGTCCCCATTTGTCTTTAATAGTTACTAACATTAGATATTTTAATGAGATATGGACCGCAAAACAAAAAATGTCCCTGGTTTTCATTTTTAAAATCAAGTCACCGAATGCAAGTAGTCGCCTTAGCTTATTTTGTTATGAGATGTGAATTACTGTTCAATTTAGTTGATGTAATAATCGTTTGGTTTATTTTACATTAAAAACAAGTAACAATTTTCAAAAGGTCTTATGTTTTTTTTCGGGGGGAGGCCCTTTTTCCAGTTTAGAGCAGGGGTGTCAAACTCAAGGCCCGGGGGCCAAATCCGGCCCTCGACTTCATTTTATGTGGCCCGCAAGTGCTTGCAAAGAATATAATACGTTTATTATATGGTTACATGCTACTTTACAGTATGTCTATATATGTTCATTTTAATTAATTTCTTATTTTACAGTTATTTATCATTTTTTTAATCTTTGATTTATCCTTAATTTTATTCATCTGTGTGAATCTGTGCTGTCCTGTTTTTCAATCTTACCCTGTTGCTGTTAAACAACTGAATTTCCCCACGGGGATTAATAAAGGTCCATCTTACAGAAGCATGTTGCCCATAAACTACACGTCCCACAATGCATCTCAGACTTGCAATTATTTGCCCTAGACTTCTGCTTTCAGATGTAGTTAATTATGAAGTTATTACCCTATCCAATAAAAATCCAATGCAGAGGCAATAATATAATACATTATTTCATAATAACGTTAACGCAAAAAAAAATTAACGCCACTAATTATTTTAACGCGATTAACGCATGTGTATTTTTTGTCCTCGGTCGCCCCGTAGTTTCAGAGCGCATCGAGTTTAAAATACCATCTACAAGCTGATGCTGACAGCCCCGCTCCTGCCGCCCGCTTGTGGCAGACCACACTTCCACGCTCACCGGCAGGCACCGACTGGCTATTGGGAGGACCGGGAGGGTGTGTGTATGTGTGGCCCGAGCGAGCGAGAGAGAGACCTTACGTGCATTGTTGTTGTTAGCATCTGGTGCTAGCTAGCTGCGCTAACAGATATGGAGCTGTTTCAATGAAAACAGAGGAGCGACATTTTGCCACAACTGCGCCGAGCACTTGACTTTATGCAGGAAGCCAGACAGTGGGACGTTGTACGAAAAGTCAGCACACTCAGCACGGATAGTGCGCAACATGATTGCAGCGTCCAGGCAGCTCCCGTTCGAGCATATGCCTTGAGTTGCACATAGCTCCAACGATCCATCCATCCATCACACACACACACACACACACCACACACACACACACACACACACACACACACACACACACACACACACACACACACACACACACACACACAACACACACACACACACACACACACACACACACACACACACACACACACACACACACACAGGTTGTTGTGTTTAATATTCATGAGAATATTTGTCATTGTTCAAATGATAATAAACATTAGCATAAAGCATATTTGTCCACTCATATGTTGATAAGAGTATTACAAACTTGAAAAATATTCCTCTAAGGTACATTTAGAACAGATCAAAAATGATCCATTTCATTGAGAAAAGTGCCGGTCAAAGGTCTTCTTTGTTATTTATTGAGCTTTAAAACTCAATGGCTTCATTCACATCACTCATAGACTAAAGGAACATTTCTTCAGTGCACTATCTGAGAAAGTATGTAGGAAGTCCAGCCCGAAGAATACTTGATGGCATCTTCTTCAGAAGTGATGAGGAAGCCTATAAGGATGCATGGAGCCGTCTCAACCAAAGGTATGGTCAGCCCTTTATTATACAGAGAGCATTCAGAAAAAACTGTCAAACTGGCCAAAAATACACACAAAGGATGCTGATGGATTACGGACATTTGCTGATTTCCTAAACTCATGTCAGGAAGCCATGCCCTATGTTAAAGGTCTGGACATTTTGAATGACTGCGAGGAAAATCGGAAACTGATTCAAAAGCTACCTGACTGGACAGCATCACAGTGGAACAGAAAGGTTATGAGAAGTGAACAAGAATTTCCAAACTTCCAGCAGTTTGTTGATTTCATGTTAATGGAAGCAGAGATTGCCTGTAATCCTATTACTTCATTCCGTGCTCTCCACTCAGCAGAGTCGAACTCAGAGAAACATCATCTGAAAGAAAGGAGAAGTAAAATGAGTGTTCTCCACACACAGACAGCCACAGAGACTGAAATTAAAGTGGACCTATCATGCAAAATACATGTACGTCTTGTATACATGAATGTGTCCCCGGTGTTCCAGGGAACTCACCAAGTGTCCGAAAATACAACCCTCTCTCTTTTCCTCCGTACCCAAATCTTTTAAAAACGGGGCTACAACGAGCGGATAGTCAGCCCGGAATAGTGTTGTTCACACGAGACGTGTCCGTTCACACGAGACCGCTCAAAAGCGCTGGAGACGCTGTAGTACATATGACAGGCCTATAAGTGCCACAAAAGCAGCGAAGAAGACTTCCCGTGCATGGTTGCCATGGTTGCCCTTCTGTTTATTCTCCGCTGTGGCTCTTTTTCTCCCTCTCTGAGGCAAGCGTTTGCTCCTGTTGTAATTCTCTCCGGTAGTCCACCAGCAGATGAAAAACACCCACCTCTCCGCCTTTTCCAAGGGACGAGGGCACCGTGCGGCAGAGTTTCAGTTAGATTTGTTTTCGCCAGTCAACATGTCCGTTAAAGTTGAAGTTTTCTGGACAAAATTAGAAAAGTGCCGGTCAAAGGTCTTCTTTGTTATTTATTGAGCTTTAAAACAAATGAATAACGACTCTATATAATAATATAAGAATAAAACACGGAGGACGGAGCCTCTCTTTTCCTCCCCCTCTTCTGAGAGCCCAGCAGCTGATCTCCCTCTCCTGCAGGGGGGCGTGGTCAGCTGCAGCTAATTTGCATTAAAGCTACGTCACAGAATCAGCCTTGCAAAAACAGGGCTGGAATAGAGCAAATAGAGCGAAATGAGGCATGGCTAAAGTGCATGATCTGTTTGGTATTTGGAAAAAAAGATTCACAGACATGTTTTATATAGGTATGGCCTACAATATATTTTTAAAATATAGCATGATAGGTCCACTTTAAAGGACAGTCAAAAACAAGTTTAACCAGTTAAGCCCTGAGCCTGTTTTTCAGGTTTCAGGCTCGAAAATGCCACTAACACAACAAATGATATATCTTCACTTCTAAAAGGGGTAAATTAATAATTATTTTTCTCAAAGCAAGGTTACATCTGTGAGTTGGATGTAGAAGTGTCAGAATCAATATAGATGTTTTTATTTTAAAGTAAATTTAGATGGAACATAGTAAAAACATGTAAATTATAATGTCCACCTAAAAAAAAACCTTTACTTATAGTAAAAACCACCCTTGCATGATGGGTTAGTAGACTAAAAGCTTTAGGAATCCAAACTATAACATATAATAAGTACCCTGTATCAAGATTGATGCAAAACAAGTGAAATTTGACCTTTTTAGAGAGATTTAGAAAAATAAAGTCTAAGCGGACTTACCTCTGGGTAATTTGGGAACCATCGGTTCCATTTGAACGTTTTCACTGTAAAAATCATTTTATTACTTTGAATTATCACTATAGGTATTCATTCCATCCAAATACAACTGTTGTGAAAAAAAAAATAATAATAATAATATAAATAAAATAAATAAAATAAATAAAATAAATAAAATAAATAAAATAAATAAAATAAATAAAATAAATAAAATAAATAAAATAAATAAAATAAATAAAATAAATAAAATAAATAAATTAAATAAAATAAATAAAATAAATAAAATAAATAAATAAAATAAAATAAAACATAGGCTTACTCTTACAGTGAGCCTCTGAATTAGCCCCGAGCGAAAAATGCTAACCTATTACAGCACCGAAAATCACTCCTCGCTCCCTTATTACTTGTCCTAGTTGCACATCCAACACATTGTTTATGATCGCAAGGAGACACAGAATCTAACGGTGCCCACCTGAACAGCCCAACACTGAAAGATACAAACTCGCGACGTTATCAACAAAAACGTACATCAAAACAAATGGCGCTAGCGCTAATGCGCTAGGCTAACAATGATTTACCTTCCTCGTTGTCTGGTCTAAACTGGTCTTCAATGGCATTAAAACGATAAAAACGATGATGTAGTTAATCCATAGATTAATATCCAATGGGGCTGTGTCCCCTTTGAAATGTTCTGATAATCTATAAGCAAAAAAACTGCAATTCCGTTATCTGCTGTCCGCTCTGTGCTCCGTGCGCTCTGGGTCCTGCAATTCCTGCTTCTTTACGTTGTAAACAATACATGAAGTCGGCTGCGTAATGTACTTAAGTTGGCTGCCATTCTTTATAATTTGCGCAAGACCATATCTCTGGAACCCATTGGTCGATTCGTGTGATTTACACCTTTTTCTTAACCATCAGAACCAATAGAATCGATGGGCAGTTCCCAAATCTACGTAAACATTACCATAGCGGACGTAATAGAGAAGCAAACGAAGCATAGCTGAAAGTGCAAGCCTGGACGGCAATACTTTATACCGAGTATATTGCCATAAATATGATGATTGATTATCAGTAAAAAATTATACGTGACACAAAGACATTGGATTAACCTTGAGATGCATTTTTATTCCGTTGAACACAACTTTTGATCACAAATCAAAAAAGGTAAGACGTAATTATTGTAATATTTTTGAAACCGGATGTTGTTTACTTTCTCTTTTCTGGCTGATAGCTCCAGGAATTCGAGGTCGGACAGTGATGACATTACATGTGTGGAATCTGTGGAGTCTCAGCTTTAAATCGTATATCTTGTTTGTGCAGTTAAGATAGTAATAAGGGCATTTCTACCATGTGTTGTGTGTAAAAAAGCGTTAGCATTAGTTAGCATTTGTTCGCTCAATGCTAATTCAAAGGCTTGGTATTACTCTTGTGTTTTTTTTAGCTAACAATTGTTCTTATTGTCAGTTAGCGGAGTTTCTTACCTTTAAAAGGGTATGAAACATTAATAGTTTCATAAATGTTAAGAAGCCCTGAGACATGTGAGAAAAAAAAAACTGTGGGAGGGGTCCACTGGGGGGACCTTCGGGCTTAACTGGTTAAGGCCTCCATGTATGCTATGTCAAGACAGTAATCATGGTCTGCACTATTGTCATGAGTTCAAAAGTAAATCTCTGGACGAATGAAGGAAATATGTGAAGGAAAATAAACTGTGCTATGGCTGTCTCAAGCCAGACCATAATGTAAGGGACTGTCGTCACAGACACGCATGTGACAACTGCAAAGGAAAACATCCTACATCTCTCCATGATGACAGCTACACTACAGCAAAAACATCATCAGTCCTGAGTCAAAGCAGCACTGATGAAGCAGCAACCACACTGTCTCTTAACCTGTTAAACCCGAGCCTGTTTTTCAGGTCTCAGGCTCGAAAATGACATTCCCAGAACAAATGACAATATCTTCCCTTCTAAAACGGTTAAATTAATAATCTTTTTTCTCAAAGCAAGGTTACACCTGTGAGTTGGATGTAGAAGTGTCAGAATCAATATATATATGTTTTTATTTTAAAGTAAATTCAGATTGAACATAGTAAAACAAATAATACTTATAGTGAAATCCACCCTTGAATGATGGGATGGTAGACTAAAAGCTTTAGGAATCCAATCTACAACATATAATAAGTACCCTGTATCAAGATTGATGCAAAACAAGTGAAATTTGACCTTTTTAGAGAGATATAGTTAAAAAAAACACTTCTGGGGTCATTTGGGTGGATTTGACCTATCTCTGGCCCCCCTTGTTCGATGTTGCTGATTGACATCTCTTTCTAACCGTCAGAGCCAATGGAATCGAGGGGAACTCCCACATACTCCTTATTTGGTAATGTGTGTGTGTGAGACTGCCGCATAGCCTAGACCGGAAGCTGCGATATCTCTGGTAGCTACCATTAGCAGCTAACTTTTACTCTCCGATTTTTACATAAAAATGGAATTATGGATTATAAATTAAAAAAATGATTACCCAGAAACATTATCAACCTATGGATTAACCGATTCAGCCGCGTTTTTTCTCGTTTTAATGCCATTGAACAAGTATTTTGATCAGATTGACAGCTATGGTGAGAGGATCTCCCGTAAAAGCTACGTAAAGGTACGTGTTGTGATGTCTGAGTTTGCTTACCATGTCGCGAGTTCGGATCACTTAGTGATGATATATATACCTAAATAATCTGTGGAACCTCAGCTTTAATAAGATATATTGTATGTGCAGCTACGATAAGTAATAAGGGTATCTTTTATCTTGAGTTCTGTGCCAAAGTGCGTTAGCATTTTTCACTCAGCGGTCATTTAGATGCTTCTTATGAGACTTGTGTTTTGTATCGTCAGTTAGCTGAGATTATTCCCGTTAATCTGGTATAACACATTAATAGGTTCTTAAATATTAAGATCCCCTGAGACACAGTGTCGTGAAAAAAAAAAGGACCCGCCGAGGGGGTCCTTGGGGCTTAACAGGTTAATGTGAATACTGAGGACCCATCTGAGAATACTTCAATGATTGTGCCAGTGTGGGTTTCTTCTGTCAGCAACTCAGGTATGGAAAGGCTTGTGTATGCGATGCTCGACACTCAAAGTGATACGGTCTTCATTGAAAAGGAAGTAAGCAACAGCTTGCAAACAGAGACACATCCTGTGAGGCTGAAGCTCACAACGATGATTGGAAAGGATGCATTGGTGCACAGTGAAAGGGTCCAAGGTCTCAGAGTGAGAGGTTTTAACTCCATAATCCTCATCGATCTCCCTCCAACCTAAACTAAGGATCTATTCTGTCAGGGCTCGACATTAAGGACTACCCGATGGCCCGGGGCCATCTAGTATTTAGCTCGGGCAATGAAGCCTCACATGCTGGTTGCCCGATCGGGCAATCTATTGTGCCAGTATCATGCAACTTGCGGATCCAGTAATGAGTGACCCGACAGTAAAACTAAACATATCTATAACTAGTTTAGGTAGTTTGAGAGGTAATTAAAATAGCTACGTGTGATATTCTAACCTGAAGTGTGTGTTTTGTCCGCTCACCGCTGCATGTGATCATGCAGAGCTGCGTGTCCACTCGTCAGCCTGCTCAGCTGATCTCTCTCTCCCGTCAGATTAGACTTCACTCGCGTTTATGTCCATATCGATCAGATTCAGCTAGTTCTAGCTAATGATATGACTACCTGTTTATTAAAAGACACCTACACAATAAGTGTCGCTATGTAACTGGGTGAGGCCACAAAGTATAGCGCAGCATTATGTATTTGTTTACATGCCCACCGGAACCCCGAGGCATTACCAACAGATCAACGCACAATCAACCCACACAGGACATCTCTTTCTCCACATTACGTGTTAGACATTAGAATTGACTATTCTCGTCTGTCACATACTCTTTTGTCTGTCACATAAATGGCGCAACTGAAGCGGTATTGCGCTAAAGGGAAATTATTTTGACCGGACATTTAGATTTGCCGGCTAATGGGAACTATGACGTCGCCATTTTGTGTGCTTCGCGGATGCGCTCGGCTCCTCTCGACTGCTGCTCGGGTCTGCTCGGTCAGCTTCCGGATGAGGAGGCATTCGTTAGACCAACTTACAGTAGATAACATTACAAACATTTTTAACAGGGGCCATACTAGTGTAAATAATGTTTGTTTTGGCATTAATAACTGAATGTAATGTTTTCTACTTTTTTACATCTGGGAAGGCATTTGCCTTCATCAGATGGAAAGTGTCTTGACCAACAACTTAAGTGTTTCTTATAGCTATGCAGGGCATGCAAGCGAGCAAACACAAACAAGAACAAACAAACATGTGAAATGAAGAATAAAATTGAAATTGTACAATACAATATTGTGGTGGTTCATCTTATAATTCAGTCTAGAGAATGCACCAGACAGCATCTAAGACCTGCAAAAATCTACATTTTCTAGGGGGACGGAGGCCCCCCAAACCCTTCGTGCCATTTCGTCCGTGCGCATTTTTCAGGGCAATCTCTATTGGGCTCAGGGCCATCTGTAAATTAGCTTAGATGGCCCACAGGGCCATCTCCCAAAATCCTTAATGTCATGCACTGTCTGTGCTAGAAGAGATAAATCAACGAATCACAGCACAGTACAAGAACGAGAGGATGCACAACATGTCATCATAAAGGATGAATCGAAAACACATTCCTAAGTGTGAAACGGCAAGGCACTGGAATCATCTCCGCATAATAGCAGATGAAATCCCACCACAGCTAGATTGTGAAGTTGGCCTTTTGATAGGCTATAATTGCTCAAGAGCACTGGCACCACGGCAAGTAATCCTGGGAGGAGATAGTGAACCCTATGCAGTTCGCACAGATCTAGGATGGAGTATTGTGGGTTACACATCATCACAGAATGAGTCACCAAGCTTCAAAAATATGTGCCACAGACTTGCCGCTTACGCCCAATCACCTGCTCACCATGAAATCAATCACAGCCTTACCACCTCCTGGTAGATTTATAAGGGAAGATATGTATTCTCGCAAAAGGTGGCGTCATGTTCAGTACCTTGCAGTTCTGGAGCCGTTGGAGAAAAGAATACCTCTTCAGCATTGCCACCAGACAACACTGGCATACTCCAAAGAGAAACCTCAAAGTTGGTGACATCGTTATGGAGAAGACAGATCTGCCCAGGAATGAGTGGAAGTTGGCAAAAGTTATAGAGACAGTGACAGATAAAGATGGGCTAGTGAGAAGAGTCAAGATTCATATTGGAGACCAGAAGATGGGAAAGGTGGGACAGTGTTCTGGAAAGCAGCCCATTCTCGAACGTCCAGTGCTGATCCTGCTCTTAGAGACTGTTTGACCACCCTCTTCACTGCACAACCATATCCTTTACAGTATGAACACTTATTGATGGACATTCTAATGGAATAAGAGTTAAGGTTAAAGGTCAAATCGAGTTCAGAAATTATTCGTGCTGTATCTATAAAGTTAACAAATTCACTCATAATTTGGTGGGAGTGTAAATGGCCATTAATATGTTTAACCTTTTGTAGAGGTGGTTATATTTGTGTGCCGATGTTTTCCTGTGGTAAAGTTTTAGTTTTGTACTTTCATTTTGATAGTTATAAGATCCGGACTTTTATTTTGAAGGAACTTTTGCCGGAAGAGAACGGAGGAGTGTAAACACGTGTAACGACGGGTGAATGACTGAGAAATTAACATAGAATAATTAGTTACGTTGGGTTTTTAGCACCTGGCTGATAGGGGCACAAGGTTTGTTATTACTTTAATTAATATGTGTATTGATATTATGTGGTGTTATTTCGTAGTTTTGCAGAGTTTTGAGTCCATGCTTTTGAATTAGCAAAACTGCTATATTAGCCTACATGTGTTATGCTCTGTTAGTTGGGGGGCAGTAGTGAGCTATAATTGCATTATTTAGTTTGTATTAGAAATGTAACGTTTACAAATGCAAGGAATGGAGATGTTTTATCTGTGAGATGGTGGCTAATTATTGTGTTTTCTTTCTTTTCATAGCTCTTACCTTGGTAGGCTACGTTGATACTTAATGTATACATGCAAGGGTGTACAATAAAAGGATACCATCAGTTCGAGAATATGATCATTATTCAGCTGGGGACGCTACATATGTAATTACCAGTATGTCTGAATTTGCTTTCATATATGCAGTGTTCTCCAACTAGCCAATAACTTGGACATGACTAAATGACACATTTTGCAAAAAGCCCATGAAAAACAGAAAAAACGTATATATTACATAGAGACAGGCACACATAGACATTACAGTGGGCTTGAACCCCTGCCCTTTTTCTTCCTCCAGAGAAAGTGCCCTTTTTTCCCCCTTTTTTAAATTTGTACAAATGAATATATATCTACTGCTATTTGTGCACAGTTTCCCTTTCCAACAATATATTGATTGAATACAAAATTAAAATATCACGTCGGGAGATTAGACTGTGAAGTTCCGATGCTCTCTCTACCCTCCCTCCCTCCCTCCCTCCACGTCTCGCGCACAGCGGTGCGGACAGTCATCGGCAGTCCCTTCAGACAGACAGGTAGCAGCACCTCCCACTGTACTGTCCCATGTTATGCCGGCTTTTCTTGGCTTATTTTGAAGGTGAGTGGTGATTGAAACCTTCACAATACCCCTTTGACAGTATTCCTCCCAGACTACTGAAAGACGTTTTTAATACTATTGCGTCATATATTTTAACTTTGATAAATATCTCTCTCACCTCAGGCTACGTTCCAACCTTTTTTAAACACGCTGTAGTGCAGCCTCTTATAAAAAAACAGAACCTTGATCATTCTGTTCTCTCCAACTTTAGACCTATTTCTAAGCTTCCCTTCCTGTCTAAAGTCCTAGAGAAAGTGGTTTTAGCGTAACTGCAGTCACACCTTGTTTTAAACTGCATATCAGAGAAGTTTCAGTCTGGTTTTAAATCACGCCACAGCACGGAAACTGCTCTTCTAAGACTTTTGAATGATCTTCTTTTAACTGCTGATTCTGGGAATTCTGCTGTGCTTGTGCTTTTAGATTTGTCTGCTGCTTTTGACACCATTGACCACCAAATTATTTTATCACGCCTTGAACTGTGTGTTGGTATTAAAGGTAACGTCCTAAAATGGTTTCAATCCTATCTGTCAGAAAGGACCTTTTCTGTGCATCTTGGCCAGTATTCTTCAGCTGCAGCCCCACTAGCATATGGGGTCCCACAAGGCTCTATCCTAGGCCCCATTTTGTTCAGTCTGTATTTACTACCTCTGGGGTCAATTTTTAAAAAGCATAACATTTCTTACCATTGCTTTGCAGATGATCTGCAGGTATACCTGCCTATAAAAGCAAATAAGGAATCTAGGATTGCCTTGCTTAGCTGTCTGAAAGACATAAAATCATGGATGGAAATCAACTTCTTGACTCTCAAAGAAAACAAGACAGAGATTATAATATTTGGACAGTCTGAACTCCTGGATGGCTTTAATAGTGTACTCGGCCCCTTAGCCTCCTACAGCCGTCCCTCTGTCAGAAATCTTGGAGTCATCTTTGACAACTGTTTTAAATTTGATAAACAGATAAGCTGAGTTGTCAAGACAAGCTTCTTCCAGCTGCGGCTTCTGGGGAAGGTAAAAGCCTATCTTCCTAGTAAGGAATTTGAACAGCTAATACACTTATTTATAACGTCTCGTTTAGACTATTGTAACTCCCTCTATATTGGTGTTGACAAGTGTTTGATCTGTCGCCTGCAGCTGGTCCAAAATGTGGCTGCCCGCCTTCTTACTGGGAAGAGACGTTATGACCACATCACACCCGTTTTGGCAGACCTTCATTGGCTTCCTGTCAGTTACAGGATCCAGTTCAAGTACTTACTTGTTGTTTTTAAATCATTGCATGGACTGGCACCACATTACCTGTCTGAGTTGTTGCACCGCCATGCTCCAGCTAGAGCATTGCGCTCAGCTCAGCAGAATATGTTGGTGGTTCCTCGGAGCAGGAAAAAAACCCGAGGTGACAGGGCTTTCAGTGTTGCAGCTCCCAGACTGTGGAACAGCCTCCGAGTACATATCCGGACTGCTGAGTCTATTGAACTTTTGAAATCTCAGCTAAAAACTTACCCCTTTGCACTGGCTTTTAATACTAGTTGAACATTACATTTTTATATTTGTATGTGTTTTTTATTTATTTATTTTTTATATGTTTCTAGTTAATGTGGTTTTTATTATGTTTTTAATTCTCCCATTGTGTTATTTAATATTGTAGTTACTGCCTGTACAGCACTTTGGTCAACTGAAGGTTGTTTTAAATGTGCTATATAAATAAATAAAGATTGAGATTGAGATTGAGATTGATGAACAAATTACTAAACTGCCAGTGCCTCGAGTTTACAGCTAATTAGCTAAAAGACAAAAACAAATATAGTTAACTAAGTTAGGCTACTAGCTAATGGATAAGTTAGCTCAGTGGTTCTCAAACTTTTTCTGGCATTCCCCACTTTGAACAGGTGGGCCTTTTCAAGCCCCAGCTGTTCCTCGCCGCTCCAATAAAATGGTAGGCCAAGCTTAAAATTGTCAAATATATCGTTCTATAACAGGGGTCTCCAACCTTTTTTAGGATGAGAGCTACTTTTAAAAAAATTAAACAAGTCGTGAGCTACTTTTACTCCTCTTTTTCAGTTTTTTTGCAGTGTATATATTTAGCACATTTTAACATTATTATATGCTTACCTTTAACCTTTGTGTGCTGTTTGGGTCAGTGGGACCAGTTTTCAGTGAAAAGAAAATGTATGATTTTTTTAAATGTTGAAGTTAAAAGCATCAATCTGGTGTACTTTGAGCACAAAATGAATGTATACAGCTCTCAACACTCTATGAAAGGGAGCTGTATACTTTTCAATAATCCAAACATCTTTAGAATATGATCACAACCAATAACAAATAATTTAAACTTGTGTATTCTTATCTTATGTTACCTATATAGCATTATTTCT
Source organism: Gymnodraco acuticeps (assembly GCF_902827175.1). NCBI lineage: Eukaryota > Metazoa > Chordata > Actinopteri > Perciformes > Bathydraconidae > Gymnodraco > Gymnodraco acuticeps. Next base: position 1,737,109 of record NW_022990311.1, read on the forward strand.
TTTTATTTATGCATAATTTACTAATCACTCCCCTTTTAAACTGTTTACTGTCCTATAGTACACATTGGAATGATTTCTCACTTTATTTTGTACAACTAGGCTATATTAAATAGATAAAGGTGTGTTCTCTCTCTCTTTCACATGTGTGTATGTCTGCAAATGACTTTGGTTTCAGTTATGTGTGTGTGAGTAGGCTCGGATTGGCCAGCGGGAGATTCGGGACTTTTCCCATTGGGCCGCTGCCGTTGGTGGGCCGCTGGCTCTGGCATAGGTTGGCCGTGGACTTTCACAGCGCCGGCACCGCCGCCGCAAACACCCGCCGTTGCGAGGCTCTGGCGGCTCCGGCAGGTCCGGTGCAGCGGTGCTGTGAAAGTCCACCGCCGTTGCGAGTCTCCGGCTGTAATAATCCACTACCGCCCGCGAGGACCCAGGTTCGATTCCGGCCTGAGGTCCAAAACATTTTTTTTTTTTAAATTAAAAATAATAATCTCCCGTTCATCGCCCCACACTTTGAGAAACGCTGAGTTAGCTCAAGGTTTAGCTAAGGCAAATTATCATGAGCATACAGGCTAATGTACTGTACTAAAGGGGAGACACTTAAAGTGAATGTAAAATGTGTATCTAATAACGTCATCACAATCGCCACATTGATATGCAAATTAGGCATTAACTAGGCCTAATTAAAATGCGCTAATTTGCATGCAGTTACCAAGGCATTGCAGGTGAAAAGGATAAAACTAAAAAACATATCACCTCACAACTTCCCCAGATAGTTACTTAAGTCAAGTCAGTATTTTCCCCTGAAATGTTATGTTTAAATGCAGATTAGCTTTAAATCTATAGATTAATTCAGACATAGTAGTAAAACGAACACCATTTATATGTGTTTCTTGGAAGTTTTCTTTCCATTAGAGTGAAAGAAAACATGGAAGCAAAATAGACCAAAATAACAAGTACATGAAAAAACGATCTTTTTGCCTGTAATATCCTTAAGCAGTAACTTCATAATTTTGATTGTTGGCTGCTCATTTAATAACTATGACTTGTACTAGTTTGTTGTCTGCTCTTGTGCGTAGTGAATACAAAAGAAGACCATTGTCTCTGTGTTAGCTGATTATTTTGTAGAATTCTGTTTTAAACAATTGCGTGAGTGTGAGGGTATTCAAATAAATTGGTTTGTAAGTCAGAGATGTGCAACTATATTTAACTTTTTGTTTTAAAACATTTTTTTATAAATGATTATCGGAAGTGCCCTTTTTCTCACTTGAGCACCCGCCCCCCAAAATGTCTGTGCACGTCCCTGCATGGAGATACTGAAAATATAGTTTAATTGATATTTGTTGAATGGTTGGATAAAATAATGTTAAAGAAAACCAATTCATACCCCTTTTATTGGAGGCTAGTAAAATGCATTATGGGTGACTATTTGGAGAGACAGGGCTCAGCCTGCAATCTTTAACTCTGCCGCAAAGCCAGGACCCACAGATCCACAGCCTCTAAACACTGAAGAGTGACAGCATTTCAAATGAATGAGAAACGGAGGACTGTTCCTACAATAAAGCTGTAGGCCTACTGTCCTCAGGCATACAACAACAACATTTGCAAAGCAACATTTTACTTGATGTACTCGGTGTAGTATAATCACTCATAAATGTATATGCAGTGTGAGCTTCACGTTGTTATTTACTTAACAACTTTGTGTGTACTGTCATCATTCAACATATTTTATTATTCCGCCCCTTTAATTCACTCACTCCATTTCACAGCCCAACACAGAAATGGCTCTCAGCGCTCCCAAACACACCACAGGCCCGGGGGGGGGGGGATTAAATGGATGGCACAGGTGACTCCTGACACTTTTTATTTAAAAAAAACAAAAACTTTTTGCTCTTCATCTGCAAAATAAAAGAATGTAAAGCAATTCCAGACCTGGCAGAGAAGGCACAGGCTAAATACGATAAATCACACTTCCAGCTTTTGTCGAGGAGTGTGTGTGTGTGTGTGTGTGTGTGTGTGTGTGTGTGTGTGTGTGTGTGTGTGTGTGTGTGTGTGTGTGTGTGTGTGTGTGTGTGTGTGTGTGTGTGTGTGTGTGTGTGTGTGTGTGTGTGTGTGTGTGTGTGTGTGTGTGTGTGTGTGTGTGTGTGTGTGTGTGTGTGTGTGTGTGTGTGTGTGTGTGTGTGTGTGTGTGTGTGTGTGTGTGTGTGTGTGGCCATTGAAAGGCAATCACTCTCACTTATTGAGTGTGTAGAGATTGAAAGCGACAGTCAACAGTGGGTGCGTCCACGATGCTGCGGCACTGACTGCACCTACACCTAAATATGTATTCTCCGTTGTGTCAAGCAGCGTCCCAAACACATCAAACTTTACTCCGACATGTTCACACCGCCCACGGACCTACGTACATGGCTGTTAGTCATAACTAACTGACACCCCGCGGCCAAGTCTCAGTACTCGTGACTTTAGAGACATAAACATACTAATGTGACCATGCTTTTAACAATCATCAGAAAATGTAAAGTGTGCAGGAGCCTACTGTAATAACGTTCATACAAATGTAACAGCATGATCTGTGGTATCATACACATGTACAGATTAAAGCCATGAAATGAATTGATGCAACATGCCAAACAACAATATATCCAGGGGTGCACATAACTTGTTTGCCCTGGTTCTCAAAGGAGCACCTGGAGATGTTGCTTGGTGCTCATCCTTAAAATGAAATAAACCGTAACTTTTGAGGGGGTCTTGACTTTATTTGCCAGACACACGGCACTGAACACACGTGCAGAGGTGAACACAGAACACACATGCAGAGGTGAACACAGAACACACATGCAGAGGTGAACACTGAACACACATGCAGAGGTGAACACTGAACACACATCCAGAGGTGAACACAAGACAACATTAGCACGACCAGTAATCCTACAAGCTGTCATCACTACCCTCCTGACTGTTCTCCTCACTGTCTTCCTCTCTGTCAGACATGGTAGCTGATGATGTAGGCCTACTTCTTCCTCTCTGGTTGAGTCTGCGATTAGCTGCTTGCATCCACAAGTCAACAGCTGGTTTTGGGTCGAAAGTCTCTGTTGTCATCTTAGACAAGTGGATGTAATCAAATAAGTATGTGAACATAACCAATAACCTACCATAGCCAATAACAAATGAATGTAACTTATTTTATTTGTGTTGTTCATTCATATCTTATTTTACCTTAACATTTATTTATTTATGCATTTTTTTTTATCTCCAGTTTTAAAGGATCTTTTTGGTTACTGTCCTATAGTATACATTGGAATGATTTCAAACCTGTTTATCCCAATAATTATAAAGGAGTGCCTTGAAAATATGTGTTTACATCAATTGTGACCAAACCGTTTGAACTTAGACTAAGAGTCCTTTACCTCACTGAGCTGTAGTTAACTTATCAGCCTCTCAGTCTGACTGGAGAGGACTCTCCCTCCACATTATTGTAGACACATCTTCTTCTTATATCCGTTAGAGCAGCTAGCACGGCACCATATTCTAATAACAACAGCGCCGGTACCGGTGCACCCTCCCTCTCTCCCTCGCTCACTCGCATTTTGGCTGTGAGTTGCAGGTGCCAGATAAGCCAACATCCCCCATTTTCATCACTTACAGCGCCCATCGTACAGGGCAAATGAAACGTGTAACCGGGGTGAAAAGGGTGTTACATTTACTTAATTATGAATATTGTTACATCAAGGCCGAAAATTAGGATGAGCCCCAACGGTCAAAATGTTTTTTTCCCTCCCAGAGCTGTCAGCGCAGCACCTCCACAGATCTGGCGCCCTAGGCGAACATCTAGCCATTGCTACGGGCCGGCCCTGAGTTCATATCATGGTTCATATGCAACTCGCAAATCCTCTCTCTCTCTCTATCGCGAGAGATGTCGCATCTATGCTCGTATGCGAGATCTTCGCTCTCATCTATCTATGCTCTTCTTCTATCTCAGCTCCTCTCATGGTATTTTTCGGTTATCTGCCTTCTCTCTCGCTCTCTCATCTCTATAGCTCTATTGCTCTTTCCTTCTCTCTCTCTCTCTCTCTCTCTCTCTCTCTCTCTCTCTCCTCTCTCTCTCTTCTCTTTCTCTTCCCTTCTCTCTCTCCCTCTCTCAATGTTGGTACGCAAATGCGCTTTGTTTCAAATGACCCGGTGCTCTTTTTTTGGCGGAGGTGTGCATGCGCACCTGCGCACCAGTTATGTGCAGCCCTGATTATATCATATCAGCACATTCAGATACTACTATAACTCTATTTTGCTTTCCAAAGGTTCTTGTAAACTAATTGTCCTACCATTACATTTGTATATTATTACTACATTATGTATGTAATATTATCTCATTAAGGACTGTTTGCATTTGATTGTCTTATAGCTTAATAGACTGATGACTCCTCCCTCTCAACCGAACAGTTATTCTATAACTGATAAGTTATGGTTCACTAAACGTATGCAGATTGATGAAGAATGTTCTACTCTTGTAATGTGTGTCACCATCTTCACTGTCACGGAGCGGGGGGGACAATTTAATTAAATGCAACACTCTAAAACTAAGCTAAAAGAGATATTCTTTATCTTGATCTAACCAAGTAGTGTTTGTTTATATTTAGTTTTGCTTTAATAAACAATGTTACCATATGTTTCAACCGTTTACCAGGAGATACAAAGTATCTTTAAGTGGAATGGAGTTTATGCCCCGGCCACACAAGGACGAAAACATTCGTTTGCGTTACTGTTTAGTGTCATATAGACCATTCGGCCACACGAGGACGACCGAATACAGCACTAAACGACTGCGGAAATGATAACGGGTCCCAAGGTGGATAGAACAGCATACGCAACGCTCTGGGGGGTCCAACGGCTCCGTGTGTACGCCCTATACAATCATTTTCTGATAATGATGAGGCAATAGCCCCGCCTCTCCCCACCTCTGCTGCTCACCCCCGCGTCAAAGTAAACTGCACACTGAATTCAGATTATTTCTCTTTCTCTCGATATGGACATAAATGCGAGTGAAGTCTAATCTGACAGGACGGAGACACCTCTCAAACTACCTAAACTAGTTATAAATATGTTTATTTTTACTGTCGGCCGGGTCACTCATTACTGGATCAGCTGCTGCATGAAACAGACACAGGCGCTGTCCGAAGAGAGGGAGGAAAAAGAGAGGCTCCGTGTATTTTATTATTATATTATGTAGTCGTTATTCATTTGTTTTAAAGCTCAATAAATAACAAAGAAGACCTTTGACACTTTTATAATTTTATCGGAAGATTTCAACTTTAATACACTTTGACTGGCAAAAAACTCTGCCCGGTTCCCTCGGCCCCCACCGCGGGGAATAAACAGAAGGGCAACTATGCTTCTTCGCTGCTTTTGTGGAGGGAGTTACAGCGCCACGTACAGGCTCCTGCATATGTACTACAGCTTCTCTAGCGGTTGGAGCTAAACGGAGCTGTCTCGTGTGGACAGACACTATCCGGATAACTATTGCGTGTGGACGGAAGCTTTTTTGCGATTGCGTTTGCGTTAATCTTATGCGTTTAGCCGTTTTCGTCCTCGTGTGGCCGGGGCATTAGTTGTATAGGGACAGGGTTGATGTTTTGTCACGATGTCTGCTGTGAAGAGGCTCACTCACTGCAGGGCCGTGGAAACAACCAACCAGAGGCCCAAAGCAAAGACAACGATTACACCAATAAAACAATATGTAGTGTATGAATTGAAATAATAATACTGATATAATACACTATAGCTGTATTTTTCCTTTTTTCTAGAAACACGAGAGAATTTAGATTATATTCCAATTTAAACTAATGGAGACCCAGCTGACAACACAAGAGGAGAGGAACAGACGTTGGCACGGTAACACAATGACAGACAGACAGCTCACACAGCAGGGAGACACACATCAATTATTCAGCACCAGGCTTTCCTGGAAACGGGAACGTACAGCGGACGGGGGGTTGAGGGGGGGATGTACCACCACCACCATTCACTATAATAATAAAATAAAGAAAAACACACCTCCTCTCTGTTTATGTTATGATAACATCGTGAATTGTGAGTGTGTTGAACATAGTAATTATACCTCTCCTTTGATCAAACATTTAATAAAGCAAACTGCCTATTTATTTTTATTATTTTTATTTTCCATCTTTTTCCCCCGGTTATTCATTTGACAAGATACATTTTCAAATTAAATAACTTGTGCACCATTTAATATGCCTGCAGAGGATGTTAAATGATTGAATTGTCCTTGTTTTTCCCTGAAATACAAGCCTAATAAATATATAAACACTCCTTCATGTATGTTTAAAATGTTCATTTTGTATGGACATCATGCAGAGCTGAAGTCCAGAGCGAAGGCCCTGGCTGTGTTGGTTAGTCCCTGTTCAGGGTGTTGTGGTTAACTCCTATCTTTAACCTAGATTTAGAAGAATAAAGACTGGAGTGTGTGTGGAGGTCCAGGATGTCTGCAGGAACCAGAGCCATGCAACACTCCAACATAATCGATCACATTTCAATAGACTTAAACCCTGAGCAGCTCAGAGCGGAGGGATGTCTTCACTCTCCTTTTCCAGAGCGGATGTGAACTGCTAAATTTGAATAAGCTGCAGTCTGCCATCGATCTGAGAGCGAGGCCAGGGAAAGTGCATTGCAGTAATCCAGTCTGCATGAGACGGGGCGTCCAGAGGCTTCTCAGCATTCAGCGGGGCAGTGGGTCTGACCTTTGGAGTGTTTTCCCAGCTGATAAACGCAGTTTTAGTGAAGAGGGGAGAACTGCTGAAGAGTTCAGGTCAGGCCAACTATCTGCTGATTACAACAAGACCATGCTTTTAGGTTTTTATGAGTCAGTGGTAAGGACGTGTGAATTCAGAACTGGTCTCCGGCAGCTCAGCTCCTGGGATGTTCCTCACACAGTCAACGCTTTTTCCCCTAACCTTTCTTTTGGCGGTTCCTCCATCCCATCCGGCTGGGTTAAGAGGTGGGGCCTCATCTGTTGTTCAAGCTGCCAGATCTGCCTCGCTGATGCTGCTGCTCGCCTGCCCCCCAACTCCCCACCAGCTATAGGTTCGGGGGATAGTTATGTTATCATTACTCAATGTAAATCTGCCAGAGTCTAGTCAAACTCAAACTAAATGCTGCTTCTAATAAACATGTCAAGAAACACGGGAGTTGTCTGGCTGAACTAAGGTTTTGTTTTTTTAGTTAAGTTGACTTTTGACATTATATATATTTATAATCATAATGTATCATAAACGTGCGACGATTAGTCGACTGATCGCCTTAATTGACACATTGGTTGAGTAGAAAATCTTTAGTCGAGGGCAGCCCTAATAAAGTGTTTATATTTTCTGTGTTATAGATTTCAAAATACTGCTGCTGGTTTTATAAAGCACTGAATGGTTTAGGCCCAAAATACATTTCTGACCTCCTGCTAAATTATGAACCATCCAGGTCTCTCAGGTCTTCAGGGACTGGTCAGCTTTCTGTCCCCAGAGTCAGAACTAAACATGGTAAAGCAGCGTTCAGTTATTATGCTCCAAATATCTGGAACAAACTCCCAGAAACCTGCAGGTCCGCTGCAACTCTGACTACTTTTAAATCCAGGCTGAAGACTTTTCTTTTTGTCGCTGCTTTTAATTGAACTATTCATATCTTAGACTGCACTGTAACTTTTATCCATGTACTTTTTTCTTTTAATGTTTAATTGACTGCACTGTAACTTTTATCCATGTATTTATTCTTTTAATGTTTATTTTATTAGCTTTTCTTTTTAATGACTGATTTTAAATGCCATTTTCTTAATCTCTTTCATTTTTTGTAAAGCACTTTGAATTGCCTTGTGTTGAAAAGTGCTATATAAATAAACTTGCCTTGCCTTGCCTTGTGTTCAGATTCTGGTGCTATCACTGGCTCCCCATTTCACACCGCATCCATTACAAACTCCTGGTCCTCACTTACAAAGCCCTCCACCATCTGGCCCCCCCGCTACCTCACTGACCTCCTCATCCTCTACCAACCACCCCGGTCCCTCAGATCCACCTCAGCCGGTTTGCTTTCCATCCCCAAGGACCAACTCCGGAGCTTCGGGGATAGAGCCTTCTCTGTGGCAGCCCCGAAGCTCTGGAACTCCCTCCCCCAATACCTCCGTGAGTCTGAGTCTCTGAGTCCCTCACCCTGTTCCAGTCCCGCCTCAAAACCCACCTCTTCAACTCTGTATATCCATAAGCCCCCACCCTTCTCAACCAACTGCCTCCTGACTGCTTTTCTGTTTTTTTTTGTCTACCCTCCCTCCCAAATGTAAAGCGTCTTTGGGTTCAAGAAAAGCGCGATAGAAATATAATTTATTATTATTATCTACTAGAGCAGGAACTCTGGCCTTTCCAGATGGAAATAATATTGATTCCAAAACCGGAAGCTGCAAGTGGATACCATTAGCAGCTAATTTTTTTGCTCCGATTTTTACATACAAATGGAATTATGGATTATAAATAATTGTTTCAAAGCCACAGATACATTATTAACCTATGGATCAACCGATTCAGCCGCGTATTTTCTCGTTTTAATACCATTGAACACGTCTTTTGATCAGATTGACAGCTACGGTGAGACGATCAAATCAAATCAAGTTTTATTTATATAGCACATTTATAAACAATTTTTGGTCGAGACAAAGTGCTGTACATATAATAAAAATAGCCTACAGTAGAGACACTTTACAGCAAATACAACGGCACAGATTGTTCAGAATATCAGTATGAGAAAAATGACACCCTCTATCCTTAGACCCTCACATCGTACAAGGAAAAACTTCCAGAGAAAAACCCCACAGTTTAAGGGGAAAAAATTGGAGAAACCTCAGGGAGAGCAACAGAGGAGGGATCCCTCTCCCAGGACGGACAGACGTGCAATAGCGTGTGTAAATCGAAGAGATAATACATTTTACAGCATATAGACCGAATGTTAGGAAATGCATGTGTCTGTAATAAGAAGATGAATCCACGAGGATGTCAGCTACAATCCTGTGGAAGCCATCAGGGAACAGCATGACGAGACCCAAGGCAGGACCGCAGAGACAGATTCAGCCACGACCCGAAGTCCACGACTTAATCCAGAACTCAGGATAGAGGATCCAGGGCACAGGACTACAGCAAGAGGATCAGCCTCGACTCCGGATCCCAGCGTAGATATAGATACAAACAAATGAAAAAAAGATTTGGCTGGGTTAATCGGAACAAGAGAATACACAGACACCGACAGAGAGGGAAAAGGTCATTGGATACAAGTTATTCTTGATAACCCTCTAGAAAGATCTCATGAACTTCCCCACTCAATCTATCAAGACCCGAGCAGTTCTACTAGAAGTCCAAGGTAAAGGCACAGACCGGCGCATACCGCTCATGGAATCCCTCACCATATGAACTCTGACCCCTCAAGTGTACAAGTGAAGAGACACCATGTGTCAGCTCCTTTTTACGATCTCCCGTAAAAGCTTCGTAAAGGTACGTGTTGTGATGTCTGTGTTTGCTTCCCCTGTCGGGAGTTCGGATCACTCAGTGATGATACTATACTTAAATAATCTGTGGAGTCTCAGCTTTAATCGGATATATTGTATGTGTAGTTTCGATAAGTAATAAGGGTATCTTTATTTTGAGTTCTGTGCTAAAGTGCGTTAGCATTTTTTCGCTTAGTGCTAATTCAGAGGCTTGGTATTACCCTTGTGTTTTGTTTTGGTAAAAATGGTTCATATCTTCAGTTAGCTGAGATTCTTCCCGTTAAACTGGTGCTACTCATTAATAGTTTCATAAATGTTAAGAAGCCCTGAGACACAGTATCGAAAAAAAACGATGGGGGGGGGTCCACTGGGGGGACCGCCGTGCTTAAGATGTTAAATGCTATAAACTCTTTATTAAATAACACAACTTCGGTTTAAGCTTGTATATTTGTTATTTTCTTACCAGAAGGTGATTAAGTATGAAGGAATTTCCACCACAATACTTACTTATACTAAGACCAAATATTTTAAAGATCTCCTATCATGCTATTTTTGGGCATATAATATGGGTGTCAGATATATACAAATATATAAAAAACATGTCTATGATGGGTTTTGCTCAAAATACCAAACAGATCATGCATTTTAGACATCCCTCATATTAGACAGGGTCAATTTTCACAAAATCAGAACCCCGAAGGCATTTTGTGTTTATTTATGCTATACAACATTTCTAGGGGTATTAAGGGGTGCTGAATCCAAATCTGCTGTATATGAAGCTCAAAAATGTCCCAAAATGCCTCAAAATTGAGAAATCCAACATGGCTGCCGCCACCACCAGCCTGAAATCTATTTCAAGTATATATTTTTGACTAAACAAGGTACACACTTGAATTAAATGTGCTTTTGTAAGTTCTACTACATGGGCAATCTGATGCCATATTCAGATTTGAGATGTAATCAATCCATCAATCAATCAATCAATGTTTATTTATATAGCCCAATATCACAAATGTTACATTTGTCTCAGTGGACTTCACAGTTTGAACAGAATATCAGTATGACAATATGACACCCTCTGTCCTTCGACACTCACATCGTACAAGGAAAAACTTCCAGAGAAAACCCACAGTTTAAAGGGAAAAATGGGAGAAACCTCAGGGAGAGCAACAGAGGAGGGATCCCTCTCCCAGGACGGACAGACGTGCAATAGATGCCGTGTGTAAATTGAAAAGATAATACATTTGCAACATAGGTAGTCCAAATGTTTGGAAATGCATGTGTGTATAATAGGAGGATGAATCCACGGGGATATCCATCCAGGACTTATGATCCAGGACCACAGGCACAGCCACGACTCAAGATCCAGGGCTCGCGATCCAGGACTCAGGACCACAGCAACAGGATCATCCATGACTCCGGATCCCGGCATATATAGACACCAAAAAGAAATCTGGGGAAGCTGGGTTGTACACAGAGTACACAGGTATAGACAGAGAGAAGGAAGAAGTAAGATGTCCCCCGACAAACTAAGCCTATATCAGCAAAACTAGGGGCTGAATCTAATCAGCCCTAACTATAAGCTTTATCAAAAAGGAAGGTCTTAAGCGCACTCTTAAAAACGGATAGGGTGTCTGCCGCCCGAACACAAACTGGAAGCTGATTCCACAAATGTGGAGCTTGATAAGAAAAGGCTCTGGCTCCCATTGTACTTTTAGAGCCTCTAGGAACAACCAACAACCCTGCATTCTTGGAACGCAATGCCCTAGTAGGACGGTAGGGTAAAATGAGTTATTTAAGGTAAGATGGCGCCTGCCCATTAAGGGCTTTGTAGGCGAGAAGAAGAATTTTAAATTCTATCCTGTGTTCTATAGGGAGCCAGTGTAAGGCAGCCAGAACAGGAGTAATGTGGTCCCTTTTCCTAACTCTGGTTAGTACACGAGCTGCAGCATTTTGAATCAGCTTGGTACACCCTTATAATAAAGAGTTACAATAATCCAGCCTTGAAGTAACAAATGCATGGACTAGTTTCTCTGCATCGTTTTGAGGCAAGATATGCCTGATTTTTGCAATGTTACGTAGATGGAAGTAGGCGGTCCTTGAAATTGATTTTATGTGGGCGTTAAAGGATAAATCCTGATCAAATATAACACCAAGAGTTCTTACAGTCTCACTGGAGGCCAAATGAATGCTATCCATAGTTAGTATATCTTTAGAGAATTTGTTTCGTAGATTCTTCGGGCCGAGTACAATAACTTCAGTTTTGGTCGTGTTTAACATCAAAAAGTTTAAGGTCATCCATGTTTTTAAGTCCTTGAGGCAGTCTTGAATTTTATTTAGATGATTAATTTCATCAGGCTTGATTGATAAATATAGTTGAGTATCATCCGCATAATAATGAAAATGTACAGAATGATTCCTTATAATATTGCCTAATGGAAGCATATATAATGTGAACAAAATAGGTCCGAGCACTGAGCCCTGTGGCACTCCATGGCTAACTTTGGTTTGCATGGAAGGTTCATCGTTGACACGTACAAACTGAGAACGTTCAGATAGATAGGACCTAAACTAGCCTAAAGCAGTTCCCTGTATGCCAACTAAGTGCTCTAGTCTTTGCAATAAGATGTCATGGTCGATAGTATCAAATGCAGCACTGAGATCGAGCAAGACAAGAATAGAGACAAGTCCCTTGTCTGAGGCTATTAGAATGTCATTTGTGACTTTAACCAGAGCTGTCTCTGTGCTATGATGTGTTCTAAAGCCAGACTGAAAATATTCAAATAAATCATTGCTTTCTCAAGAATTTTTGAGAGGAACGGAAGATTATAAATAGGTCTATAGTTGGCTAAAACCTCTGGATTGAGGTTGTGCTTTTTAAGAAGCGGTTTTATCACTGCTACTTTGAATGATTGTGGAACATAGCCTGATAATAAAGACATATTCATAATATGTAATAAAGAAGTGCTAATTAATGGAAAAACTTCCTTCAACAGCTTAGTTGGAATTGGGTCTAAGATACACGTTGATGCTTTAGAAGAGAGAATCATTGAATTTAATTGTTCAAGGTTAATGGCTGAAAAGCATTCTAATTTACTATCTAGTGTAATATTAGAACTTACGTTTCCGGAAGCTGTTGATAACACTATACTGGTCAAAGGTCATTAATTTTGTATCTAAGAGTAACAATTTTATCGTTAAAAAAGCACATAAAATCATTACTACTGAGTGCTATGGGAATAGAAGGCTCAATCGAGCTGTTAGCCTGGCTACAGTGCTGAAAATAAATCTTGCATTATTCTTATTCTCATCTATTAATGAAGTAGGCTGCTCTCGCTTTACGCAGTGCTTTCTTATAACGGCTCATTTCAAAATAAACGTGGATTTGCGTAAAAAACAGTTTTTTCGAGGGTTCAGTGTTTTGTTTGATTTTAAACAAACAAAGTCTTGGCTTTAAGAATATGAAACTTTTATTTCCAAAATCACACGATAAATACATTTTTGAAGCTTGAAAAGGGAAGATGACAGCTCTCCCTCGCAATCTGCTCTTCCGCAGCGCCGCCCCCCTCCCTCCGGCTGAAATTATGAATGTAAGCGTATAGTAATCATAGATAACACGGCAGGGTCCGTTACAGTTTGTTTTCATCTGATTTCAATTAAACAAAGTCTTGGCTTTCAGAATATTAAACTTGTTTCGGCAAATTCAGATGATAAATACAACTTTGAAGCTTGAAACGGCATAATTACAAGTGGAGAACGGAGTAACTTAACGTCACAGCAGGCATAACAACAGCCGGTGTTTCTCGTGAGGGTTTTCACACACACACACACACACACACACACACCCCCCAGACCTGTAATCCAAACGAAAATATCTTCCCTCCGTAGTATTTTGATCATTTGCTCCACTAATAATCAATCAGATCGATGGATTCCAGAGAAGAGAAAACTTTGAAGGCCTTTTTCTCAAAATGATGACTCGGTGACAGTCATTATATAATGTGACATATTTTGCTTAATATTTGGAGTACAAAAACAATCCTGATATCATTAGAAAGTTAGGAATATCCTCTTTCCATCAGTGTATACAACTCAAAATGTGTCTTCGGGTCAATGCGACTGATTACGATAGTCACATATTCATTGAGAGTAATATGCCAAATTAAACGAGATTCTTCAAGTTTAGTGGAATGCCATATCCTTTCAAGTTGTCTCGACTTTTGCTTTATTTTGCGGGTTTCGGCATTATGCCATGGAGCTAGTCTATGTTTTATTTTCTTCTTTTTCAAAGGAGCAACAGAGTGAGAAAGATTTTATTTGCAGTGCATCTGTAGCACTATCAACAACATGATCAATTTGGGGCGGTGTACATTTTGTATAAGTTTCCTCTCTTACATGCAGACATGATATCAAGTTAAGTATTGGTGGAATCTCTTCCTTAAATGTGGCTATAGCACTAACAGATAGGTTTCTGCTGCAGGAACTTTTGATTAATGGTCTGTTGTAATTCAATAATCTCTGCTTGGTGCAGAACACCTTGGACAGGCACAAATGGAAGTGTTTGTGGACCTTGTGGTCTGTGTGAACCTCCAGCTAGTGACCAGCACTTGGGACTGAAGTCACCCATTCGAAAGAACAAAGCCAAGACATTTGCCTCTTTGTATGAAGTCGTGCAACTTTCCAAGAACAAGCAAAACACCATCAAAGTGGACAGGCAGATTCTACAAAGGCTAGTCACAGCTTACAGAGCAGGTCGTAAGGTAGACCTGGAAAATGTCCTCCAGCATGAACTCATGCCCATCCCGCCATCTCTGTCCGCAATTAACAGCAGTCTACATTCCATCAACAAGTCTGTTTTAGCAAATGTACTGACAAAACATGTCCAATAGCCTGCAGATGTACCCCTTCAGAAACCCAGCTGCCAGGCTATTGATGGCCAAGCACTTATAATGGCACTTAGGAAGCCGCCTGACACTACAACATTTGGCGACTATGCCAACAAGTTTGCTGAGACGGTGTTGAAGATGGGAGAGAAGTACCAGAGGGTTGATGTAGTCTTCGACAGGTACCATGAAGAGTCCATCAAAATGGGCACAAGGAGGAAACGTAAACAGCGTCACCGACCAGTACGCAGAGAAATCGTTAATGACTCCGTTCCACTTCCAGCAGACTGGTCAAGCTTCATGGCACTGGAAGAGAACAAAGCAGATCTCGCTCGAATACTCTCAAACCGTCTGATAGAACACAGCCCAGAAGATGAGCCTGTGGTTGTAGTATCGGGTGGGTTTGCTGAAGCAACCACTGTCAAGTCATCAGATCCAGATCTTGATGTCTCCTCTTTAAGGGCTGACCACGAGGAGGCTGATGCACGTCTGATTTTGCACTGCATCCAGGCTCCAATGGACACAATAGTTGTGTCAGCGCGTGACACAGACGTGCTTCTTCTTTTAGCACACCATGACAGAATCGGATGTACCCATCTCTACATGAAAGCCTGGACATCAAAGGATCCAAAGTATTTTCCAGTACATGACATTCGCAAGTTATTATCTGATGATCAAGAGGACACACTCCTTGCCTTCCATGCCATCACTGGCTGTGATAGTGTGTCTCAGTTCAGCGGTCACGGAAAGAAAACAGCCTGGCAGGTGTTCGAGCAACATCACACCGATCTTACTGGCCTTGGGAAGGGCCCTCTCACAGAAGATATTGTGACATCAACAGAGAAATGTATCAGATGTATGGTGTGCCAGAGGTTGATAAATGCAACAAAGCAAGAGTGAAGTTGTTTTGCATAAGGTCGTTCACAAGAGACTCTGCCACCAACCTCAGATGCAGTGAAGTTTCATATCATGCGTTCACACTATCAATCGACAATCTGGAACCAAGCTCACCTGCCACATCCTGATCTTCCTCCAGTGGATGAAATGGGATGGATGCACAAGGAAGGTCAGTTAGTGCCACAGCTACTGTCTTTGCCACCTATGGCTAAAGCCTGCAGGGAGTTCACTTCATGTGGGTATACCAAGGGATGCCTCAGCCAACGCTGCCGCTGCAGGTATGTGTATAGAGGATTAACTGATGGTGATCAATGTGTACAAGATCGTAAAAATATGATAGACTGCTTGAGAATATCAGCCTGCCAGACTGCATACTGCTGGCTGTTTGTTGTTAACAGATTGTTGAAACCATAACCAGATAATTGTGAACCTATAACTGAGAAAAAAAGTAACAAAGGAACACAATAAGTGTAAGGATAACTGTAACGTGTATTCCAATGTACCTGTACTGGTCATAATCTGTCTATTCTATTCAGAAAGAGTCACATGGAATGTATAGAGGCATGCAACTGCAGGAACACTGAAGAAGACGCTGCTTTTTAAAAGTGCCTGCCTTTTGGCAATTTCCCATAGGGTTTGATGTAAAAAAGGCAGTGAGAACATGAAAAAGAACAGTTCAGCGCACATTGGTCACTCACACCAATTTCACACCAATTTCAGAGAGCAAGTTCAGGACATCCTTCCTTTTTGCTTCGTTCACTGTGCTTTCTTTGGGAAGCTGACTTGGCTTGAAGTTTGCCCACTTCTTTCTTCTCTTCAACACTGAGTGGTAGCAGTATTCACCGCTATACACAGCCTTGAATCCAAGTTTCTCCTTCCTGAATTCCAGCATTCTTGCTTCACTTAGCTTAAATGACTTCTGTGACTTTACAAAAGCCTGTGGTTTCTGTCTTGAAATCATAAGCCTCCCAGTCTTGCCCATAGACGTGTACATTGCCATGACTGCGCAACATTTGGTAGTATTCCTCTGGCATAAGAATGGTGTCCTTCTTTCGAACCTGTTGCTCAATCTTCCCAAACACACGATCCACGGGCATAAAACTGTGCCCCCTTATAGGAAACACATACTCAGCACTGATTCTTGGAAAGGCCTCCTTCATAAAGGAAAACAGCATGGACAGCAGGTTACTATTTTTGTTCTGACCAAAACAAGAATCGCTGAACAATCGCAGCCTCTGAGCGTGGTGAAGAGCACCACTCAACTGTTGACGTAAACAGTGGTCCAGAGCTGAAGCAGTCATATTGCTACCTTTTCTATTCTCATGCTCCATCCATGTGTACAGATGAACATCATCCACAGCTTGCTTACTTCCCGTCTCATGGTGAATAACGACACCAAAGAGATACATGTAGAGCTGTCTGGAATAGTATGCCTGACCTATGGCGGTTTTAGGGAGTACCAAATTCTGCATCATGTCAAAGCAAAGGGTCACTGCATCATGATCTACCTGCCCGAGCAAATCATAGAACACCCGTGCTCGTCTCCTGTGTAGGATGTAGGATGCAGACTCACTGCGTTTCTCTTCTTCAGTCAAGCTGGGGTCCTTGACTCTCAGTTGAAACCTGGCACATGAAGAACAGGCATCTGTGGCAGGATGCCCGAATCCAAGGTTGAAGTGCTGTCGAAAAATAGTGTAATACAGGGAGTAGCTGACTACATCATGGTTTTGTTGGTCGAATAGCTCGTGCATTATTTTCACACTGAGGTCACAGGGTAG
This sequence comes from Gymnodraco acuticeps, assembly GCF_902827175.1. Classification (NCBI taxonomy): domain Eukaryota; kingdom Metazoa; phylum Chordata; class Actinopteri; order Perciformes; family Bathydraconidae; genus Gymnodraco; species Gymnodraco acuticeps. Next base: position 1,754,187 of record NW_022990311.1, read on the forward strand.
GTATTTCCGGCCAGGTGCTCCCCTTCTTCCATAATGGCTAGCCCTACATGTAAACGTTTTGATGTGATCCATCACATGCTGCTTCTTGGCATCATTTTCTGCCACCTTACGAGCACCACCCCTGAGTTCTGGTCTGGCTGTAGCATTGAGTGCATAATACCTTGCCACTGGAGACACACGATCCTTGCCAATACCTGCAATGACAGAAAAATGACATTTTGTTTGTATGTATGTAGGTGTGTTTGTAGTATGTGTGTATGTATGTATTTATGTATTCATCTATACATGTATTTATCTATCTATTAATTAATTAAGTCATCCATTGCTTCATTTATTAATTCACAGTATCCATTCACAATGACAGATGACATGGCCAAGAAGGGCATTTGTGATTAAGCAGTGCATCAGACAACTAAATAGCAGTTATTCATACATTTTAAATGCAAACCTATAGCCTGATAGTCCTATTTATGTAGCCTATGTATTGTGTGTGTAAGTACCTACTTAGGCTACTGCCTACTTTTCTACATTAATTCATCTTGCAGTAGGCATATTTATCAAATAACAATGGCAGATGACCAGCCAACTAGGCTAGGACATTTGTGCCCAAGCAATACATCAGGCTAAGTGATACTAATTCCTTAAGTAGGCTACATTTTAACATGAAAACAAACGAAAAAATAGCACGAAACTTAAACATTAAAGATTCAACAGAAAAGCTTAATTGTGCCTCGTTCACTTCATGATATAACCCAGGCTACACATCAGGCTGCATTGAAAAGCCAGTGATGTGCTTGTTGTGAATTAAGCTGTCATTATCTAGCCTGTGTAGTCCAGCCTATCACATCAACATAGCGTCGTTTAATGATCCACATGTTTTAAGAGCAGGCAGTCCTGTATGAATAATATAATTCGTAAATCAAAATTAAACTCACCCAAAACGCTGCAAAAGGTGGCCTTGCAGACAGGAATTTTTGTGGGATGATCTTCGGTCAGCAAATTATATTCATTAGTGACCTCCCTATCCTTCTGCATATCGCTGTTGACAACCTTTGGACGTCTCCGCTGAACTTTTTTGACAGTGATCAGCTGCAAAACGACTTGATCCTGCTCGATTTGAGTAGATCCAGAGTAAAAACACTGAACGTTTTTTAATAGATCCCCTGGGGTCAATGTGTCTGCGTGACAGAAGTTTGCTTTTGTATGAGAATGATAACAAGCGACAGCCGGCATTTTTCCTCCTCCCGAGTGCCTCATTTTCTTAATCTCCTCACGTACATGATTACATCTCGATGGCTTGCGTTTCTTCCCCACCGCAGAAACCACCACAGGTTCATCAATGCCGTCAAAATTATTCATGTTTTTATTGTTTGTTGAAGTAGATAATCACGAAAGCCAGTACATTCAGGGTGCCGCCATTATTGTTTACACTGCGTGGAATGCTCTGTGATTGGTTGAGGTGCGTGGAATGGTGCGCTGTGATTGGTTGAGCGGATGTATCGCATTCTGTAGAGAAGGGAGACTAGCGTTTGTCGCTGTTTGGAAAGAAAGTGAGAAAACAAGACAGAATAACACAGCGGATATCGCGTTTTACGTAAAATTGAATGTTGACTTTTCAATACCGACGAAATACAATACTGATTTTGGCGGGAACTCATTTTTTTTCAAAAGTGGCGTTTATCGCGTTTTGGAACCAAACTCTTCAAACATTAAAGAAGTGACTAACTGCATCAGTTAGGGTTAAAAAAAAGTGTATTCAGCTAAAACATATACATTGCTGCAGTTATTATCCAGTGGAAAGCCCTTACCTACTGGCCTAGTTAAATTGTGGTTACTTTTTTTTTTACACACCGTCTTATTTCAACTTTCTCAGGACTTAAAACTGTTTTTTGGGGGCAGACCCCAACAAAGAAAAAAAGTATATACACACATACAAGGTCTTCATCTTAACAGTTGTTTATGATCATCCGTGAGCAGAGCATCAAGTTGGCATGCCTATAACAGCTGAATGCGGCGGTTACCATGTTGTTCAGCAAAACGCCTCACAAACTGATTAAGATCCAAAGCTTTAGTGTGTTTTGATTCAATGCTGAGTACAGCCAAACTTGACAGTCTCTTCTCTGTCATTGTAGACCACAAATACCTCATTCCTTGTTCGAATGCTTCTCGTTTTGCCCCGTCCTGTTCAAATGAAATCACCGCCAATCATATTTCCACGCTCGCGCCAGGGCCGGGGGAGGGGTTACAAGGCTCGCGTCTTGTGCTGCATTCACTTACACTCTCATAAATGTCAGATGAGCCACAACTTTTCTTTCAAAACAAAGCTGCCAACGGGGGTGGCAAGGCTATTTTTTAGGGTGGCAGTTGCTACCCCATGCCACCCCGGTAGATCCGCCCCTGGAAGAGACACAATTATGTACAAAGTATGTCAGACTTATTCAGACTTATATACAGACTTGTGTACATACCACTGTGTGGTAGCTGCCACATAGCCAAGCGTTCTCCTCCTCCAATCAAAGATTTTCTGTACTTGGAACCATTCTGTTGTAACTCTCTACAACCGAGGTTAGGATCTCCTTCTCCTTCCTGATCTTGCACCGGATCCTGGCACGAGCTTTGTTGCCATCTGTAACTTTATATAGACGCTGAGAGCGTCTCTTTATAATTGCAACCAGGACCTCAATTCTGCTGGCCAAGGCATCAGCATCATTGGTAGTGTTTTTTGTTGTTGTTGCTGATTAGAAAGAAGTATGTGGTTTAATACAACATCATATTAAAACACTTATTAAATAGCTTTACTTCAACATACCCAGTCTAGATACATAGCTTCATAACAATTTGAACTACAGCAAGATATAGCCTAATTGGGATAAAGTAATATTGTACTATTCTTATTTAATTTGTAGTTACATTCGAACAGCATTTCAAACGATACATTAAATGATGTGAATAGCGAAGCTGTACGTTTAATTTCTTTATAAATATCAGATAGATGGCAATCTGAATTGTGACCCGCTCTATCGAAATCAGTCGGAAGTCGCAAGGGCTCATTTCAAATAAACGTGGATTTACGTAAAAAAACTATTTTTTCAGGGTTCGGGTGTTTTGTTTGATTTTAAACAAACAAAGTCTTGGCTTTCAGAATATTAAACTTTTATTTCCAAAATCACACGATAAATACATGTTTGAAGCTTGTAAAGGGACGAAGACAGGCACCTCTCACTCGCAATCTGCTCTTCCGCAGCGCCGCCCCCCCCGCCCTCCGGCTGACATTATGAATGTACGCGTATAGTAATCATAAATAACACGGCAGGGTCCGTTACAGTTTGTTTTCATCTGATTTCAATTAAACAAAGTCTTGGCTTTCAGAATATTAAACTTGTTTCGGCAAATTCAGATGATAAATACAACTTTGAAGCTTCGGCATAATTACAAGCGGAGAACGGAGTAACTTAACGTCACAGCAGGCATAACAACAGCCGGTGTTTCTCATGAGTGTTTTCCCCGGAAACAAACACAAAATTACACAAAAACACACACACGTATACACACGTATACACACACACACTCGCGAGCTTCCCCCAGACCAGTAATCCAAACGAAAATATCTTCCCTCCGTAGTATTTTGATCATTCGCTCCACTAATAATCAATCAGATCGATGGATTCCAGAGAAGAGAAAACTTTGAAGGCCTTTTTCTCAAAATGATGACTGTGACAGTCATTATATAATGTGACATATTTCGCTTAATATTTGGAGTACAAAAACAATCCTGATATCATTAGAAAGCTAGGAATATCCTCTTTCCAACAGTGTATACAACTCAAAATGTGTCTTCGGGTCAATGCGACTGATTTCGATGAAGCAGGTCACAATTAAGATAAAGAAAAAAAACAGTTATAATAATCATCCACTTGTATTGATCATTTTGAGCTGGAAAGATGTGATCACTATAAGAAATGTAAAACTTTATTTATAGACGCTATGATTACATACATTTCTATAAAAGCCGGCCAAAAAAAGTTTCGGGAACACTAAAGCATCTGTACAAAAGTTATACTATATAAAGCCAGCCCACATTTCCCATATTATGTCATATTGGACGCAAATCTGGATCAGCTCCGTTGTTCCCCCGTTTTTAGAGATGTGGGTACGGCGGAAAAGAGAGAGGGTCTTATTTTCTGACACTTTGTGAGTCTCCTGACACACATTTATGTATAAAAGACAACAAGTGGATTTGCATGATAGGAGACCTTTCAGATATTTATATTTATTTATGTGCAGGGGATCTCTTTAGGAACAATGAAATATGTCTTATATTTAGGAAGCTTGAATGATTTAACAAATATGTTAAAAATGCATTTCAAATTGGAAATTTAGCAAATAAAAATACCATTATTTTCCTACAAAATATCGTTGCAGCATGAACTTATTTTGTTAAGAAAACTCAAAGAACTGAATATATATTTAGTACTCATTTTCTGCTGTTGTTGAAATAGCGTGAGTGTATGCTGTTTGTGTGTGTGTGTGTGTGTGTGAGACCCTGTGGGTGCATGCTGGGTGACAAAGGCTGCACATGAAACCGAAACACCATGTATTTAGTGTGCATGGTAGACTGAGCAAACACAATCTTCACAGACCAGCATGCTGCCCCGTCTCTCTTCAGACACAAATAATACAACCTTTAACTCTCCTGTCGTGTTCCTTTCTCCCCCCTTACTTGGGGGTTCCTGGTCCAATTTCACCTGTTTTAACATCTCTTGTCTACACAAAAACCATTAATCGTCACCAAATGATATCTACATTAATAACGGCAGTGAATATACAAAGAATAGACATTGAAAATGTATTCCAAATGACATTTGTTGTTGATTTGGTTGAGTACACTCTGATGGATGAACATAATCTAGGCCCTAGATTATGTTCATCCATCTAGATTGTAGGGTGTTAGAAATTAAAATCAATGTTTAATGACGTCATTTAATTTAAACATATGGTAAGCTTAAAACTGTTTTATTCTGAAAACATTTCCGGTTAGCATTGGCTTGTGGCTAACGTTGTTGCTAAAGTTTATTTTGAAAAGCTTTACTGGAAGAAGTCTCCGGATATCAACAGTGACGTCATTTCCGGTCTTACGTTAACATCGATCACAGCCGTTAAAATACATTAAATAAAAAGTCATGAAAGAGTGTATGAGTAGAAAAGGTGTGTGGAGTTATACAATGACCACACAACGTCAAAATCCTCTGTTTTACGCGATATCGGACACAGAAAAAATAAAACGGAATGAAGTTTAACAGAGCAGATGGAGCGGTGTCAGTGCATCACTCACATTGTTTGGTGGTGAATACAGGAACACACAGGTGGAGAGAGGAACACACAGGTGGAGAGAAAGGAACACACAGAGGAACACACAGGTGGAGAGAGGAACACACAGAGGAACACACATGGAGAGAGGAACACACAGAGGAACACACAGAGGAACACACAGGTGGAGAGAGGAACACACAGAGGAACACACAGAGGAACACACAGGTGGAGAGAGGAACACACAGAGGAACACACAGAGGAACACACAGGTGGAGAGAGGAACACACAGAGGAACACACAGAGGAACACACAGGTGGAGAGAGGAACACACAGAGGAACACACAGGTGGAGAGAGGAACACACAGAGGAACACACAGAGGAACACACAGGTGGAGAGAGGAACACACAGAGGAACACACAGGTGGAGAGAGGAACACACAGAGGAACACACAGGTGGAGAGAGGAACACACAGAGAGTCGCTTCAGCTGATTCAAAATGCTGCAGCTCGTGTACTAACCAGAGTTAGGAAAAGGGACCACATTACTCCTGTTCTGGCTGCCTTACACTGGCTTCCTATAGAACACAGGATAGAATTTAAAATTCTTCTTCTCGCCTACAAAGCCCTTAATGGGCAGGCGCCATCTTACCTTAAAGAACTCATTATACCCTACTGTCCTACTAGGGCATTGCGTTCCAAGAATGCAGGGTTGTTGGTTGTTCCTAGAGTCTCTAAAAGTACAATGGGAGCCAGAGCCTTTTCTTATCAAGCTCCACATTTGTGGAATCAGCTTCCAGTTTGTGTTCGGGCGGCAGACACCCTATCCGTTTTTAAGAGTGCGCTTAAGACCTTCCTTTTTGATAAAGCTTATAGTTAGGGCTGATTAGATTCAGCCCCTAGTTTTGCTGATATAGGCTTAGTTTGTCGGGGGACATCTTACTTCTTCCTTCTCTCTGTCTATACCTGTGTACTCTCATGTTCCGATTAACCCAGCTTCCCCAAATGTCTTTCTTTTTGGTGTCTATATACGCCGGGATCCGGAGTCATGGATGATCCTGCGCTCCTCTGTCCTGGATCGCGAGCCCTGGATCTTGAGTCGTGGCTGTGGTCCTGGATCATAGGTCCTGGATGGATATCCTCGTGGATTCATCTTCCTATTATACACACATGCATTTCCAAACATTTGGACTACCTATGTTGCAAATGTATTATCTTTTCAATTTACACACGGCATCTATTGCACGTCTGTCCGTTCTGGGAGAGGGATCCCTCCTCTGTTGCTCTCCCTGAGGTTTCTCCCATTTTTCCCTTTAAACTGTGGGTTTTCTCCGGAAGTTTTTCCTTGTACGATGTGAGGGTAAGGACAAAGGGTGTCGTATTGTCATACTGATATTCTGTACACACTGTGAAGACCACTGAGACAAATGTAACATTTGTGATATTGGGCTATATAAATAAACATTGATTGATTGATTGACAGAGGAACACACAGGTGGAGAGAGGAACACACAGAGGAACACGCAGGTGGAGAGAGGAACACACAGAGGAACACGCAGGTGGAGAGAGGAACACACAGAGGAACACACAGAGGAACACACAGGTGGAGAGAGGAACACACAGGTGGAGAGAGGAACACACAGAGGAACACGCAGGTGGAGAGAGGAACACACAGAGGAACACACAGGGGGAGAGAGGAACACACAGAGGAACACAGGGGGAGAGAGGAACACACAGAGGAACACACAGAGGAACACACAGGTGGAGAGAGGAACACACAGGGGGAGAGAGGAACACACAGAGGAACACACAGGGGGAGAGAGGAACACACAGAGGAACACACAGAGGAACACACAGGGGGAGAGAGGAACACACAGAGGAACACACAGGGGGAGAGAGGAACACACATAGGAACACACAGAGGAACACACAGGGGGAGAGAGGAACACACATAGGAACACACAGGTGGAGAGAGGAACACACAGGGGGAGAGAGGAACACACAGAGGAACACACAGGGGGAGAGAGGAACACACAGGTGGAGAGAGGAATCAGAATACCTTTATTAGTCCCACGGAGGGGACATTTGCCTAGTTACAGCAGGAAAAAGAGCCACAGACAGCTTACTGTTACATTCATTAAAAAAAAGTACTAAGTTGTGATATAATAAAAAATATAATAAAAAATTACATAATTGTCCATAAAACCCCTGACGGAGGCGGCTCACCGGTTTGGGGGGAGTGGTAGACCCACACGCTCCGCCACCATGGCCATCACCAGAGGGAAATCCTGACGGGCAGACCTGCGCGGTGGACCCTCGTGGACGCCGGACCCAAAAGCGCCCGACAACGAGAAGTCCTCGTCTTCCTCCTCCTCGACAAACGGGGCCGCACGGCCCGCCGGAATGGCGAACACAAATCGCACCTCCTCGGCCACCTACTGGTCCTCCATTTCCACCACCTCAAGCTCGTCCTGGTCCTGCGCCTCGTCCGGCGAGACATAATGCGCCTGGAAATGTTCCAGGCGATGTTGGCGTCTGATCCGCGGGAGCGCGCGACAGGCACTGCAGGACGGAGAATGGTTGATGCCCTCCACAGCGTGGTCTGGCTCCAAACACTCGAAGCACAAGCGGTGGGGAATGGGGATCAGCGCCCGCAATTAATCCAGGGCATGTAGGGCAGGCCGAGGTTCAAGGAGTGGTGAGTCCATATTAATTTCCTATTTCTTTATCTTCTTTTACGTTTAGCTTCAGTTGTTGCTGCTTGCTGAAGAGAAAAAGGGTGACAGTCAGGAGGCGCCTTATATACGGTGGGCCTGCGCGCGCATTCAGGTAGGCTCGCCCCGATTGGCCGGCTACGTTTATGCAACTCAGTCGGTGAATGCCTGCATAGCATGATAGAGAGTAGTACCCATAGAATCCAGTAGCGGGCGGAGTGATATATAACAAAAATATGTCTTTGAGAGTGGACATGAATATACCAGCGGACACTGCTGTGTATTCCATCATGCATATTGTTAGAAATTAAAATCAATGTTGGTATGGCGTAATTTGAATTAAATACACTATTTAATTTAAATCAGTTTTATTCTGAAAAACCGGAAGTTCACTAACTATTAACTTAATACTTTTATTCTGAAAATTATTCATTTCCGGTTAGCATTAGCATGTGGCGAAATGCTGCATTTTCAAACCGTGAATTAAAGGTGAAATGACATGTGATGTTGTACACTGAGCACACTGGGTTTAGCACTCATTTATTACCGCTGAATAACGTTTATTAGGGAATGTTTAAATAACCACAGACACCAGAATGATATAATTTAACAACAGAAAAAGGCAGAAATTGCATTGGACCCGCCCCCCGACGACGCCGGCCAATAGGAGAAGACCTCAGATGACAACAGGAAGAGCAAGCCAAGAATTTACCTCTTCTACCGGCTGACCTGGACTGACCGGTCGGATGAGGAGAGCACCTCCAATCGCACATTTCATTTGTACACCACCGCATCTTTTGTGTAATTAAATGCTGTTAACTTTTATAAGCTTCCCTTGACTCTTTTCAGTCTCTCCTGCCTTCGGGGTTCTAGAATACACTAACAATATCACACAGTGTCACTAATAGATTTTATTTTTAGCTAGAGCAAACAAATTGGCTAGACATTGTATGAACAGCCCATTCAAGTGAATACATATACGTGTATAATTAAATAAACCATGTTGTTATTCAGATGGGAGCCTCCTGACCGGCTTGCCAGTAATGAATCATCATCCAGATAATCATTTTTATAATATCTTCAAATATGTTTGTTGGAGCTGCTTGAGCTCCAGGCAGAGGAAAAGCTGAACAATAACTGTAAAACTGTACGGGCTAATTATGGGCTGTTTTGGTGGGAATTACATTGAATTAGTTATGTTTTGTTTCTGCTGCATCCTTCCTTATCACTGACGGACACTAAAGTTATGAATCATCAAACACATTTTTAAGAGATTTTGTGTTATTCTGATTATTATTATTTCATGCTATTACATATTCAATTTGGGACATTATTTTGTTGGTTTGTGGTGACCCGGGTCTGCATTTACATTATTTTCACCCAGACCACACAAAGTGTAGTGATGACACAGTCGTCAATATGATGGATTTAGATGAATTTAGGAGATGTAAAAGTTATTTGGTAAATCAATTTTCCTTCAAGGCTGATGCTGATGGACACACCAAAGGAGAAACGTTGTTGGGAAGGATGTAAAGTAACTTGCAGACACTAAATATACAGGAAGAATAATGCTGGTGCTTTCCTTTAAACTGCAGCTAATAAAAGCAAACAGCACTGCTTTAGAAACACAGCACACTTAAACAAGAAGCCAATCAACAATACAATAAAATTGAATAAAAAGCAAGGAATCGGTTTCAGCGGCAAACATCAAAAATCTTTAACCAGTTAAGCCCGAAGGTCCCCCCAGTGGACCCCTCCCACAGTTTTTTTCTTCTCACATGTCTCAGGGCTTCTTAACATTTATGAAACTATTAATGTTTCATACCCTTTTAAAGGTAAGAAACTCCGCTAACTGACAATAAGAACAATTGTTAGCTAGAAAAAACACAAGAGTAATACCAAGCCTTTCAATTAGCATTGAGCGAAACAATGCTAACTAATGCTAACGCTTTTTTACACACAACACACGGTAGAAATGCCCTTATTACTATCTTAACTGCACAAACAAGATAAACGATTTAAAGCTGAGACTCCACAGATTCCACACATGTAATGTCATCACTGTCCGACCTCGAATTCCTGGATCTATCAGCCAGAAAAGAGAAAGTAAACAACATCCGGTTCCAAAAATATTACAATAATTACGTCTTACCTTTTTTGATTTGTGATCAAAAGTTGTGTTCAACGGAATAAAAACGCATCTCAAGGTTAATCCAATGTCTTTGTGTCACGTATAATTTGTTACTGATAATCAATCATCATATTTATGGCAATATACTCGGTATAAAGTATTGCCGTCCAGGCTTGCACTTTCAGATATGCTTCGTTTGCTTCTCTATTACGTCCGCTATGGTAATGTTTACGTAGATTTGGGAACTGCCCATCGATTCTATTGGTTCTGATGGTTAAGAAAAAGGTGTAAATCACACGAATCGACCAATGGGTTCCAGAGATATGGTCCTGCGCAAATTATAAAGAATGGCAGCCAACTTAAGTACATTACGGAACCGACTTCATTTATTGTTTACAGCGTAACGAAGCAGGAAATGCAGGATCCAGAGCGCACGGAGCACAGAGCGGACAGCAGATAACGGAATTGCAGTTTTATTGCTTATAGATTATCAGAACATTTCAAAGGGGACACAGCCCCATTGGATATTAATCTATGGATTAACTACATCATCGTTTTTATCGTTTTAATGCCATTGAAGACCAGTTTAGACCAGACAACGAGGAAGGTAAGTCATTGTTAGCCTAGCGCATTAGCGCTAGCACCATTTGTTTTGATGTACGTTTTTGTTGATAACGTCGCGAGTTTGTATCTTTCAGTGTTGGGCTGTTGAGGTGGGCACCGTTAGATTCTGTGTCTCCTTGCGATCATAAACAATGTGTTGGATGTGCAGCTAGGATAAGTAATAAGGGAGCGAGGAGTGATTTTCGGTGCTGTAATAGGTTAGCATTTTTCGCTCGGGGCTAATTCAGAGGCTCACTGTAAGAGTAAGCCTATGTTTTATTTTTTTTATTTTTTTTCACAACAGTTGTATTTGGATGGAATGAATACCTATAGTGATAATTCAAAGTAATAAAATGATTTTTACAGTGAAAAAGTTCAAATGGAACCGATGGTTCCCAAATTACCCAGAGGTGAGTCCGCTTAGACTTTATTTTTCTAAATCTCTCTAAAAAGGTCAAATTTCACTTGTTTTGCATCAATCTTGATACAGGGTACTTATTATATGTTATAGTTTGGATTCCTAAAGCTTTTAGTCTACTAACCCATCATGCAAGGGTGGTTTTCACGATAAGTAAAGGTTTTTTTTTAGGTGGACATTAGAATTTACATGTTTTTACTATGTTCCATCTGAATTTACTTTAAAATAAAAACATCTATATTTATTCTGACACTTCTACATCTAACTCACAGATGTAACCTTGCTTTGAGAAAAATAATTATTAATTTACCCCTTTTAGAAGTGAAGATATATCATTTGTTGTGTTAGTGGCATTTTCGAGCCTGAAACCTGAAAAACAGGCTCAGGGCTTAACTGGTTAAAGGTGACCTACAGATGTAGCGCTTCATTTCAGACGCCTACCCGTGCGGGTCTTTGATCTCCACGGGGTGGGCCCCTGCTGAAAAGGAAACCCCCCCCCCGCAGGACTTGAAACGCCCCCTTGATAAATACATTTAATTATAATGAAACCAGCTGCAATGGATCATGGATCCACCAGGGGGAGCCGTGATTAAAAAGCTGCCACACTGGAACTCATGTGAAATAAACAGCTGATCTACAGGTATCTGATATAGCGGATATTTGTTAAGATCCATATGTCACGGATAGGATCATATTCTGTGCTAAATAAGAGACATGTAATCATTTACTAAACATCCCCATGTTTTTATTTAACAAAAATAATGTTTAATTCACGTTGGCGTAAGTACAAAACCATCGCTATGTTTTTAGATCAGGAAATACATCCAGGCTCAAACAAACGATTTTCAATCATCATCCTCACGATCATTTAATGTATCATATGTTCGCGAGTTGAAATTAATGCACTAATACATGTAGTTTAATCCACGTGAGTTTACAACAACAAAAATAATCACTTTCTTTTTATATCACATCCGACCGGAGGAAAATGCAGCACGGGTCTCACTACCGATCATCCTAATCCCACGGGCAAACAATAATATGTACAGTGTTAATAGTTTACTGTATTATTAGTGTCTAATATTACTGGGGATTTCGGAATGGTACTGGATTTTGATTTATTGTATCGGCTTCATATCGCAATATATTCCCGAAGTCTGAAATGCAAAAATGTCCCACATTAGAGCAATTCACCCTACATTTAATCATTCATACAAAATCATATTTCGTTTCTTTTTAACGAAATAAATGTGGTTTAATCCACATAATTTACTGTGTTAATTGTTTACTGTAGTATTGTGCACATTACTTTTCGCTGCTTGTTGAACCCCTGGTTAGAAGCTAAACTGCATTTTGTTGTCACAGTACCTGCAATATGTGCAAGAACAATAAAGTTGAATCTAATCTTGAGCAGGAACAAATGTATTTAGGCTACTTAGTACATATCTGACATAAACGATTAAACACATTTGTGCATTCTTTAAACCGAGTCAAGCCGAGTCCGGAGGTCGCGGCACATTAAAGTGTGCACCTGATTGTTTAACTTGAAGGTGCCTGATGACATTTAATCATTCAAACTAAATCATATTTCGTTTATTTTTAACGAAATAAATGTGGTTTAATCCACATAATTTAGGCCTACTGTGTTAATTGTTTAGTATTGTTTAACTTGAAGGTGCCTGATGTGAACATTTCCAGAAGAACTCTAGCTTGAATGGCCTTTGTATGTATACAGTAGGCCTACACATAGGCGGCGTGTGAGGCTCAGGTTTGGGAAGGCTAAATAACTTTATTTTTCATCTTACGCTGCCCGCCTCCGGCGTCTATAGAAAAGAGATCAACTCAGTGAAAGCACCACCTGCTGACCGATCAGAGCTCAGTGTGCGGAGTTTAAATCTATCAAGTCATATTACAGGAAAAAGGAAATGCAGTTTAAACTGCCGTATGCAGAGAAGACGCCGACGTGTCGCACTTATCATTCATATCACACTGACATCACATCATCAATCAGATCATCGATCTCACATCGATATCACAATATTTCCTTATCTGAGTCAGCTTCTGGAGCCGTATCTGGCCGTGCAACACTTAGTTACATTGTCACATATACTGTATGCAGACGTATTATTATTTTAACACATTAAGTTGACGAAACACTCAACTCAAATGTAATAAAGTCAGATCCCCTCGTGTTTTAGATGGGGCAGTATCATAAAACTGTTGTACGCTTTCAAACACTCGGTAGTTTCTTTTTTAACGAGTTGTTCTGTATTCTCCTTGCAGTTGCAACTATGTGGCTTGTATCCTGGATTATATGTTTAAGTCATCATGGATGTTTAAAGTTCATATTTGTCTAATATTAGTTTACTTTTCATTAATGAAGTATGATGTTGCGCTGTCAGTACACTTGTCCCTGTTTGTGATTGGTCAAATGTAGCTAACCCCGCCCCTTTCACGTGAACGCGTTCTCAGCTGGAGAGAGAAACCCTGGCTTGATTTACCGAGTTGATAACCAGCGCCGTAGGACCGTTTAGCGAGATCGCGTTTGTTAGGGTTAGTTAAGATAACTCAAGCATATCCAGGGTCTGTTGAACTGGCTTCGTGGTACAGGGCACAGGTGGCTGCATAGCAGCGCTAATGTCAAAGACATTATATTTTTATTTTACCAGGATGCAGTTACACAAATATTTGGGAAGGCTTAGCCTTACCTAGCCTACAGCACCCGCCGCCCCTGGGCCTACAGTATAGCCCAACCATGTACACCTTCCTTTTTTCCCGTACCAAGTTTGAATTGGATAAAGGTAATGGTTATCGATGGTGCTTTTATAGCCTATTGTATAATAACTGTGTGATTTATATTGCTTTTCAAATGCATATGGCCCCCCATTTACACTGCTCTTCCCGTCAAGAATATGAATAGAACTTAGTTAGATCACTTTACATTTCTGCAAATTAATTTTTAATCACACACGTCTCTCCGTCCCGAAAATGATACATAAAATAAAAAGAGGAAACCATTTTCAAGTTCAGTTTTCAACGTTTTATTTAAAATAACTGACATAACAGACACCATACTGTAGGCCTATCTGCTGCGGAAACCAGGACGAGCTATTTCGGGATCTGTTTTTCGGGGGCTCCTCAGTCTCTCATTTACCCGGCTCCTGATTAGGACACATCCTGGGGATTGTGTTTACAAACATTGAACAGACCGTTCACCAGCCCCCTCCCCCCATGTTGCCCATGCTGTCCTGTGTTGCGAACTCTTTGTTTAAAACGAATTGGCCATCGGAATGTGTGGAGGAATTCTCCCAAGGGTCACATTCCACAGCTCTCCCCCCCCCCACTCCTGTGATCTCCCATCCCCCAGTCTGTAGGTTTGTGTTTGCATATTTCTATCCCGTAATTCCTACTGGTCCTCTCACGCACATACATCCTCCTTACAGTATACATACATAGGCTATATGAGTCCGTGTATCTACGGACCATTTGATTTTCTTTATTAAAAAAGTAAACGGAAGAGCGTCTGAGAGGCGTTTTTGCCCCTTTTGCTTTTTACCTTACTAAATGGTCTAATGGTCAGTGGAGCGAGGGGGGAGGCCCGGCGCCAGAACAAATCTAAAGGGAGGGCATATGATTTTCATGGGAGGGCACACAACACCGTCACGTGCTGCGGGCCTGCGGCACAATATATATATCAAACAGCAAGGCCAACAGCATTGCGCAAAGACGCACACTTATCGCAAATACATACACAAATAAACTACTTTTGAAACATTGTGTGCGTGGCAGCACAAACACTCGTAAATCACGAGCAAGGCATGCTGGTTAAGGATGGCAGCTTCCTCATCATTGCACTCGGAGAGAAATAGTAGAGACGGAGACGATGAACTGCTGTTAGTTCTATTATGGCATTGTGCATCTCGTGAGAGGTGTATGTTGCTGTGTGGGGAATGCTGTCCATTATTTTGGCCAACTCTGCATCTTTGTACTGCAGCGTATACTCAAACAGCGATAGGAAGAGCCCACTGCCTGACTCGGACATGCTGTGGAGTGAATCGTGGTCACCTCTGAGAGGGAGTTGGTTGACAGCTAAACAATATATAATATCAACGACAGCTGACACGTAATAACGGTTCCGTGCCAGCTGATCTGCACCAAAGTACTAATTTCCTTATTTGTTTCCGTGCGTATCTGTCTCTCTTTCCACACACTCTCACATAAAATGTGTTCTTTTGATGCGGCATGTCTTAGCAGTCCTTTATCAGTCTGTAATGCGTGTTTCCAGTCGCAAAAACCTTTGACAGTAAAAGCCACATCAGATGAAGACGTATTTACTTTAAACTGTCTACAGGGGAAACAAAAGGCTGCGTCTGCTTTTAAAGAATCTTCAAGCCGGTCTGTTGTTGTACCATGCAGTGGCAAAAGTGCGCTTCTTTCCTGAAAACTATCTCCCTGGATAACGATCCAGTTTCACCTGGTTGGGTTTATTAACCCCAAGATCATCTGGGGCTGTTGGTCTTTGAGCGGTTGCTGGCCCAATAGTACCTGTTGATGTGCTGCGAGGTAGCGTCTGTAGCGGAGGCTCCGGCACGGAGGAGGAGGATGCTGGCGGGTGTGGTACAGGGTGTGGCAACGCAGGTGGTGATGGTAGGGGCACAAGGAGCTGTGCCTCGGAGGACAGCGTTGGTGGCGGCCGCCTTGATGAGTCAAGGCTTGGGCTCGCTAACTCAGCCCCAGGGTTTGCCGAGGTCAAGCTTGTGACATTAAGGCATGCTGCTGCAACGGCAGGTGCAGGGTCGCCAGCAGCTGCATCGGCTGCAGTTCTTTCATCGCTATTTCGTTTTAATAAATCCTTAGACCTTTTGAGACAATTTCTGATGTCCATTGTGTAATTCAAACATAAATGGGAGTCTACAGAATGCACAATAAACAAATCCAGAATAGGCGGCAGAGTGTGACGCTGTGATTGGTCTAAATGTGGACGAATCACAAATCACAACAGACACATTAATTTATTTGACGTAGCCTGCGATTTTTTTGGTTTAGTTACTATCTGACATCACATACATCGTAGCATAAAAGTTCACAGTTGATTTATAACAAAAAAAATTAAGAAAAATATTTTTACATTTTTATAAATAATAAAAATCGTGTTTATTGGGGGAGGGCAAGAATGTCAAATGGGAGGGCCTGGCACTCCCACGGCGCCGGGCATGGCGAGGGGGGAGGTCCGCAAAACTCGCGGAAGTGATTTCAAAACAAAAAGCACTCGTTGGCTTGGAACAAAGAAAACAGCCAAGACACACATTGAGTCCAGAAAATGAATGTTATTAAGGGCTGTAAATATAATAAGCCTGTGTCTAAAATTGACAACAGGCTTGTTATATTTACAGCCCTTAAGATACACTTTTGTGTTTAACAGCTGACCACTACCATGACATACTTTGTTTTAGTAGATTTCGCATGAGAGCAAAATGTATAAATATGAGCATTAAATTATATGAATATGAGAACAAAATGCATGAATGTGTGAGTGACAATATATGAATGTGTGCATTGAAATATGAGAGCAAAATGTATGAATGTGTGAGTGTATATATACGCGTGTGAGAGTGAAAATGTATGTATGTAAAAGGAGAATATATGTGTGTATGTAAAAGGAGAATATATGTGTGTAAGAGTGAAAATATGCTGCATTTTGAATGTCCGATAGTCCACCATTTCCACCGGAAATATCAAACATTTAATAAAAGTGAAAAACAATGAACAAGACTTAACGTATTCATCATAATTAATTATATTTATTTCGTTTGGATGTAGGATTTTTGACTTTGTTTAGAGCAGTGATCTTCTACTATATGAACATTTTGGACCCAAAATCACAAAAAAACGTAAAAACTTTATTATTTTTCATAGGTAACACAAACATACACAACGAACGAAACCATTTAAAAGCTGGAAATATATACATGGGATGTCACTATGATAATGTGAAAGTTTGATTGAGGTAGCATGGGATTTCATTCTGATAAGGCAAAAGTGTTATTATAAATATAATGCAAATATATATATTCACATTATGTACAAAAATCAGTTTTTTCTGTCTTTATCTGTGCCACGCTTCAAAGCGGTTTCTGTCAACTACGACACAGAGGGCAACATCACAGGTTCCTCCTCCTCCATGTCAAAAAACAAGCTTAAAGCTTGACTCACGTTCAGAGTTCTCTTCATCATAGTTGAATCTTCAAAACTCTAAATATATCTAACTATATCTAAATTCTCAATGTTTGTCTGTCACTTTACTTCAATCGCAGTCTCCCTCCGTCTCTCTTCGTCTTCCGCCGCCTGTCTTCGTATATCTTCGTCTCTCTCCATTTCCCGCCGCCTGTCTTCGTATATCTTCGTCTCTCTCATTTCCCGCCGTCTCTCTTCGGTTCCCGCCGTCCCTCTTCGTCTCTTTTCGTCTCGTTTCGTATCACTCCGTTTACCTGATTACCTCACCCCCTCCCTGGTAAATACATCCTGTTGAGCAGAATCTACAGTTTCCAGTATTTTCCGTTTCGTAAAATGATAAAATACGGCGAAGATATTCAAATATATGCTTCCATTTTTCATACTTTTGAAATGTATTACATTTATATCATCGTATCTCCGTGTTTACTGGGTCTTTTTGCATGAAACAAAGACTGGGATATAGTTTCAAGCCAGTACTTTCGACAGAACCACACGTCAATGTTGTCCGGACTGTTGTTTTTATGCGGCACCGGCTTGAACAGGTCATGTGATCTGATCACGCCGGCGTGACGGTCGACTCCAAAGGGTTAATATGAAATACATATAAGTATTTTTACAACTTGTATTTAGAAATACTCTGTTGTAATTATTGATGCTTAAATGTGTTCATCCATTCAATGTGGCATCTGCTATAATGGGGTTAATGTATGATATTACTTAATAATACAATACATTATAATATATGATATGATAATTACATTTTAGTTTTATTCATTTCTTATTTCATAGTTTCTCATTATTATTATTTTTATCGCTCATCTTATTTTTGATTTTATTAATCTGTGTGAATCTGTGCTGTCCTGTTTATCACTCTCACCCTGTTGCTGTTTGAACTACTGAATTTCCCCACAGGATTAATAAAGGTCCATCTTATCTTATCTTAATGTATAAATTGATTTACTTCAATCTACTGTACTGTGTAAAAACACCCCAACAATATTACAAGAAATATACTGCATAAAGCAAACTATATACTTTATTTGATCTAAAATATTGATGTGTTTTCATTATAGTAGCTTGTGAAAACCATACAGTAACAAATAAGTGATTAAATGCTACAGTATTTAGCAAACACAACTGCAGAGCTGCAAACATTGCAAACAGACTAAGTTCTACAACACCCAGTTGTCTTTGTGTATTTTGTGAATGAAGCGCCATCTCATGGTTAAATCCTGTAATTGAACAAATGGGGAAATTGGGCAACGCCCTCTAGCAATTTGGCAACACCCCCAGCCACTGGCATCCGCTGGGCTTTTGACTGGGACACACCCATGTGAGTCCGATCTGGAGTGCTACATCTTGTATCAGGCTATTTGTAGGCAATAGCATAGGTCTCAGATATATACAAATATATAAAAAACATGTCTATGAAGTGTTTTGCTCAAAATACCAAACAGATGATGCATTCTAGCCATGTTACTAAAGTGCTGATTCGGGGTATAAAGCTTAAAAAAAGAAAGAAGGAGGACGGTGCTCATGCGGGACCCGGCAGACACAGTCTAAATGCTGCCGTGATGAAACGCCATATCATGTCAAAACCATATCAAGGATTATTTCTGCTCAAATGCTTTTTCTCTTGCGGGTTTACCACAAGGTGAGTTCCTTTTTTTAATTTCCTGCTTCTTTACACATGCTCTCTCCAGTAAAGCGTTAGCTCTGAGTGTTAGCGATGCCTGCTAATGTAAACACAGACCATATTACATCCAAAACATATTTTTGTAAATAATTATTCTTTTATTTAAGTAGTCTTATTTTACATTTGTTATTCTGCGTACCAGCACTTGTGTCACAAAGCGTATTTGCGTACGTACGTACTTGTGAAGCTTTTTCAGAAGGCGGTTAGATCACCGGACGAAAGAGTCGGTCTCCGTGTGCACAGACAGGGCTGCTGTTAACGTCGGTCTGTACAACGGAATTGTGCCAAAACTACGCCAACCGGCTGCGGAGGGAGACTCCCCCCCCCCCCCCCCCTTCACTGGAGAACTGCGCTAAAACAGCTGATCACAATGTTCACACTCTGTGGTCACTCCACTAGCCCCCCCCCCCCCCCCCCCCCCCCATCGACTTTCCTGAAGTACTCCCCCGTTGATAGAAATCAACACGTAATGAATTAAGACCCCACGGTTTGATGATTGATAGGTGTGTGGGCTGTCTTTCATTTTGACACACAGAATTTTTTTATAATAAACATACATAGGCCTACTGTATGTTAAATGGATATATCCACCTTCTTTCATTTATCTTTCCATTCCCACAACAATATACATAAAGAAATGGCATATTTTGGACATAGTTCGAATGGTGATTAATAGGGATGCACCGAATATTCGGCCACCGAAAATTATCGGCCGAAAATGGTTAAAAAGGCCCTTTCGGCCGTTTTAGCACCGAAAAAATATCACCGAATGTCAGAACAGACTTACTTACGTACATTCCTCCGTCTGCATGCGGTGCACTTTGCTAAATGTTTAGACAAATTACTCGTGCTTACATGCTAAACTCTTATTGCACTTATGGTAACAAGTATTCTCCACATCGAGACGGGTAAAGTTTAACCACACCTCGGAGCGCGTTCTCTCCGCCATCTCCGCAGTGTGCTCCGCTGCATGTAGCAGCTGCGTGTGTGTAAACTGCCCCGCCCCCTCGCACACAGACGGGGGAGAGAGATCTCGTCTGATCGAAAATACATCATAGACGCATTTGTTGTCTTTGCATATTAGAAACGAGTTGGCGACACTAAGACTGCGATATAATGTTTTTTAGCAATAATACATGACATATATAAATGTACTGTATGCATTCAAAAGTGCTGAATAAATGTTTTATGGACCCATAATAGTGATTATTATTTAAGTTAAGTTTTGCCATAATCATGTCTATTTCCATAATCAGGTAGCTGAACAACATTGGTAAAAAATGTATACATTATATATATATATATTTCTATTAATCATTTTCGGCCTTTCGGCATTCGGTTTTCGGCCAACTGTTTCCTATTTTCGGTATCGGTTTCGGCCAAGAATTTCCCATTCGGTGCACCCCTAGTGATTAATCATGATTAATTAATTTTAATTAAAATGTTTAATCGTTTGACAGCCCTATTTACATTTGTTATTCTGCTTATATATCAATATTGATAACAACCTGCACATAATAATGAATTATTGTCAGTCATAATATGACAAAAGTGTATTTTTATTCTAATAGATTATTGGTTTAGGGAAAATAAAGGTAATTTCTCATTTGTAAAAACAGATGGTATTTTTGTAATAATGTTGATGGCAACAGGTTATTGTACAATAATGAAGTAATATCAGTCTGCATCCCACAATACGCATGTCTCATCAGTGTCATACCTCATATTCACAACACCACTGTCTAAGATTTCTACAGGGGAATGTGAAAGGTACTTTGAATAAAACTGTTCTGATGTAAAGATTAACATAAGTTCTTGCTTTCATAATTCTCATAGTCATATGCCTGCAACAAAATGGAAAAATAGAGTTTGCACAATACTGTACATGTTCTGAAGAAGAGCATGACGCTAAACATCATTAAAAAAAGATGCATGTCTTTAATAGACATGATATTGTGTAGAATTGCTCTCGATTTGATCAAACATAACGTGCTAGTGGCTTCTGTAAATGGATCATCATAATATCCTGACACGCTGCACTGTGCTGTACAAAGAGTCATTATGTCACACAGCAGAACAACTGCCTCCCTCTAGCTGCAGCAGACATCACATGTCATATTTGTGTCTCATTACAGGAGTTAAACCTCCGTTGGATTGTCCCAGCTAATTAGCTGATCCAAATGATATCATTTGTTAGATAATTCTCATCCCAGATCTAATTTAGAACTGTATTGCATAGGAGTCAAATGGGTGTAATAAATATCAGAATAAAATAATTTCATGTCCCCATGCCTATTACTTATGTCTCCATAAAAGTAGGGGAGTGTATTAAGCTGGCAATTAGGATTTCATTAGAATCTATAAATGGAGCTTCATTTATAGTGGATGAATTATTATAGACATCTCTACACACTGTCTCCAGGGCACATTGGGGACGTCTCTCTCACTCACACACACACACACACACACACACACACACACACACACACACACACACACACACACACACACACACACACACACACACACACACACACACACACACACACACACACAGGTCAGTTTACTCTATCATATTGAACCAAATCTATCTCGGTGCCATGTACTTCTCGGAAGCCCAGCTGCAACTTGCTGGATAAAAAAACAAGCAGCTGTATGTGTGTGTGCTGTAAGATCTCTAAATCCACTCACTCACTAAAACGTATACACACACACACATACAAACATAAACACAGACACACACACACACACTGCCAGCAGGCTTGAACACAATAGCCTCTATTAATATTTCAGCATTCCCCTCCGTCTTCATTGACCACCACGTACCAGAAACTCTTTGAATGGCTGCTTTAAACACGTGTGTGTATGGAACCTGGATACACCTGCTCACACCACCCCACACCCCATGCTCCATCTCTGTGTGTGTACTTTGTTTTATTTGTTCCCTTGTGTATTTTATGAGATTGCATGTAAATGTAATTTGCCTAGTGAAATATGCAATAATCTCACATAAAATACACCTCAGGCTTTCGGGATATTTTTTGAAATAACAATATATGAAATTACCATATCATTTAACCAATAGTTTTTGTCATTGATTGTTAGCTTTTAAAGTTATAACACACAGTAAAAAGAAAACACAGAGCCTACAGGCTGACATCATTACACTGCAAGAGTGCACACTGGTGATACACCGTGCTTTATGTTTGGTGTTTGAGGAGCTAATCCAGAAGGTTATTATCACGTATCTGATCTGTCACTGCTAAATGTCAGAATTACTTACGAGCCTCTCAGAAACAGAGTGTTGATGTTTTCTGAAGAGATTCATGGTGGACTATGATAGGGCTGAACGATTAATCGACTTTAAATCGAAATCGCGATTTGAAATGATGCGATTATCAAATCGCAAAGCCTGCACATTTCTTTTGTTCTTCTTGTGTGTCAGTCATCCACACCAATCAGAAGTGCTGTGCTCCACATGTACCAGCCATTGTTAACCAATCAGAAGTGGCCCATGATAGAAGGTGATAGACAGATTGATCCAATCACCTGCCAAGTATTTTTGAAAGTGCCTGCCCTTTTCCAAATGGCTTCCAATGGAGCTTTCCTAGATGGTTTGGTGAAACAAAGCATCCGAGTCAGGTTAGTAATGCTCCATCACATGTTTCTATTACAGGGTGAATCTTAAACTGAAGCTTGACTTTAAAGCAACCCAACATAAGTTTCATGTAAGTTTAGTTCTTTCACTCGTAGCTCGGGCTGCGGGGGTGCTAGAGAAGGGAGCACGTTGATACGACCTTCCTAGCCGGAGTTATGGCCACATTTTACAATAAACTTCCGTTGGGTGTATTAGAGTATTCATTATTCTCGCGTCCAGGAGAGAAGCTTAGGATAAATGAGACCAATGGAGTCTCTGGCATAAGGTTCAAATGGGTACTGTAATTAAAATGGTGCGGTAATGTTCAATCAATCAATGTTTATTTATATAGCCCAATATCACAAATGTTACATTTGTCTCAGTGGTCTTCACAGTGTGTACAGAATATCAGTATGACAATACGACACCCTTCTGTCCTTAGACCCTCACATCGTACAAGGAAAAACTTCCGGAGAAAACCCACAGTTTAAAGGGAAAAATGGGAGAAACCTCAGGGAGAGCAACAGAGGAGGGATCCCTCTCCCAGGACGGACAGACGTGCAATAGATGCCGTGTGTAAATTGAAAAGATAATACATTTGCAACATAGGTAGTCCAAATGTTTGGAAATGCATGTGTGTATAATAGGAAGATGAATCCACCAGGATCTCCATCCAGGACCTATGATCCAGGACCACAGCCACGATTCAAGATCCAGGGCTTGCGATCCAGGACACAGGACCGCAGGATCATCCATGACTCCGGATCCCGGCGTATATAGACACCAAAAAGAAAGACATTTGGGGAAGCTGGGTTAATCGGAACATGAGAGTACACAGGTATAGACAGAGAGAAGGAATAAGTAAGATGTCCCCCGACAAACTAAGCCTATATCAGCAAAACTAGGGGCTGAATCTAATCAGCCCTAACTATAAGCTTTATCAAAAAGGAAGGTCTTAAGCGCACTCTTAAAAACGGATAGGGTGTCTGCCGCCCGAACACAAACTGGAAGCTGATTCCACAAATGTGGAGCTTGATAAGAAAAGGCTCTGGCTCCCATTGTACTTTTATGGCGCATTTCCACTGCAGCGGGTAGCCCCGTTTAAGCGTCCTTAACCGTCCTCAAGCGGCCAGGCCAGTTTTTGGTGGCCTTTCCATATAGCCTAGTACCGGCTAGCGGGTACTTTTTCCCTCTTTTTCCGGCCCCATAAAATCGTGGTTCCCTCAGACCAGGGCCAGGGCTGAACAAGTGACGTCAACACTCTCGACTGCTGATTGGTCAGAGAGAATCGTCACAAGATCGCGCGCGAGTTCATCCCTAGCGTCGCATATATATTTAGAAGCAAGCTTGCAGCATTTTTATAAACAGCATTTTGTAAACGGAGGAGCTACAAAAATGGCTACGTCTAATAAGAAAAGCACACCGTGGTCGACCGAGGAGGTGACGACGTTCCTACATCTCATTGGGGATGATAAAATCCAGCGGGAGCTCGACGGAACAACTCGAAATGTGAAGCCGATCGCCCCGCCTACACTGCGTTGCTACCCCAGGTCCTAAACTGTAATGGAAATGCGCCACGGCCTCGGACGGCCAGCGAGGCAGCCCGAGGCCTGAGCGAGGACGCTTAGGGACGCTTAAACGGGGCTACCCCGTTGCAGTGGAAATGCGCCATAAGAGACTCTAGCAACAACCAACAACCCTGCATTCTTGGCACGCAATGCCCTAGTAGGACCGTAGGGTATAATGAGTTCTTTAAGGTAAGATGGCGCCTGCCCATTAAGGGCTTTGTAGGCGAGAAGAAGAATTTTAAATTCTATCCTGTGTTATATAGAGAACCGCAGTGACGCGTCCTAAAACCCGGAAGTAAGTTAGCATTTTTAGCACTTCCGGTTCCTTCGTCAAAAAGCAATGCATTTTCTCCATAGGGTTTTGGAAATAGCTCGAAATAAGGTCTGTGGTTGACACAAATTTAAGAGATAAATCACGTTTTGTTCTACGACATTAAATACATCAGCAGTGACCCCACTGGTGATTTTTGAAGAGTTTACGTGTCTGAAAAACGATGGTTGTTACCGAGTGGCTGAATAGGACTACAGAAATTGTCGAGGCCGTTGTACGTCATTACGCCGAACACGTAAACACTCCCGCTAAGTTTGTTTTCCCCTGTGTTCTGCTTGAAAGCAAGTACCTGCCTATCTTTAGTATCTGTAGTATCTTTAGTATCTGTAGTATCTTTAGTATATGTATATCTATATCTGACCATTAGAATCTGTATTTTTGAAATTGTAATTTTTAACACCGTAGTTTTACAAATTAAAGAACAATTAATTACCAGTTTGTTTCGTTGGCTAACGTTAGCTAAAGCTAGCGCTACTAGTTAGCTACTGTATGCAATGGTTTGTTGCTGCGCCGGGTTGCAGCCACAGGTCTTCGCATGAAACGTGCTCGTTCTATCGTTTCCCGGCCAATGTTTTCCAAAGGAGAGTCTGGATTCGTGCCATGAGGTAAACTGACGTTACATTTTTGTCCATGTCACGGTGAAATTTAAATGATGGGTAGTGACTGTAGGCCTATCGCCGTTTTAGAGATGGCACTGCTGAAAAGACCGCAACATAAGTAAAGATAATGAATACATCCTATTAAAACCTGTGTGGCTTATATGATAAGTCTAATTAGTACAAGCAGCATAACGTTTCACCATGTAACTAAAGATTGTAGTCAGGGAAATCAGTTTGACATATTGAACAAATAACAAATCACCTCTGGCTGGCAGAGAACTCTCTGCTCCATAGCTTCTCTTGGACGTAAAATCACATGTACATTTATATTCAATTTAATATTCCATCCCTCACATACTTTTGTATATATAATAACTTATATTTTGTTTTTCTTGTTATGCTGCTGCAACACAAACATTTCCCAAATTGGGATCAATACAGTAATATCTTATCTTAATTAAGAAATATAACTATTATAATTAGTGTAGCAGCTGACACCTATTTTCAATATGGATTAATCTACCTTTATTTCTTTAGTTCAATTTTGATCTATAAAAATGTCAAAATAGTGAAAATGTTCACGAGACAAAGTGCAAGGTTATATCTTTAGATGTTTTTGTTTTAGCCTATGTACTGTATGTCTTAATGCTCTTATATGTGACGGTGTGACTTCCATGAAACTAATATTTGATATCTTCCCAACAGACGAGCTGACAGGAAACCTAATACTCTAACAACCACAACATTGCAAAGGCGAGTAAATGTAAATTAAAAACGATTCACAATTTCTTAATTTCTTCTTCTTTCTTGCAGTGAGGTGAAGCTGACCTTGCACTTGGTGCCAGTAAGGATGCTCCTCACGCAGGCTGAATGTTACTCCTTCCTTACTGACACAGAAGCCCTTGATTTGCAATGCTTCACTAATTGTCATTTCCCTGGCTCCGTAGGGACACTTTACCTCCAGACCATCTGGAGATGCCCCCAACAATCCTGATTGGGAGAGCCACAAACCTGACTCATGGACCTGCATCTGGGTTGCAGTGGTGAATGCCCTGACGCCCTCACATTCATTCATAGTCCCCCACTGTACAGACAAAACACCATCAAGGGCCTGTTGTTGCCCTAGCACCCTGGCAATAAGGGAAGCAGTCACACGCTTTGACCTCAGGACAACTCCAAAGTTGCTGGCAGTCAACCTTCCTTTCCTGAACAAATGCCAGTTTGGGTTGGTTCGCTGACCAGTGGTAGCCACCTGAATTGCCCTCTGTTGCTCCTCAGACAATGCCATGCTTGCCATGCTTGCCTCAGGTCCCTGATGCCCAACAGATTTGATAATTTCAGGAACAGTAAGTGTTTCCAAGCTGTAGTGTTCCTCTTCTGGCTCGGGGGAGAGAAGCCAAGAAATTCCTGAGAACCTGCCCCCGAGTCTGTCCCTCAGCCAGTCACGATCTTCGGAGGTGGGCTCTCTTGTCAGTGGGTTGAATTAGTTATTGGTTGGAGGAAATAGCTCCTCCACTGAATGCGTACGTTTAGCTGCCTTTGGCTTCTTCCACTGACAGGGGGTGTCAGTGCAGCTGAAATTGTGGATGGCAAAGATGGCTAATGCAGCCGCGTGACTGCATTTCCATTCTCCACGTGGGCATTCACATTTTGTGGAGAGAATTCCCTCTTCTCCTGTAGATACCTGTGGTGGTGGGATTGTTTTATTATTTAAAATATATTTACATTTGTAATGCCTTCCCAATTATCCCTTTAATTGTTTATAGCCTATACTGTATGTTTATTTCATGGATATTTCTGTGTTTTCTGGTGTGTAATATTTGTAATAAATATTTCATGTGACACATAAAATGGATTTGTTGATGGGAATTAATGTCACTAATGTGAATAAATTAACTCTAGGTTAATGGTACTCTTGCTATCACTACTCACCGACACTATAAACCTTGTCCCTCATGCTAGCCCTGACAACACCGGTAAGCACACCTTCATCTAGGCTGCACTGTTGTATGTGTCGTGACTTGTAGTGGTTCTCTCCTCTATCTACACTTCTTGTCATCTTTGTAAAATGATATCAGACTGGTCATTGACAGCCATGACTTCTAGTTAAATTCAGTGTGACTAAAATGAAAAGCTTTGTTAAAATATGCAAGGATGCGGAAGTCAAAGTCAGCTTTATTGTTAACAATTCTACATGTGTTATACATCCAGAAATATCGTTTCCCACAGTGTGACATGTATACATAAAACTAGGGGTGCACCGAATGGGAAATTCTTGGCCGAAACCGATACCGAAAATAGGAAACAGTTGGCCGAAAACCGAATGCCGAAAGGCCGAAAATGATTAATATAAATATATATATATAATGTATACATTTTTTACCAATGTTGTTCAGCTACCTGATTATGGAAATAGACATGATTATGGCAAAACTTAACTTAAATAATAATCACTATTATGGGTCCATAAAACATTTATTCAGCACTTTTGAATGCATACAGTACATTTATATATGTCATGTATTATTGCTAAAAAACATTATATCGCAGTCTTAGTGTCGCCAACTCGTTTCTAATATGCAAAGACAACAAATGCGTCTATGATGTATTTTCGATCAGACGAGATCTCTCTCCCCCGTCTGTGTGCGAGGGGGCGGGGCAGTTTACACACACGCAGCTGCTACATGCAGCGGAGCACACTGCGGAGATCGCGGAGAGAACGCGCTCCGAGGTGTGGTTAAACTTTACCCGTCTCGATGTGGAGAATACTTGTTACCATAAGTGCAATAAGAGTTTAGCATGTAAGCACGAGCAATTTGTCTAAACATTTAGCAAAAGTGCACCGCATGCAGACGGAGGAATGTACCGGGTTCGACCGTCTTTCTAGCAGCTCTGTAGCCCCATCCACGAGTAACGTTTCCACGTCAGGTGTTATGTATGCTAGCAGCAACACACGGAGTTAACTACATGATACAAACATGGGTTAATGATTAGAGGAAACTAAGTTATTTAGTTTGTTAAAATTTCAGCTATTCTGTTTACAGTCTGTCATCAGATTATTTAATACGATTTGTTAAAGGCTCAGGGCAATCTCGATGACAAAGGTCAATGTTCCCCCCCCTGTGAGCCAGCCGCGAGCATGGTCGCCGCGTCTTTATTACGTCATCACAACAACACGTTAGGTTACCAACGTAAGCCTGTTCTGACATTCGGTGATATTTTTTCGGTGCTAAAACCCTTTCGGCCGAAAGGGCCTTTTTAACCATTTTCGGCCGATAATTTTCGGTGGCCGAATATTCGGTGCATCCCTACATAAAACAAAACAAAAAGGGCCTAGATAAACGTGGTATACAGTTTAAAATGTTAATAATATATTTAAAGTGCAGTTTCAGTGCAAGTCAGTTGAAACGATCTTAAGTTGGCGTGACGTTGAAGTCGTGCGACCCTGCTGCTGTACTAGCTTGTAGTTCGCTTATAGCTTAACGTTAGCATTTTGCTTCTGGCCACTAGATTTATGATTCAAAAATTATAAAAGTAGGGTTGACATGTGGAGATTATCCGGCTGAACAAAACATGATACCTCTCTTAAATGTGTGTCAATCACAGACCTTATTTCGAGCTATTTTCCAAAATCCTATGAAGAAATTGCATTGCGTTTTTGACGAAGGAACCAGAAGAAGTTTACTTCCGGGTTTTAGGAGGCGTCACTGCGGTTCTCTATAGGGAGCCAGTGTAAGGCAGCCAGAACAGGAGTAATGTGGTCCCTTTTCCTAACTCTGGTTAGTACACGAGCTGCAGCATTTTAAATCAGCTGAAGCGACTTGACACACCCTGATAATAAGGAGTTACAATAATCCAGCCTTGAAGTAACAAATGCATGGACTAGTTTCTCTGCATCGTTTTGAGGCAAGATATGCCTGATTTTTGCAATGTTACGTAGATGGAAGTAGGCGGTCCTTGAAATTGATTTTATGTGGGCGTTAAAGGATAAATCCTGATCAAATATAACACCAAGATTCCTTACAGTCTCACTGTAAGCCATCCATAGTTAGTATATCTTTAGATAATTTGTTTCGTAGATTCTTCGGGCCAAGTACAATAACTTAGTCGTGTTTAACATCAAAAAATGTAAAGTCATCCACGTTTTTAATTCCTTGAGGCAGTCTTGAATTTTATTTAGATGATTAATTTCATCAGGCTTGATTGATGTGATGCCCCTGTGGGTGCATCAGTAGATAGGGTGTGGCTGTTCTGTCTGTGCTGCATTGGCTCCAGTGATTGCACCGATTGCAGTAACTCAGGGCACCTGGGTCTGGTGCTCTGCAGCTATTTTAAAGCCTCTCTGCTCCTGTCTGCTCTCTCGCTCTGTTTTCCTGCAGGCACCCGGCTCTGATGAGTATAACCAATGTGTTGAATTGACCAGTGTTGTGCAAATAAACACCTTTACCTACCCGTTGACATGTTGTGTCTCCTTTTTGTTGTGGCCTTTTGAGCCAGGTCGCAACAAATGGGGGCTCGTCCAACGGGTTATTTATTTAAAAAGTTTGTGTAGTGCTCATTGAGCAGCTGATTCATTGTTGTGGTCCAGCTGTGTGCTGGCTCTGCGCTGCTATTTGGGGGACACATCATGTCTTTTGGGTTTCAGGATGCTTTAGTGTGTGACATGGCATCAGGTTTTGTGTGCCAATCACAAGGTAAGATATTGCTGTTTGTTACGCTTTTGTAAAAGAGATTTTCCCCGCTAGGCTTAAGTGGCGTTTCCCCTTGGGTTCCGTCTGTTTGTTTTTTTCATAGTGTTGTGGCGACGTGGTTGGTGTCAGCTGTTTTCGGACAGCTGTCTCGGGGGCACATCCGCGTGATTTCTTGGTGTTACCTGCGTGCAGGTCGCTCCATAAATCCGCCGGGTTTCAGTGCGTAATTAGGGGGGAATTCTCTGTTGGGTTTTGTCTTTTCGCCCAGGCGTGTTGACAGTTGAGTACTTTGCTTTCTGATTGGGTATAGGCAATATATTATGGCTTCTTTGTCAGCGTTTGTGGATGCGCCCTCAGTATCTTTCTTGGATGGTTGCCAGAAGGCGCAGTTGATCGAAATAGCAGAGCATTATGAAATTGCTGTTGTAGGGAGCAAGCGGAAACATGACATTAAAGCTGTCATCGTGTCATCTTTGTTTGAGCGGGGAGTGTTACAGAAGAGTGAGTCTGGTGTGGCAGGGGTCGGGCCAGTAGTGGTTCAGACAGCTGGTTTGACATTCGAACAGCAAAAGGAGCTTTTGGCCATGCAGTTTAATCAGGAGAGATTGCAGTTGGAGTTGAAGTTGGAGCAGGAGAGATTGCAGTTGGAGATGAGGGGTCAGCAGCAGGAGGTAGAGAAGCGTTTAGAGGTGGAGAAGGTGCTGGAGGTGGAAAAGATGAAATGTGAGGTGGAACATGCTAGATTACGGCTGATGGGAGAGGGCAAGTTTTCTCCAGGGGAGGATGGTGGTGCTAGGTTAGCATCAGGCAGTGGCGATATAATTTCTTACTTGCGATTAGTGCCAAAGTTCAATGAGCGTGACCCGGACATTTTTTTCACTCTATTTGAACACATAGCAGAGGCAAGAAACTGGTCAGATTCAGACAGAGTGCTGTTACTTCAGTGTGTACTCACTGGGCGAGCACAGGAAGCCTATTCAGCTATTTGTGGCGAAAATACTTTGGACTATGATAGAGTAAAATCAGCAGTGTTGAAATCTTACGAACTGGTTCCTGAAGCGTATCGTCAAAGGTTCAGAAGTGGGGTCAAGGGAGATAAGCAGACACATGTGGAGTTTATCCGTGATTTAACTTCTCATTTTCAGCGGTGGTGCGCGGCAGCAAAGGTTGCAAGTTTTGACGGTCTTTGTGAGCTCATTGTCTTGGAACAATTTAAAAACATTCTCCCTCAGCGTGTGGCCACATATGTGAATGAACAGAAACCTCCCACCGCGTTTAGAGCTGCTGAATTAGCGGACGATTTTGTGTTGACACATAAGGGCAGTTTTGTGGAGAAATATTCTAGGGGTGATTGGAAACGTGGAGAAGACAATGGAGATGCCCGTGCAAAGTTTTCACCAGGCTCCTCCCGTAGATTTGCAGGTACAGGGCGACCCGAGGGGGCCAAAGTGGACCAATGTCACTATTGCAAAGGTGGGGGTCATTGGAAGGAGCAGTGTCCATTGCTGGAAACGAAGGGGAAGCCTCGTTTGTCACCACATGCTCCAGCCATGTGTTGTTCTGCTGTGTTGGTTAAAAAGCCACAGGGTGTAGGATCGGGCATGGTGTCTGATAAGAAGCTGGTTTGTGCCGACTTGGATGTGGGTTCTGTTTTTGGGCCGTTCATAACGGAAGCCGTTGTGTCAATAGTTGGTAGTGACAAGTATGTTCCGATTAAGGTGTTGCGTGACACAGCAGCTAGATACTCATTTATTGTTGAGTCAGTGTTGCCTTTTTCGTCAGAGACAGAGACGGGGGATTTTGTGCTGATGAGGGGAATGGAGATGGGCTTGATTCCTGTGCGACGTCATACAGTAGTGCTGGATTGTGAGCTGGTACGGGGAGTTGTGTCTATCGGCGTGCGTCCCGCATTGCCACTTGATGGGGTACAGATGATTTTGGGCAACGATCTTGCTGGTTGTGTGGTGTGGGCAGGTGTGCCACCGCCTGTGGTGGTTTCCAGACCGTTGGCATCTGTAGAGCCAGATAAGAGTGGTTTGCAATTTCCAAGTGTGTCTCCTTTTTATACTATTACGCGTGTGCAGAGCCGTAGGATGTCTACTGACCTACCTGTTTCGGAGTCTGGAAAAAGTGGCCCAACACGGTCCTTTGACTTTCAGATCGAGACAAAGGTGAAGGAGAAGAAAGAGAGGAAACGCCGCAAAGCGAAGAAGAGGAGGCCGAAGGAGGTCAGCGCGCCGATGAGCGCCTACATGCTGTGGCTCAACGCCAGCCAACCCAAGGAGGAGTGGGACATAAAGGCAGTGGAATCGAAGAAGCAGTACGAAATCGCAAGGCAAGAGCTCGAAGACAGAGGCGGAGGAGGAGCGTCCTCCAGTCCTAAGATTTAAAGTAAAAAGCTGGAGTTAAGAAGAAGGATGTTGGGTTGTCGTGGACCCCTTTGGGGCCCCGTCTTAAGGGGGGGGCTGTGATGCCCCTGTGGGTGCATCAGTAGATAGGGTGTGGCTGTTCTGTCTGTGCTGCATTGGCTCCAGTGATTGCACCGATTGCAGTAACTCAGGGCACCTGGGTCTGGTGCTCTGCAGCTATTTTAAAGCCTCTCTGCTCCTGTCTGCTCTCTCGCTCTGTTTTCCTGCAGGCACCCGGCTCTGATGAGTATAACCATCCATCCATCCATCTTCTTCCGCTTATCCGTGGTCGGGTCGCGGGTGTAGCAGTTCCAGCAGAGAGCCCCAAACTTGAGTATGAGTATAACCAATGTGTTGAATTGACCAGTGTTGTGCAAATAAACACCTTTACCTACCCGTTGACATGTTGTGTCTCCTTTTTGTTGTGGCCTTTTGAGCCAGGTCGCAACAATTGATAAATATAGTTGAGTATCATCCGCATAATAATGAAAATGTACAGAATGATTCCTTATAATATTGCCTAACGGAAGCATATATAATGTGAACAAAATAGGTCCAAGCACTGAGCCCTGTGGCACTCCATGGCTAACTTTGGTTTGCATGGAAGATTCATCGTTGACACGTACAAACTGAGAGTGTTCAGATAGA
This sequence comes from Gymnodraco acuticeps, assembly GCF_902827175.1. Lineage (NCBI taxonomy): Eukaryota > Metazoa > Chordata > Actinopteri > Perciformes > Bathydraconidae > Gymnodraco > Gymnodraco acuticeps. The sequence goes on from NW_022990311.1 coordinate 1,787,171, forward strand.
TAGGACCTAAACCAGCCTAAAGCAGTTCCCTTTATGCCAACTGTTGAGAGCTTCATATGAAGTGAATACTTAAAACGAAAGTTAATTATAAATCATATATGAAGTGAATACTTAAAACGAAAGTTAATTATAAATCATATATGATCAATTATATTCTTGTATGAACCCATAATGAGAATGCTTCATATTTTAGGTTTTTCTATATTTACAGCATAAACAAAACAAAGTGGTTTGTTTAGGTTGAGTGTGTAAGGTCTATGATTTATGGGTGTCACTGATAAGGAAGAGGGCAGTTTCTTCCCCTTTTTTCTCACAGCAGATCACAGGGAGGGGGGCTCCTGCCTTAAACGAGAAACACATTGAGGCCTCAAAAATGGTTCTGTCATAGCTGAGAATAATATTTTTCAAGTCCTACAGGGGTCATGTCCTTTTTACACAAACATGGGAAGGTGTGTCTTAGGCCATGGCCAATGGAGGATGTTGGTTGGGGATAGAGGAGGTGTTTTTGGGGTTTCGATCCGGTTTTTTGAGCATAAAGAGACTGGTTTTTTGAGAGAGCGAGAGAGAGAGAGGGGGAAACCCCTGGTATACTCTCTCCGGGTAGGCTCTGTCCTTCAGGGCTGGGTAAAAAGGCTCTCGGTAAGGTAATCCTGGAAGGCGTTAATAGGACGTACGGGAATCTTAGACCTAATAGCTTTATTTAGGCTATCCTGGAAGGCGTTATTAGTACATACAGGAATCTTAGAACTAATAGCTTTATTTAGTCTATCCTGGAAGGCGTTAATAGGACGTACGGGAATCTTAGACCTAATAGCTTTATTTAGATCTATCCTGGAAGGCGTTATTAGTACGTACAGGAATCTTAGAACTAATAGCTTTATTTAGATCTATCCTGGAAGGCGTTATTAGTACGTACAGGAATTTTATAACTAATGGTTTTATTTAGATCTTGAATAGATGAGAAATATGAATTAAGGTTTTAAATAAAAATATAACCCCAGTATGATATGTTGCATATGATTATAATGTGTTAAAAGGTAAAAACCCTGTATTAGTTTGGACCTATTTTTCTTCAAATAAACTGATCTCACCTGTTGGATAACAACTAAAAGAAAATCTGTGCTCTCCTCTCCTGCTTAAAAGGTAAGACTGCACCCTGCCACTCACACTTAGGTAGGAGCACACTCCATTTACTGATATCAAAATCCTTCGGGATCCCTTAAACAGATTAAAAAAGAGTTGTCTGAATTGAAACAGCAGTTAATTGAACCTGGTTCTTCGGGGGTTAGTAGAGGTGAGATCTTGCTGACGTTGGTGGATCTGAGCCAAGCAGTAAACTTACATAGACTCAATAACTTCGGTCAGGTCAATTAGTAGGTCAGAGTAATTTACCGGAATAAATTATCAGGACCTCGCCGACTCTAAACACAACTAAGTGCTCTAGTCTTTGCAATAAGATATCATGGTCGATAGTATCAAATGCAGCACTGAGATCGAGTCCCTTGTCTGAGGCTATTAGAATGTCATTTGTGACTTTAACCAGAGCTGTCTCTGTGCTATGATGTGTTCTAAAGCCAGACTGAAAATCTTCAAATAAATCATTGTTTTTTAAGTAATCACACAGCTGTTTTGCGACTGCTTTCTCAAGAATTTTTGAGAAGAACGGAAGATTAGAAATAGGTCTATAGTTGGCTAAAATCTCTGGATCGAGGTTGTGCTTTTTAAGAAGCGGTTTTATCACTGCTACTTTGAATGATTGTGGAACATAGCCTGATAATAAAGACATATTCATAATATTTAATAAAGAAGTGCTAATTAATGGAAAAACTTCCTTCAACAGCTTAGTTGGAATTGGGTCTAACATGCACGTTGATGGTTTAGAAGAGAGAATCATTGAATTTAATTGTTCAAGGTTTATGGCTGAAAAGCATTCTAGTTTACTATCTCGTGTAATATTAGAACTTACGTTTCCGGGAGCTGTTGATAACACTATACTGGTCAAAGGCAAGAGGTCATTAATTTTGTTTCTAAGAGTAACAATTTTATCGTTAAAAAAGCACATAAAATCATTACTACTGAGTGCTATGGGAATAGAAGGCTCAATCGAGCTGTGGCTCTCTGTCAGCCTGGCTACAGTGCTGAAAAGAAATATTGCATTATTCTTATTCTCATCTATTAATGAAGAGTAGTAGCCTGCTCTCGCTTTACGCAGTGCTTTCTTATATTCATTGAGAGTATATGCCAAATTAAACGAGATTCTTCATGTTTAGTGGAACGCCATATCCTTTCAAGTTGTCTCGACTTTTGCTTTATTTTGCGGGTTTCGGCATTATGCCATGGAGCTAATCTATGTTGTTTTATTTTCTTATTTTTCAAAGGAGCAACAGAGTCTAATTTTATTCGCAGCGCATCTGTATCACTATCAATAACATGATCAATTTGGGGTGGTGTACATTTTGTATAAGTTTCCTCCCTTACATGCAGACATGCTATCGAGTTAAGTATTGGTGGAATCTCTTCCTTAAATTTGGCTATAGCACTAACAGATAGGTTTCTGCTGCAGGAGCTTTTGACTAATGCTTTGTAGTCTAGTAGCAGTACTTCAAAAGTTACTAAGAAATGGTCGGATAAAGCAGGATTATGCGGTTCGACTAATAGTTGCTCAATTTCAATACCGTAAGTCAGAACAAGGTCGAGAGTGTGATTATAGCAGTGGGTTGGTTTATTTACACTCTGACAAAAACCAACAGAATCTAATATAGAGTTAAATGCAACAGTAAAATTATTTTTATCATCGTCAACATGAATATTAAAGTCACCTACGATAATTAGTTTATCTGTTTTAAGTACCAAAGTTGATAAAAACTCAGAGAATTCTGATAAGAATTCTGAATAAGGACCTGGTGCACGGTACACTGTAACAAATAAGATTGGCTGCAAAGTTTTCCAGGTCGGATGCGTAAGACTAAAAACGAGGCTTTCAAAGGAGGTATAATTTAATTTTGGTTTAGTATTGATAAGTAAACTTGAGTCAAAGATTGCTGCAACTCCACCTCCTCGGCCCACGCCTCGGGCAATATGAGTATTGATATGGCTGGGTGGAGTGGCCTCATTTATGCTGACATATTCTTCATGTCTCAACCAAGTTTCAGTGAGACAGCATATATCAATATTATAATCTGATATTAAATCATTTACCAATATTGCTTTAGATGCTAGAGATCTTATGTTTAAGAGACCACATTTAATCTTCCTGTTTTGTTGCACTGTAGTAGTTGTTACATTTACTTTTATTAGGTTATTATGTATTAGGTTTACCTGAAATTGTGCTAACACACCGTTAATATTGGGTATTTTATTGGGTTCGGGATTCCTATGGATGACTGCCTAGGAGAGAGCGCAGAGAAGCGTGTAAGACTGCGACTCCGCCTCCTGGTCTCAACTCCAGTTTGTCATGGATTAAGTCCACAAAGCCCTGAAATGTTTGCCGAAATGAGATTTGCACCTTCCAAAGTAATTGGAAATCTTAATCAGACCAGGTTTTCCCCAGAAGGCTGTCCAATTATTTACGAAGCCCACATTGTTTGCTGGGCACCACCAAGACAACCAGCGCTGAAATGATGACATGTCATCATTGATCAGATTGGGGAGGGGACCAGAGAAGATTACGGTGTCCGACATTGTTTTAGCATAACTACACACCGACTCCACATTAAGTTTGGTGCATTCTGATTGGCGTAAACCAGGGGTGGGGAACCTCCGGCCTCCGGGCCGTATACGGCCCGCGAGATAATTTGGTACGGCCCTCGAGGTAATTTATAAACACACGCAAAAAAGAAAAAAATGTAAGAAATCTAGACCGCAAAAAAATTAAACAAGCGAATGCCTGTTTTTCCTGGCCAAGGTCAGGGTCCTAACACAACACGAGCCTAACGTGTCATCACGTGGTATATGTCTCGACTGACAGGGGTGCAGTTCTGACGGAGAGCACCAGAACGCCACTCCAGCACTTCAGAAATTGCAGTACCGATAAGGAGCCGTACACATGCCGCAGTTTCTGCGTGTCTGTGTCTTTAGTTGTAAGCCCAGTGGCGATCTGCTCATCTGTCATACTGATCATACAGTCAATAACTTTGTTGTTATTAGCATCTGGTTAGCTAGCTATGCTAACGAATATAAGAAGCTTTTTCTACAACCAGTGAGGTAAAGGCACATCTTTATATGATCATTATAGTTATAAAAAAATAAGAGAATAAAGTAAACAGGTATAAAATACTATATGACAGTAAAAAAAAGTTGTTATTAATAAAGAAGAATACAGTTTGAAAGGGGAGTGATTTGTCAAATATTCATAAAGAAAAAATAAATCTGCTTAGAGTTCTGTTTCATCTGGGTGTTGAGAGATGTATCCATAGATCTCTTAATGTTGCTCTCAAAGTGCACCAGATTGATGCTGTTAACTTCAACATTTAAAAGAAAATCTTCCCGGGGGAGCATGCCCCCCGGACCCCCCTAGAGGAGGTTAGGTCCCCCCCCCACTTAAATCAAGTTCACATGGATAGGAAACTAAATACATTTGCACACATCTTGTTTCCATATCTTTCTGTTTTGGTGGTCATGCCACACCGTGCACGTGCATGCATACGCGAGTCATGGTGAGATATCTGGATTAAGAGGTTGCTTTTTCTTTGCACAGAATGAAATGAATGGGCTGTGATTTTAGTTTTTTTAAGCAGAGGTCAATAATTTGTACGGCCCTCTGAGGATATTGTAAAATTGAAATGGCCCTTGAGAGGAAAAAGGTTCCCCACCCCTGGCGTAAACGAACATCATTACCACCGACGTGAATAACAATCCTACTGTATTTACATGTATTTTTAGCCAGCAGTTTAAGATGCGCCTCAACGTCGCCCGCTCTGGCCCCCGGAATGCATGTGACTGTGGAGGCTTTGGTCTCTAAATTCACATGTCTCATAATAGAGCTATCAATAACCAGAGTTGGCTTCTCAGCGGGTGTCTCGCTGAGTGGGGAATATCTGTTAGATATGTGAACGGGTTGGTGGGGACCTGCGGGTTTCGCGTTATGCCCCTTCTGAACAGTCACCCAGTCTCCCTGCTGCTCGGGAGTTGCCGGGGGAAGGCTAATAGGCAGTGGCGTTTTCTCCCGGAGGCCAAGGGAAGCCAGGCTTCCCCTGTTTTTTCGGATTGTAGTTATAATTTAAATAAATAAATAAAAACACTTTGTTTTGTTTCGATAATTCTCCTTTGCTGTGTGTTGCTGCCGGCCCGTCTCTCCCCCATTCTCATTGAGTATTTTACAAAGAGTGAAACAAACAGCGCCCCTCTAGATGTTATGGTGAAACAGTAGATTGCACTCACTGTTGCGAGAGGAGGCCAGCAGAATCTGGCTTCCCTTGGTGAAAGAAATAGAGGGATTGACCAATCAGATGAGGCTCACGTGATGCCCCTGCCAACCTGTGATTGGTCAGGGCCATGCCAAGGGAAGCCAGAGGCGGCTGGCTTCCCTTGCCTCACAATCCAATCAAATCGCATCAACTTAGTGTTGCAGTGACTCGTCCTAAGATCCGGAAGTAAGCTGCTCTCGGTTTCCCTCGACAAAAAAGCAATGGGATTTCTCCATAGGATTTTGGAAAATAGCTCGAAATAAGATCAGTGGAAAACAAACCTGTTAGATAAATGCAAGTTTTGTTCAGTCGGATAATATCCACATGTCTACCCTACTTTTATAATTTTAGAATCATAAATCTAATCGATAGAAGATAGATAGCGTCACTGCATCACTCTCACCGCCGTTAGAAAGTAGCAAGCAACTGAAGCAAGTGCAATTATGGAGGGTGGAGATTTGGAGTATTTCATCAAAAATAATTGTACTAAACTTCCGCTACAGCAGCAACAACAAATACAATCTGATGACAGGCCAATGCCCAAACTGGAGCTGTGTACAGCGAGGAAAAAAGGAGCGAATCGGACGTAAAACGTTAAAGGTCTCCTGATTTAGTTTGTGAATGAATGCTTATTATAGTTTCGGCTGGAGAGTGCGTGCGGACCTGTCGGTTAGATAACAGGCGTGTGTAAGTCCTGCATCTGATACAAATGTGTGTAAAATGATACCGGGTGCTGTAATCACTCATCTGGTTACGTTATTACATTGACCACCACACCCCCGATCCAAAAGAAAGGACGTATTATTGGCTTCCCCTATTTTTTTCCCCACGCCACGCTACTGCTAATAGGAGCTACCTTTTGCCGGTCCGCACCGGCTAACATGGGCTTTACTGTAGCGTTACTTTCTAAGATGCGGAGCCGGGCTTCTATGGCTATGATTCCCGCCTCCAACCTAACAACTATACTACATTTAACACATGTATCGGTACCAGTAAAGGAGGTAGGGAAGTAACCACACATGAGACAGTTAGAGCAGGAAATAGCACCCGAGGGCGGGGAAAGAGCCATGGCTAGCTATCAAGCTAAAGTAGCTACCGTTAGCAAACCCGAAAAGAGTGTAGGCAACTGTGGAGTTACAGTCGCTAAGAGAAGGAGAGTTGTGAGTGCTTAAGCTGTAGTAACGTGTGATTACAACGCCAGACAGTTGCCGTGATCAAGAGTTTTAAAACGATCGATTAAGTTAAGATAATAAGCTATCAGCAACAGAACAGGCACACAGGATACCCGGAGATGACGACAACAACAACCGGAAGTTACAACATGCTTACCGCAATAGTGTAGAAACAATCCAGCTCAGTCGGAACAGAATGACCTGGAACAGGGATCAGCGGAAGTGTATACTGAACAGACAGAATGTAAATACAGGCAGAAAATGGTTAAAAGAGAGAGAGAAGCTGCAGCTCCCTCTCGCAGTCGCTGCCGAGGAGAAGAGGCTCCACAAAGCTCTGTCACCTGACTATATATCTCATTTGGCTCCTCAATCAATCAATCAATCAATGTTTATTTATATAGCCCAATATCACAAATGTTACATTTGTCTCAGTGGACTTCACAGTTTGTACAGAATATCAGTATGACAATACGACACCCTCTGTCCTTAGACCCTCACATCGTACAACATCCTCCTCTTCAATGGCGGCTGTGGTGACGTAGGGGACCTCCCGCCTCTGGTCTTCAATGTCCGTTGTTGCGCATAACAGATGATTCAGACATTGTACATTCAATACATAACTAAACACGCCTTTTCTCCTCATATTCTCTTTCATGACTTTTCATTTATTGCATTTTAACGGCTGCAATCGTTGCTTTTCCGTAAAACCTGAAGTCAAGCTACTGTTGGTATTTCGAAGATCCCTTCCGGAATAGCTTTTCAAAATAAACTTTAACCACAGGTGAAAGCTAACCGGAAGTATTTTCAGAATAAAACAGTTATAAAATTACTGGTGTTTAATCTATTTTATATCATTAAATATTGATTTAAATTTCTAACAGGTGGCTTAAAAACAAATATCGCAAATCGAATCGCAATAACTGTCAGAAAAATCGCAATTCGATTATTTCCCCAAATCGTGCAGCCCTGACTATGATAAACAGATTATGATGCAGGGGGTTGGAAGTAACTGAATGGATCATTTGTATTTCTTTATTTCCATTGGTGTGGAGACATTTTCTTTGGTATTTGAGCACTGAGTGGTTGATAGAGGACGACTGTGGAATACAAATATCCATCAAAACACATAAGCAATACAAATACGGCCATTTAAATAGGATAGATGGACAGACCATAAACAAGGTAAAGTACAGCTGTATTATTACAGTGTACCTGACATCAAATAACCACAGCATGTGGAGTTTTGTTAGTAGCCTTTATTTATCCAGGTAAAAGTCCCATTGAGATCAACGATCTCTTTTACAAGGGAGACCTGCCGATATAATTAAATAATTGTATTTTAGCTGACCGTGAAGTAAAGTGATGATTCTACATGTGGCAACAATGTTAATTAATATCCACTAACGGCCATCTTTAATCATATATGTATTGCAGTTGGTGAACATCTAATGTGCATGCAGTTATTTTAAACCAATAAAGAGCATTTTTGGTTTCATTACTTTAACACGCAAATAAGCTTAAATTGTTAACCTATACACAATATATAAATTGGCTTATTTCTATGACATGTTAAAGTTTCAAAGACAAATTATTATTGGACTTTGGTGAATCCACTGTTTGTTTATACAATATTTGGGGGGGGGGGGTAGGCGGTCATGAGGTGTAGCTATGTCATGATGACCCTTGTTGCTATACCAACATGAAATGTATAATTTGAGATTTACTGAATGTTGAGGCTATGTTTTGTATATAGAGATTCACATGTTCCTAAAGAGGCCTTATTCAGGATAGAAAAGCAAACACCATAGCAGTGCACAGCTTTACCTTCTTATGAACTGCAGAGTGTGGAAGCAGCCAAAAACAATAAAGAGTTGCATGTAGCGCACAGGGAAATCTTGTTGGAATCACAAATATCTTTGTCCTGCTGGTTTTACAATGTTGTAGACACTTGTCGGTTAATGTGTAGCAACATATGGAAGGAATTGTGTTCCCTCACATCTGTCTATGAGGATCTGTCAGTTCACTGCCATCATGAGACTTGTACCTTGTGTTTCCACACAAGGTACAAGTCAAGCAATGATCTCTGCTCAACTTCTGCATTCATCTGACAAAAAGTCTTCAGTCTTAAGAAAACACCTCCTAAGAGCTGCGTTTATTATTGGGGAACTATTTATGGTGTCATTAAGTTTGTCATTACTTGCAAACACAAATGTATCTAACTATTTCTAAGTACATGTACCAAATGAGCACAATATCAGTAATACAAAATGTAATATAGCTGTTGAAAGTAGATCATGAGGGCCCCTCTTTAAGGCAGTGCATGTTTAGATGACACCCAGTTTAGCTGGCCAGGGAACTCACCCCTCACTGTTTCTGTTGCTGATGTTTACCAGAGGCACATTTAAAAGAATACACCACACAAATGCATAACTCACTTTTTAGACAGTTACCGAATAACTGGTAACATGGTGAGAGACCACTGTAAAATAACGCTATGTATATCTTTGCAGTAAATTCTAGAACACATCTGAAATCAAATGAATTCCAGTTAAAACATCATTTACAACACAGCACGTGATTTAGACTCTTAGTCTAAGTCACATGCTGGCTAAAAGCAAACCAGTTACTGTAAAGATGTTTTAGTGCATATGTATTGCCCTATTTTAGCATGCTATTTCTTAATAAGCATTTTATTCTATTTCTTAGCAATTTCACGTTTGATACAATTGAAGCTATTTTTAAAGGTGCATCGTAATAAATATAATATGCTGGAAAGGTTAATTAATTTCAGTAATCCAAGGCTAAGGAGAAAAATAACTTGCTCAGTGTTCCAAAGTTCTCTTTTCAGATTCAAGTACATTTTGCATTTCATTTGATAATCAAGGTCCCAGAGTCTGGAGGAAGAGTGGAGAGAACAGAATCCAGGAGACTAACGCTTCCATCACACCTCAGCAGAGCAGCCGATGGGTCGCCTCCGTGCTGCTGCAATAATAATAATAATAATAATAATAATAATAATAATACATGAGACTTGTATAGCACTTTTCAGGAAACTCAAAGACGCTTTGACAGAGAATTTTAAAAAAAAACTAAGAAAAATACAAAAATACAAAAATAGATAAACAAAACAGTGGTCAGTGGTTGAATGCAGTGTTGAACAGGTGGGTTTTGAGTGATGTTTTGAATGCTGTGAGGGAGGAAGAATCTCTGACGGACTGGGGTAGTGAGTTCCAGAGGGTGTGTGCAGCAACGGAGAAGGCTCTGCCGCCCCAGGACTTGAGGTTGGTCCGGGTGGGGAGGGACAGGAGGTTGGCAGCAGCAGAGCGGAGGGAGCGAGTGGGAGTGTGTCTGTAGGTCAGTCAGGTAGGATGGGGCCAGGTTATGGAGGGCTTTGTATGTCATTAGGAGGATTTGGTACTGAATTATCTGGGGGATGGGGAGCCAGTGGAGCTTGATGAGGACGGGTGTAATGTGTTCACGGATTCGGGTGTGGGTGAGTAGACGGGCGGCGGAGTTCTGGATTTATTGAAGTTGAGGATGTTTGCAGGTGAACCATAGAGGAGGCTGTTGCAATAGTCCAGACGGGAGGTGATGAATGAGTGGAGTGGGGTTTCTGCAGCAGTGGGAGAGAGGGATGGACGTAGACGGGCGATGTTTTTGAGGTGGAAGAAGGCTGTCTTCGTGATCTGTATGATGTATTTGTTGAAGGAGAGGGTTTGGTCAAATATGATGCCTAGGTTCCGGATGTGAGGGGAAGTTGGAACTGGGAAACCGTCTATGTTGAGGGTGAAGTTATGGATAGGTGTGGTGAGCTTTTTTGGTCCTGTAAGAGAATATTTTAATCTGATCTGTTTATAGAGTTTCTTATGATTTCTTAGAATCTGTGATACTGCAAACATCTGCTTGTGGTGTTTAGTAAAAACTCCTCTGTAAGTTGAGGTCACAGGTCAAACGCTTCTCCCATATCCTGTGGGGGGAAGGTTTCAGGCCTGTCTGCGTTTCCTTGAGACAAGTAGATTATTGTCTCCCATCTGCTATTGATTAGGTAAACGCGGGCTTCTGTGGGCCCGCCTCTCCTCGTATTGCTGCGTTCTGTGGGTCTTTTCGGCAGAGATGATTTTGGTGGATCACTGGACGTGTGAAACTAAGGTGATCTCCCCGGCTGTATTCTGTACTGTGTTAAACTCTCAGTGCTTTGGCTAACGACGTTCCAGACTCCTTCATTCTACCTCAACATTGCTACAACAGAAGTTTATCTTCACAGGTCCAATGATTATTATCTCAGATTTATCGCAGTTGAGTTTCAGGAAATTGAGTTGGAGCCAGGATTTGATTTCAGTGATGCAGTTTGTCAGGATGGAGTGGGTAGCAGTGGAGATGGACTTGGTGGAGATGGAAGAGCTGGATGTCGTCGGCAAAGCAGTGGAATTGAAAGTCCATGATGGCGGATTAAGTGACCAAGGGGATGCAGGTAGAGGATGAAGAGGAGGAGGCCGAGAACTGAACCTTGGGGGACATAATGCAGTAATTCATGCTAAAGGAGGAGGCCCAACCAAGTACTGAGTGCATACACTAGAACACAGTTTTCAGAAGGCCGATATTTTTGTATAAAAAAATCGGAATCGTTTCATTAGCTGCAAGCCGCAATAATCAAGATTAAAACCAATAATAATTTATTGTGTGTGTAATGAATCTATATAATGTATGAGTTTCACCTTGTAACCCTTTAACTGCCAGCACCACCATTTGGTAGAGCACATTTTGTGTCTTGATATCTTGTTGAAAAAAAAAAAAAAGTTGAACTCCATCTGATTCAGCCAGCTCTACCCTTTGGTTGACATGTTATGTACAAAACAACCTCTAGATGTCACTGTGGTTCGAACAAAAAGCCCTTCAGCTAGCTTCAACTGAGAAAGTTGGCAATGCTAAAAATCACTGCTGAAGAAATCACTCTTTTTGGTCAACTTTTGTAAGGTAACCATATCCTTTGTGACATATTTTAGTGGCAGGGCACTGACTGAACATAATTAGATAACTTGATGCACAAAAAAAGGTTTAACAACGGTGTAATGATTTTTTTGAAAATATGCTCAACCAATTGGTCAAATTGGCCTTTTATGGTAAGCTAGCAGAGTTTCAGAGATGTTTTCCAATAAAATATGGTAAATAAATGGCTAGATTCATGGTAATATTACTAAATATAGTACTGCCTTATGAGTCTCAGAGTGAAAGAGTGATAATAATGTATATAGCACCTTTCATGCATGGAATTCAGCCCAAAGTTGCACACAGATGAGCAAGTTAGGCCAACACAGGATATAGACATTTGCTGTTAGGCCAGTGGTTTCCTGTTAGGCCAATTCAGCATATACAGTAAGATGAGCAAGTATTTATTTTATCATGAAAAACAATTTACATTACTTTTTTCCATCTTTTTTTTTACAATTATAATTTATTATCTTTTATGAAAATATCTGGTTGTATATATTGCTCATTTTCCATCAAAGAAACAAATGTATTTGAGTTTGTGTTTTATTTGAGTTTGATGATATATATATATATATTTTTTACAAAAATGTAATTGCCAAGATACAATTGAAATCGAGTTTCTGCTCTCCTGGGGCCTCATTTATAAAGGGATATATGCTCAAAAAATGGCGTACGCTATGTTTGCGATTTATAAAATACTAACTTGACAGGAAAATGTGCGGTCCTCCACGCAAACTCTAACCCATGCGTACGCACTAAACACAACAACGGGAGAGACGAGAAACTGCGACACCGTTGGCAGAAGGAAGAATGGAGAGAAATATGTGGAAATAATACCATAAATAAAATGTTACCTCATTTATCATATGAAGAATTCATTTTCAAACATTGATTAAAGCCAATCTTAAAATTATTAAACAAACGCCTGTTTGCGACTCCTCAGTGCACACTAAAACATAACTTGGAGAAATAAATAAACACGGATATGTTATTTAAAACCACCTCGAATATGTGGTGTTAATGTTATGAAATGTTTTCTCATAAATGATGCGGTAAGCAGGAGGACAGAATTACGTCTAAACTGACGCCGTTTTCCATTTCTATAGGTTGTAGATACGAGCATGGTTTTATATACCATCACGTTTAATCGTGTTTTATGCCGTTTGCCAAGACTTGATAAGTCGCTCGTAAAACACAGGAGGTATGGAAACTAAGAACACCATATGTGGTAAATTGTACAGCTAATATAACACAACACATTAGTTGTATTTCTTTTAACTGGTGGATTATGGATATATAGTTGCTGATCGAAAGCTGGGACACAAACCACCAAATAATTCAGATCCAGTCGTCATGACTCCACTCCGGAGGGATTCCCCGATCTTTTCTTAGAGTTTCTCATCAAGGGGGTGTCTCCTGTCCCCGGTACAAACACACTGCCTGAGGAAGGCTATGTGTATTTTTTTTGTCATTAACCTTTTTCGGACCACTTATTTATTTTGGTGACGATCCGACCTCCATGCTGCTACTGTGGTTCAAACTGCATCCACCAAACAATATGATTTATCTCGACCTCCCCAAAATAACCAAAATCTGACACGGTGTGAGATGTCTTTTTTAGCTGTTCTGTCGTCATTTCCTGCGTCAGTCAGTCAAAATGAATGAATTAATGGGCGTTTTCACATCCATTGTCATGAAAATGTTTTGAGAGGATCATGGTGCCGCTGCTAAAGAAAGAGGTTGATGTACATTTAGACCCTTTTCAGTTTGCCTACAAGCAAGGGCGTGGCACAGACGATGCTCTAAATAGCATCACACACCTGGTCACTAAACACCTGGAAGACCCTAAGGCAGGGATCACCAACTACATTTGTCCAAGGGCCAAAATGTATCCAATAGACACTATCGCGGGCCGGGGGGGGGGGGGGGGTTGGGTACAGGTACTGCATAAAGCTTAGCAGACTCTTCACGCTAACGAAGGATCACTTCTAGGCAGGGTTAGGAGGGTTACTTTGTAAATGTAATCAGTTACTGATTACTGAATACATGCTCTGAAAGTAATCAGAATACAGTTAAAGTTACGTGTCTTAAAAAACGTGTTCAGGTTACTTTTAGAATACTTTTGGAATACTTTCTTTTTCCATAACAGATGGGTATGTTTTGGTCAACAGGAGACACGTATTTTACTGTTTTAATGGCTTATCAAGAACTCAAACACAACATCTTGGTGTCATTCTGGACAGCTCCCTCTCATCTGCACCACACATAAAAAACATCACCCGGACTGCATTCTCCTACTGTAAACCTTTCCTTAGAATATGTTATGAATTGTAAGGTGTCCTTGGGTGCTTTGAAAGGCGCCCCTAAATAGAATGAATTATCATTATTATTTATTATTATTATTATCTGAAACGATGTAATAACTTTTAAAACTTGTTCCAGTCACTTGCCACATGCATTCAGCAGCAGCAGGCCATTCACTTTGATCCCGTTATAAATGTCATCATTTCGACAATAAAGAAATGCTACATCAACGTTATCTTGCACATTTTATCTAACCATCTCTGTTTCTAACTTTCAATATATTTTAAAAGAGATCTCTCTCTCTCATCTGCGTGCGGGGGCGGGGCCTCACAGACACGCTGCATCTCCAACACGATTTTTAATCTATTGTAACCCTCGGAGCACACTCTCCAATCACAGAGCTTGAGGACTATCACGGGGTTTGTCAAACAGAGCACATGGTGTAGTCCAAACGATAGCTGGGGATTCTGGGTAGTGTAGTGTATTCTGCTATCCTTTACTCCGAAAACATATTTGTTTCTCCGAATCGAAGGGGAAAAATACAAAAGCATTGCACACAATTTAAACCAATCAATGTTGTGTAATTAACAAGGATAATCTGGTGTTTTTTAGTCGATGAGTAGTGCAGATATCACTGTAAAATCAATCGACAGTAAGGGGAATACTTACTTCCGGGTGTACAATTCTCCGTTATCCAATGAGAATGGACGCTCAAATTGTCTTTAAGGGCAGCCGACACAAACGAATGCCGTGCTTCCATGAGCGTCATGACCAGTAGAAATACATTGCTTTTAAAATCGTGCTGTGCAACACGAAAAAAAGGGGCAAATCGTGTTGGTGAACACGAATCAATAGATTAAAAATCGTGTTGGTGAACACGAAATGCCGTGAGACTGGGTTGCAACCTCTCACTCGCTCAACAGACATGCTGCAGCGCCGTGCAGTGTGCACACAGTTCTGCCGGTAATACATATTACATTTTGTGAGGAAACTTTTCCACCAATAATTCCAATAAGTATTCCAAAATGTATTCACTTCAGGTTTACGAAAGTAACTGTAATCAGATTACTCGTTTTTCAAATGTAACGCCAGCTGAATACAGTTAGCCTACTTGATTTTTGTATTCTGATTACGTAACGCCGTTACATATATTCCGTTACAACCTTACAACCCAACCCTGCTTCTAGGCTACTGTCCCGCAGCTCCTGCCTCTCTGTTGGACTCTGTCGCAGCGGGGCTGCTGCTGTGGTGCAGAGCGCACAAAGCAGACTCTTCACAACGAAGGATCACTTCTTCTTCTTCAAGGAAGGGAAGGTTTTGCAGTACGCAGTCTACTGTCCCGCAGCTGCTGCCTCTCTGTTGAACTCCGGTACTGCACCTTACTCACGAGACGTTGTAAAAAAAAAATGGGTGGGGGGCGAACGCAGTAACCACTCCGCCAACGACACAGTCACCCCCGTCGTGCGGGCCGGATGAGAATGTCTGGCGGGCCGGATGTGGCCCGCGGGCCGCCAGTTGGTGGTCACTGCCCTAAGGCATATGTACACCTACTGTTTGTGGATTTCAGCTCGGCTTTTAACACACTGCATCTTGCTTCAAAAACTGATAAAGATCAGTATAAATCCTTTTATCTTAAAATGGTATTTTTCGTTTTTAACCAATCGCACTCAGCATGTCAGGGTCAACAATGCCCTCTCAGAGCCCCGGACCATCAGTACAGGAGCCCCCCAGGGTAGTGTGAGCTCCCCGGTCCTCTTCACACTGTACACAAACGACTGTACGAGAATCCACCCGAAGAATGATATTATCACATTCTCAGATGATACAGCCTTCCTTGGCTTAATGCACAAAGGCAGCAGTTCATCGGCTTATCACTCTGAAATAGAGAGATTTGTGCAGTGGTGTGATTTTAACCATCTAGTGCTGAATGTGAAGAAGACTGAGGAGATGGTGTGGGACCCAAAGGCAGTGGGTGACCTTAGGCCGGTGGTTATCCACAATTAACCCATAACTCAGGTCAGATCCTATAAGTACCTTGGTGTCCATCAAGATAATACACACAGCTGGAAGGCGCATGTTCAAGGTCTGTGCTCTAGACGTCAACAGTGATTGTACTTTCTGCATCGACTCCGGGCTTTCGGAGTCGACCAGAAGTTCATGTTACTGTTCTATCATGCAGTGTTGGAGAGCATCATTAGGTATGGTATTACTGCCTGGTATGGTAACTTGACAGTGCAGTCAAAGTCACAGATCACTCGCCTGGTACAGACTGCTATGAAAATTATGGGGGTTAAAAAACACCCATCTCTCCAAAACATATACGAGCAGTCCATTATCAGACAGGCAAACAAAATTGTGTCTGATCCTACCCACATACTCCACCCAGAATTCCAGCTCCTACCTTCTGGTAGAAGATTCAGGGTTCCCAAGAGCAGGCTGAACCGCTATAAGCACTCGTTCCTACCTATGTCCATTAACCTCTTAAACCCGGCCCCCCCGATACCAGGCGGAAAAACACGTCACTGCAGGAGACAGCGTCTGGGGGCTTCTTAATATTTAAAAACCTATGAATGTATTATACTCAAATAACGGGAAAAAACTCAGCAACCTAATGATATGAGCCATTTTTACCGAAACAAAACACAAGTCTCACAAGAAGCGTTAGCATTAGCCCTTAGTGAAAACAGGCTGATGCTACTTCCGGTGCTAACTAGCAAAAACGATCTTTAAAACGTAATATGTTCTGCACAAAATACATATCAGCTGAAAGCTGATACTCCACAGATTATTTTTGATATAAGTATCATCACTGTAGGACACAAACTCACTGAGCGAGCAGCCAGAATAGAGCAAGAAAACAACAACAGTGTTCTAAAGCATAACAATAATTATGTCTTACCGTTGCTGTTTTGTGATCAAAAGTCGTGTTCAAGGGAATAAAAACGCTGCTCAAGGTTAATCCAATGTCTCTTAGTCACTTTAGAATTGTTCCTGATAATCCATCATTACATTCATGGCCGCATCGTAGGTATAAAGTTTTGCAGTCCGGGTTTAGGTTTTCTCACGTGCTGTTTACGCAAGCCTCTCTCTCCTTGAAGTAAGTGTAAAGCGGGATTTACTAACCCCCCCTCGATTCTATTGGCTCCAAAGTTTCAAAAAAGGTGTCAATCACCCAAATCGACCTATGGGTTCCAGAGATAGGATCCTGCGTAGTATGAATAATGCCAGCAGCGGCTGCTTTACGCACAGACGTAGCAGAAGCAGCCGCTCCAGCACAGCAGCAACGAACACAGCGAACAGAGAACACAGCGAACAGAGAACACAGAGACAACAGCAAGCAACCCTGATTAGGAACTTCAGGAAAGGTATGTACTCTCTCTGCTTGTATCTATTAGTTGTGTATTTGGTGTAATCTATAGTAATTCCACACTCGCAAAATACAAAATGGACGCCGCTTTGTTGTTGTAGCGTTATCGTTCCGTGAGAAACTAAAACAATGGCAACATCATGTTGGTGAACGTATAAATAGATTAATTGTATTTCGTGACTATAACACGGCAGTATATAAATAAAGCTGTATTGTATATCAACCCAGTATATATATATATATATATACTGTTATTCCACACACGCCAAATGGATGCTGTTTTGTAGTTCTACAGACATTGACTATTAGCAGATTATAAATAAAGCTGTATTGTATATCAGTCTATATATATATATACTATAGCGTGTGTGAAATAACAGTATATATATATATATATATATATGTATACGGTTATTTCACACACGCTATAGTGTATATATATATATATATGAAATACCAGTATACACACATATATATATGTATACTGTTATTTCACACATGCTAAATGGAGGAATTATTTCTGATTTGAGTTACATTTTTGAAAGAGTAATCAAAGTAATTGTTTTTTCCACATTTGTTTTCACAGTGATGAAGACAAGTATTAAATGGCTTCTGGATCACAGCCATCAACATCTGCCTCATCCGAGCTACGACGTGCATCAGATCAGCATACAGTTGCCCCAGAGCCATCAACATCCAAGCTACGCCGCCGGACGTCTGCACCAGTACTAACTCAGCCTCCCTCTGCATCTTCTGATTCAGTGGACAGACTGTCAGGAGGAAAGTGAAACGGGCTGGTGTGTGGAAGACTAAGGTTGTTACCGTTCCTGACACTGTGGTGGACTACAACAGAAGCATGGGCTGCGTGGATGTGTCCGATGCTTTGATTGGGTACTACAGTGTTCACCACAAAACCATGAAATGGTACAAGACCTTTTTTTTTTACCATTTTCTGGACATTGCAGTGGTGAACAGCTTCCTTCTTCACAAGGAGCTGCACAAGATGAGGGGTGACCCGGCAGGACGAAGCCACACACCCAGAAGTCCTTCAGGGAGCAGCTTGCTGCAGACATGAGGGGTGAAGTCCCTGCAGCACCACCACCACCACTCCCCCCCCCCCCCATCACCACTTGTATGCATTCCCAAGTATTATGGGGAAGATGCCACCGCGCTCAGGAGGTGCTCTGATGCTGGCAACACAACGGTGAAGACCTATCTACTGCACTAAGTGCCAGGTGCCTCATTTCAAAAACAGTAAACACATTCAGGTTGTGTACATGTTTTCTTTTTTGCCAGTATTTACAAAAAAAATGCTTGTGGTGTTATTTTGGTTTTAGTGTCGTTTTTTAGTGTTATTTTTGTTAATAAATCTGCTCAAGACAAGAGACAAGTGTATCCTATGTTTCCTAATTGTGTAAGTAAACCTTCCTAGAAGTGTTAGTCCGGTGATAAACATGTAAGGGTTGTGGCAAAGTCCACACACAGACACACACACACCATTTACATACAAAACAAATGTAATTTAAAAAAATATATATATTTTTTTTAAAAACACTTGTATTTGGATGGAATGATTACCTGTAGTGATGATACAATTATTTTTACAGTATGGTACATGAAAAAGGTCAAATGGCACTGATGGTATCAAAATGTGCCAAAATGTGCCCAAAGGTCAGTCCGCCTGGACTACTTTTAGCTAAACCTCTCTAAAAAGGTCCAATTTAACTTGTTTTGCCTCAATCTTGATACAGGGTACTTATTATATGTTATACTTTGGATTCCTAAAGCTTTTAGTCTACTATCCCATCATTCAAGGGTAGTTTTCACTATAAGTAATGTTTTTTTTTTAGGCGGGATAAGAATTTACCTTTTTTTACTATGTTCCATCTGAATTTACTCTGACTGAGACATATCTATATTGATTCTGATACTTCTACATCCAACTCACAGATGTAACCTTGCTTTGAAAAAATAAATTATTCATATAACCCTTTTAGAAGTTAAGTTATAATCATTTGTTTTGGGCATAGCATTTTCGAGCCTGAAACCTTAAAAACAGGCTCAGGGCTTAAGAGGTTAAGCTTCTTAACATTCACATGAAATTAAATGTAGTCTAATGAAATGTACTTTTTAAATGTTGGCCATGAGCGGTAGTGCAATAGGTCGCCATTGTCAGAATGTGCGTCTGTGTATTGTGTTTGTTCAAACGGTGTATGACTGATGATATGTGTATGTCTCTTAATGTCCACTATGTTTATATATGTACATGTATGCGGAACTGCAGGACGGAGTCCAGAACAAATTTCCTTACGGGGACAATAAAGTATATCGTATCGTATCGTTTCTTTGACTATTCATAGGCAAATATGGGCGTTACGTGAAGCCCAAAAAATCTGCGCCGCATTTCGAGTTGATTGTGATTTATAAAGGGAAACAGGCGTAGGAAGTGCCATTCGCACTTCCCTCGCCGGTACGCAATGTTTTGTGAATCGGAAAATGTCGGAACATTTCTGTACCTATTTTTTTGCTTTGTACTACGTAAGCAACCTTCCCACGTGAATCCTACGCAAGGCGTTATAAATGAGGCCCCTGATGTTAATGGGGATCTCATTCCACCATGTAGGAGCCAGGATAGAAAACAGGTGTGTTTTTGAGGGGGACCTGGGTCCCACTCACAGAGATGGAGTAGCAGCCGATTGGCTGACATCGAGCGAAGAGCACGTGATTGTATGGTTTAACCAAGACCTGGATGTAGGAAGGGGCTGTTCCCTTCACAGCTCGGTGGGCCAGTACCAGGGTCTTGAAGCAGATTCTTGCAGCTACTGGCAGCCAGTGGAGGGAGTGAAGGAGTGGTGCATTATGGGAGAACTGGGGGGGGTTGAAGACCAGTCTGGCTGGAGCATTCTGAATCAGCTGTAGAGGTCTGAGGGCACTCTCAGGTAGACCAGCCAGGAGGGAGTTCAGTAGTCCAGGAGAGAGATGACCAGAGCCTGGACCAGAACCTGCACTGCCTCCTGGGACAGTAGGGGACAGACGGGGATAGTAGAGGACAGTAGGGGTCAGAAGGGGACAGAAGAGGACAGTAGAGGACAGAAGGGGACATTAGGGGACTATAGGGGACGTATCCGCAGGATCTGGTTTTAGCAGAGATGTTAGCATTGAAGTTCAGCTGGTCGTCTAGGGCAGGGGTTCCCAAAGTGGGGGTCGCAAGATGATTACAAATTAAAAATTGAAAAAAATATGGCGGACTACCCATCTGTATAATTTCCCCGCAGGGAGGCTCCCCCCGTTGACAATCCACTAGCGCAGTGTTTCTCAAACGTTTTCATACCAAGGACCACTTAGCCAATAAAAAAACACTCACGGACCACCTAACTCCACAAATATCTAAAAACAATAGGCCTGCACATAACAGCCTAATAATGACAGCTTAAAGGTGGGGTATGTCATTTTGGAGAAACCAGCTCGAGTAAGCTAGAATTTGAAAATACACAACCGGAAAAAATCTGCCTCTTCCTTCAGACTTCCTTACAGAGCCCCTCCTCCAACACACACGAACGCACACATGACCAATGAGGGCACGAGATCAGTTTGTGCACAGATGGAAGGCTGACAGGCAGGTAGGCCATCCAGTTATTTTAGCCGGGCCGGCTAAAATGATTGGTCGTGCTTTTTACAGCGCTACGGCTTCCACAGATGACATTTTTTAATGTATTTATTGTCAAAGCATTTAATGTATTCATTGCTATCGGGATGTTAAGAGCATTCGATGGAATATAACGAAAAGTGTTTCTGAAATAGATTACATACCCCATCTTTAACCTTCTCTACTGTATATCGCCTCGTTCACACAATAAATCAACAATACAAATACAACTACAGATTATATAAGCATTCAGTTCAAATGCGATTTAAAATGCTCACAGGTTTTACACCTCTTATGAAATGTAGACTACATTACAGAGTTTATGTCTGAGCCAATAGACTCACAGATCGTTGGCTACTGAGAGACATGAAAAATATACCGCATGTGGTACGACACAAACCTCCGCTGTGGATTTTCCAAACAAAATACAGTAAAACTATGGTCGCAGGCCCAACTTTAACTCTCTGAGGTCTAAGCCCTTTTTTCACATGTTAGCCTGGGCTTTTTTTGTAAAAATGCTATTAAAACATGAACCTTGGTGACCATCGGGCTGGTCTGCATGGTCTGCCTACAAAACTACAATTAAAAAACGTTTATGCAGCCCCAACAACAGCCTCTGATCATCAACATACTTCATGCAATGCTTCATTGGATGCATATATTAGATAATAATCTCTATATTACTCCTAAAACATCCAAATCTACTTCCAGCATGGATAAATGTTCATAAAATACATCCATTGTTTGTTCTATATGCTTCTTGAAATCCTAAAAACACATTGTTTTTCTAGAACAGATTACAAATCACCTGAAAATGATACAAACAAGTGGCAACATGTGTGACCAAGGTGTTGCGCTATATCATGCAATCGAAAGTATGCTCGCGCCATTGCGGAGATATTCCCGCGAGAGTACAGACCCTCTCCAGGTTACCCTGAAGCTGCGATCTTTGAGGTAAGATGTGAGCAGGGAGAGGGCACCGCCTGAGACTCCCAGTTCTTGGAGAGTTTGTAGGATCTGGTGGTTCACTGTGTGAAATGCTGCAGAGAGGTCCAGCAGGATGACAGAGGAGAGGGAGGCAGCTTTAGCAGTGTGTAGTTCCTCAGTGACCGCGAGGAGGGCAGTCTCCGTTGAGTGGCCGGCCTTGAAGCTAGACTGATGTGGATCAAGAAGGTTGTTCTGATGAAGGAAAGTAAATAGCTGTTTAAAGATGGCACTTTCAAGTGATTTAGAAAGAAATGGAAGAATTGAGACAGTTCGGTTGTTTGTTACATCCAAATAGTTTCCTGTTTTATTTTCAAATGTTTTCCCTCTTTGTCTCTTGTCTTGTTTTGCTTCCTGTCTTTTAGTTTTCCCCTGATTGTGTTCACCTGTTGCCCTTGTGTTTCTGCTTTCCCTCTCCAGCTGTGTCTTGTCTCTGTGATTAGTCTTGTGTGTGTGTATATATAGTCTTGTCCTCCCTTGTGTTCTCAATCAATCAATCAATCAATCAATCAATCAATCAATGTTTATTTATATAGCCCAATATCACAAATGTTACATTTGTCTCAGTGGACTTCACAGTTTGTACAAAATATCAGTATGACAATACGACACCCTCTGTCCTTAGACCCTCACATCGTACAAGGAAAAACTTCAGAAGTAAACCCACAGTTTAAAGGGAACATGGGAGAAACCTCAGGGAGAGCAACAGAGGAGGGATCCCTCTCCCAGGACGGACAGACGTGCAATAGATGCCGTGTGTAAATTGAAAAGATAATACATTTGCAACATAGGTAGTCCAAATATTTGGAAATGCATGTGTGTATAATAGGAAGATGAATCCACGAGGATATCCATCCAGGACCTATGATCCAGGACCACAGCCACGATTCAAGATCCAGGGCTCGCGATGCAGGACACAGGAGCGCAGGATCATCCATGACTCCGGATCCCAGCGTTCTCTGTCAGTTCGTCGTCATTGTGTACCTGGTTTTGGCTCCAGGTTGTTTGCCTGAATTCTGGATTTCCCTCGTCTGCCCTCCTGTGTCCTCCGAGTATTCCTGTTTTTTTTGATAATGCCTGCTCGTTAAATTTCGTAGTGTTTGTTTGGAACAGCTTTTATTTAGTTAAGCCCCAAGCCTGTTTTTCAGGTTTATTCCCAGAACAAATGACTATAACTTCACTTCTAAAAGGGGTAAATTAATAATCTTTTTTCTCAAAGCAATGATAAACCTTTGAGTTGGATGTAGAAAAGTCAGAATCAATAAAGATTTTTTTTCTTTTAAAGTAAATTCAGATTGAACATAGCAAAACATTTTAAATTATAGTGTCCGTCCAACAAAAACCCATTACTTATAGTGAAAACCACCATTGAATGATGGGATAGTAGACTAAAAGCTTTAGGAATCCAAACTAACATATATGAAGTACCCTGTATCAAGATTGATGCAAAACAAGTGACATTTGACCTTTTTAGAGGTTTAGCAAAAAAAAAACACTTCTGGGGTCATTTGGGTGGATTTGCTCCACTCTGGCCCCCCTCTGTCGATTTTGATGATTGACATCTATTTTGAACCGTTAGCGTCAATAGAATCGAGAGGGAGTTCCTAAATCCACCTACACGTTACCATTGAGGAGTTAGAGTGATGCACACGCAGTTTGCCCAAACCGAAAGCTTTTGCGTTTTAATGCCAATTGAACACAACTTTTGATCAGAAAACAGCAAAGGTAAGACATATTTGCCGTTTTCGCCCAGTAAAGTTGGCTTAGTGCTAATTCAGAGTCTCGGCGTTAGACTTGTGTTTTGGTAAAAATGGTTCATATCGTCAGTTAGCTGAGTTTCTTCCCGTTAAGTGGGTATGACACATTAATAGGTTGTTAAATGTTAAGAAGCCCTGAGACACAGTTTGGTGAAAAACCGTTGCCCCCTGCCGATGGGGGCTATGGGGCTTAACAGGTTAATAATGCTCGCTATTTGTTTATACTTTTATACCCCACTTTTCATCTGCATTTGGGTCCTGATTACCTCCTAACAACGAGACCCTGTGGCCCTGGGGGTATAGGGTTCTGGGGTTCTAGGGACCGCTCTCAAAGCCCACTCGTTAACGTCCTGTGTTTGTTTGTAGCCTTTATTTAACCAGGTGAAAGCCCCTTGAGATCAAAATATCTCTTTTTCAAGGGTGACCTGCAGGACATTAGTTACACATGTAACAGAAAAACAACAGAAAAACAATAAGGATGACATACAACATAATGTACAGGGTACAGTTTACAAACTCTATTTACAGAGACAGGTACCATGAGTATCAAACAGCATGTCACCCAGCTGAGTTTTAAAATGATGCAGGGGAACCAAAGTGCTCAGTTTTAAACATGTTTGCAGACTGTTCCAATTTAGTGGAGCTGCACAACTAAAAGCTTTCTTCCCTAAGACAGTCCTAGCACTTGGCACATTTAATAAAACAACATCATGAGATCTTAGGCAATATGTACTTTCAATTCGTCGAGAGATCAGAGAGCAGATATAAAAAGGTAGTTTACCCAACATGGCTTTGTAAATGAACATGTACCAATGACTGAGCCTCCGTACAGTTAGTGAAGGCAGACCTGCCTTGGCATATAGGGTACAGTGATGAGTAAGTGCTTTACAGTTAGTAACAAATCTCAGTGCACTGTGATAGGCGGCATCTAACTTTTCCAGGCAATGGGCAGGTGCATTCATATAGATCAAATCACCATAGTCCAGCACAGGTAAAAAGGTCACAGTGACTAGCCTTTTCCTGGCTTCAAAAGAGAAACAGGACTTGTTTCTGAAAAAGAAACCTAGTCTAACCCTCAGCTTTTTAAGCAGGTTATTGACATGAAGTTTAAAAGTAAGACAATCATCAAGCCAGATACCTAGGTATTTATAACTGGTAACCACTTCAAGTACTTGTCCTTGCATAGTAACAATATCCAAAACAGGCTCTGGTGTCTTTTTAGCTTTTGAAAAGAGCATTACCTTGGTTTTCTCAACATTTAAAAGAAGGTTTAGTTCAGCAAGCTGAGTCTGAGTAATGTTAAAAACAGCCTGTAATTTAACACCAGCCTCCTTAATGGAGGGACCTGCACAATACATCACGGTATCATCAGCATAAAAATGTAAAGTAGCTTCATCCACATTTTCACCTAAACTGTTGATATATATAGAGAATAAAAGTGGACCTAAAACAGAACCTTGAGGAACACCATTAGCAATGTTTAACCACTCAGAAGACAGCCCATCAAAGTGAACACATTGGGACCTTTCAGAGAGGTAGTTCACAAACCAACCCACTGCATGGCTGGATATGCCGATACTGAGTAGCCTCTGCTTTAAGATGCGATGATCGACGGTATCAAACGCTTTGGAAAGGTCAATAAATAGAGCTGCACAACTCTGCTTATTGTCTAAAATACTCGTAATGTCATTCACCACTTTCATTGTGGCAGTGATGGTGCTATGTTGTTTTCTGAAGCCTGACTGATGTTTAGACAGGATATCATTTTTACATAAAAACTCCTTTACCTGTTCACTCACTAGGCGTTCGAGCACCTTCGCCAGAACTGACAATTTAGAGATTGGCCTATAGTTATTTAAAATAGTTGCCTCCCCTCCTTTTAGCAAAGGCAAGACATACGCTGACTTCCATACTTTTGGAATTGCATTTGTGCTGAGGGAGAGGTTAAAAAGAGTAGTAAGAGGAAGAGCAATAACATCTGCAGCTATCTTTAAAAAGAAAGGTTCTACGTTGTCCGGGCCAGCCCGTTTCTTAGGATCTAACTTGGTTAATGCTTCATGAACAACATTGACAGTAAAAGGAGTAAAACTGAAAGGGTTATCCAGACCACATTGTTCAGAGTCACGGATTGGGGTGTTCACAGAAGCAGAGTTAGTCACAGAATCAAACATAGAACCGCAGGACACAAAATGCTCATTAAAGCAATTTAGCATAGTAGCCCTGTCCGATATAGAGCCAGATGCTGTGGTAAGGCACGGAGGTAGCTCATTACGGATCTCACCGGTGGATATCGATTTTATTGCTTTCCAAAATTTCCTAGGATTATTTAGGTTTTCTGTGGTAACTGACAAATAGTACTTCGATTTTGCACTTTTGACATTTGAAGTGAAGCTATTCCTTAGCTGCCTAAAACACAGCCACTCTACCTCTGAGCCAGATTGCCTAGCCTTTGCCCAGGCCTTGTTTCTCTCATGAAGGAGACTAGACAGCTCAGCAGAAAACCAAGGATTGTCTCGTCCCTTTACTCTAAATGTACGTAGGGGTGCATGTCTATCAATGATCTCCATAAAACCAAGATAAAAATAAGACCATGCGGTTTCCACATCAGCACACAGATCGATTTTACCCCAATCAAAATCAAACAGATCATGCACAAAACCCTGCTCAACAAAATGTTTTTTGTCTCTCTTAATGATAATGCGAGGTTTAACCTTTTGGACCTTAGTGTCCCTAATTGTGGCCACGACACAGTGATCGCTCAGATCATTTGCAAATACTCCCACAGATGAATATTTATGGGGAACATTAGTTAAAATGAGATCAATTAGGGAGGATTTATTAGGGGACTTAATATTTGGGCGAGTAGGACTGTCAACAATCTGAGTAACATTCAAAGAGATACAAAGGTTTTTAAAATCCTCTGACACTGCAGTTAACCAGTCCCAGTTAAAATCTCCAAGTAGCACTATTTCCTTGTAGTCTAGTTGTGATAAAATATTTGCTAGTGAAGACAAGGAGTCTTTGACAGCTGAGGGGGGTCTGTAACAACTCACTACCATGACCTGTTGACCCTTTGCCACTTCTATATTTATGGCTAAAAATTCAAATTGCTTACTGATCGATTTGGAAACTAATGTGGTTACACTGAACGTATTCTTAACATAAATGGCAACGCCACCACCTTTATTAGGCCGTCGGTACGATACACATTAAAACCATTTAAGGCAATGTCAGAGGCCAAAATAGATTTGTTTAGCCATGTTTCTGATAAAACAATGACGTCAGCGTCAGTTGAGCTCGCCCAGATACGGACAAAATCTAGTTTACCTAACAGACTGCGCACATTCAAGTGGATGAAACCCAACCCAGACCTAGCTTTAAAATCAGCAGGAGTAGCGATCTGACTACTACTGGGCGGACCAGGGTTAGGTTGTACATTTCCTGACAGTAATAACAACAACAAAAACCAAGCATCTTTTCCTCTTAAACGACACAAATACTTTGTCATCTAATTTAGAAACACCGGAAAAGTCTGCGAGAGTGTGATTAGAGCTTAAGAAGCAGTCCTGAAGAACCATCATCGCAGGAAAATAAAAAAGACAAACATATTTTGTCGAGCAGATTGACTGTGACAAGGCAACCGGTAATTGTTTGAGCAACACATCCGAACCTTTGCAGGGGATGCCCACTGTGTTTTTACATTACATTTACGTTTGGCCGCATTAGCTTAATCTTTCTAAGAATGGCTATGCTGGTCTGGTCAGTAAATCCTTTCCTTTGTTTCAGACTGAAACGTCTCCACAGCTCTGCGATGGATTGCTGTGACAGTGCAGATATTTGGCCCTCAGGAGGAAATGTAAAAACATTGTTATGCTAACGAGAGATGATGGGAGAGAGACTACATTCCCCAGCTCCACTCCAACATGTTTCACTTTTGATATTACTGAAGCGCAAAGCTTATACATATTACAGCTACTATAGCTGCAGACATGTCATGTTTGTTGTTATATATTTACATTAATAAACTGTGTTCATCAATAAGCTTCTTAGGTGTTGGTAGGGGTGTAATGGTTCACAGAATTCACGGTTTGGTATGTACCTCGGTTTGGGGGTCACAGTTCGGTACGGGTTCGGTACAACAAGAAAAAGACAAAATAAGTCCCAAATGCATAAATCCAGGTGTGTTTCTTATTTATTTTGAACAGTAGTGCAAGTTTCAGTTTAAAAATAAGGAACTCTAACATTTTGAATAATTAACTTTATTACACAGTTAAAAACAAACCACAAACAGTACCACAGACACTCAGATGGCCATATTATCTATAATGGCTGATGTCAAACAAAAAGGTTCAATAAGCTGTAAAACTAAAAAGAATGTCTTGAAAATATTACAAAATAAATAATAAGATGGTGTTTCAATCACAATCAATAAAAGCCGGGGTTTGCATAAGGGCGCAGCATAGCCGTTGAAAAACATATGCCAAAAGCTTCCGTTATTTATTTTGGTCTCTCGGCTTTCATGTCTATTGGCTTCTTAAAAACAGCGGGGATAAGCTGTTGAACTGCTGTTGTCTTTTGCCGGGCCCCGGTGATTGCCAAATCTGGGTGATGCCTTCTGATATGATTTAGCATGTTTGGCATACCATTAGCATACCGCACTGCTGTCGAACAACGCCGACACACCGTCCTCGTCCGATATGTTCCCACACAGCTGATTTAAAAGAAGCAGGTGGGTTGTAGCTCCTGTGTGTTATTTGAACTCGCAATACTAACTTTTCTTCGTCTTGTATTTTGTTCGTTTTGTTGTGTTTTCTTCTTCTTCTTCTTCATTTGTTGTTTAAGGGCTGCTGGCAAACAGCTTTTAGGCGCAATACCGCCACCTGGATTATATATAGTGTAGTGGATACTGTCCTGAATGACAGACTTTTTTCCCACCCGTAAAAAAAAAGGTACGGGACGAATACGGATACCGTTACACCACTAGGTGTTGGTGATACATTGTTCAAAGACTGGCTGTTTTGCCTACTCCCGTTCGCTATGCTAGGTTCACCACATACTGACACCTATTTATTAAATAATAATTGGACTAGAATCAAGATTTGACTGTGATAATTGTTTTTGATAAAAGAGAGAGGAAAAACTAAAGCAAAGATGACAGATTTATATCAAGAAGTCATATCTGAAAAGATGAGCGGGACCAATGTTCCTGTTCTGACAGTCTGCTGACCTATGACTCATCATTATAATGTCCTGTCACTCATTAGTCATCACTCTGATTAGGTTCCACATGCCCAGTCTGCACAAGCAGCTTTTGGTGACAAATATTATTAGATCCTCCGACATTTGACAACTTTCCCTCCTTTTTCTTTGTCTTCTCCTTTCTTTCATCTCTTTTTACTTAAAATCAATCGGAACTGTCCTCTACTCCTCACAGAGTCCATCCCCTTTATTTACCGCTTAGAAACGGACCATTTGCATAGCCTTCTTTTAGATAATTGATTTCAAAGCATCTAAAAAAGAAAAAGAAGGTTCAGAGTTTTATGGTTGCAGACAATATTAGAGTCAGGGCTTCCATGAAGCCGCAGACTCAGCGGCCTTTGTTCAGATGAATGATATACTCATCTGTGTTTAACTCCAGAAGGGGAATTAGATGCCAAAGAGAGGGATTTCTTCCTTATATCTGCTCCTCTAAATCAATGCTGTGCAGAGAGGGTGTGTGTTTGTGTGAGTGTGTATTTAAACACAGCAGGGAAATATGATGTTTGTATGTTCATACGGAGAAATGCACCGTTTTCGACTTCCTTAACTCTGAGTTATGTTGCCCCAATTACGTGTAAGGTGGGAGAAGTACTCAGATCAACTAGGGAATTTACTCCAGGGGTGACTAAAGTCTGATTTAAGACTTGATTATATTTCACATCATTAATC
The DNA here is from genome assembly GCF_902827175.1 of Gymnodraco acuticeps. Classification (NCBI taxonomy): domain Eukaryota; kingdom Metazoa; phylum Chordata; class Actinopteri; order Perciformes; family Bathydraconidae; genus Gymnodraco; species Gymnodraco acuticeps. The sequence continues at coordinate 1,816,723 of NW_022990311.1, forward strand.
CAAATCTGTAAAGTAACTAATGGTATTAAATACATGTAGTGGAGTAAAAGTACACCATTTACCTCTGGACTGTACTGGAGCAGAATACTTAACCTGTTAAACCCGGCAGCCCCCGTTGTTAGGAGGTAATCAGGACCCAAATGCAGATTAAAAGTGGGGTATAAAAGTATAAACAAATAGCGAGCATTACCTGTTAAGCCCCATAGCCCCCGCCGGCGGGCGCAACAGGCTTTTTTTTCACCAAACTGTGTCTCAGGGCTTCTTAACATTTAACAACCTATTATGTGTCAAACTCAGCTAACTGACGATATGAACCATTTTTACCAAAACAAAACACAAGTCTAATGCCAAGCCTCTGAATTAGCACTAAGCCAAAAAATGCTAACGCACTTAGCACAGAACTCACGTTAGCAATCTCTTATATTTAATCGGATCTGCACAAACAACATATAAGCTGAGAGCTGAAAGCTGAGATTGCACAGATTCCAATGGTATAATTATCATCACTGAGCAATCAAAACTCGCGGCAGCGAAGGCTGGCAAAGACAACACACAACTTCACTTTACTGGGCAAAAACGGCAAATATGTCTTACCTTTGCTGTTTTCTGATCAAAAGTTGTGTTCAATTGCATTAAAATGCAAAAGCTTTCGGTTTGGGCAAACTGCGTGTGCATCACTCCTCAATGGTAACGTGTAGGTGGATATAGGAACTCCCTCTCGATTATATTGGCTCTAACAGTTCAAAATAGGTGTGAATCATCAAAATCGACGGAGGGGGGCCAGAGATATGGCAAATTACCCCAAAAGTGTTTTTTGTGTTGCTAAACCTCTCTTAAAAAGGCCGTTGCCCCCGGCTTTTTTTTCACAAAACTGTGTCCCAGGGCTTCTTAACATTGAACAATCTATTAATGTGTCATACCCACTTAACGGGAAGAAACTCAGCTAACTGACAATATTAACTAACTATATTAATATAGTATAATGTTTAGCTAAACGAAACACAAGGGTAATAGCAAGCATCTGAATTAGCAATTAGGGAAAAAATGCTAACCCACTTAGCACAGAACTCACGGTAGAAATATGGTATTACTTATCATATCTGCACACACAAGATATGAAATGAAAGCTGAGATTCCACAGATTCTAGAGGTTTAAGTATCATCACTGTGCGACCAGAACTCAGGGCAGCGAAGGCAAAAACCAGACACCATATAACGGAGCTTTACGTAGCCAAAACGACACATACTTCTTACCTTTGCTGTTTTCTGATCAAAAGTTGTGTTCAATGGCATTACAAATGCATATAACGCTGCTGAAGGTTAATCCAATGTCTCTGTGTCTCTTTGAAATGATTACTGATAATACCTCATCATATTTATGGCAATAAGCCTAGTTTTCAGTTTTCTGAGCGTAACATAGCTTTCGGTTTGGGCAAGCTGCGTGCACATCACTGTCACTCCTCAATGGTAACGTGTAGGTGGAGTTAGGATCTCCCCCTCGATTCTATTGGCTCTAACAGTTAAAAAGAGGTGTCAATCACCAAAATCGACCAATGGGTTCCAGAGAAACGGCAAATACACCCAAATGACCCCAGAGGTGGGGTTTTTTCTTCTAAATCTCTCTATAAAAGGTCAAATTTAACTTGTTTTGCATCAATCTTGATACAGGGTACTTATGTTATAGTTTGGATTCCTAAAGCTTTTAGTCTACTATCCCATCATTCAAGGGTGGTTTTCACTATAATTTTAATTGTTTTACTATGTTCAATCTGAATTTACTTTAAAATAAAAAAATCTATATTGATTCCGACTTTTCTACATCCAACTCACAGGTTTATCATTGCTTTGAGAAAAAAGATTATTAATTTACCCCATTTAGAAGTGAAGATATAGTCATTTGTTCTGGGAATGTCATTTTCGAGCCTGAGACCTGAAAAACAGGCCTGTTAAATGTTTTTATTTTAATCTAAGTATGTGATAAAACATTACAAGTTGACCATTATGTTATCGCATACAAATCTCTCTATGGATATCCCTTCAGTCTGTCAGGCCACCAGGTACCGTTGAATAAGTCTACCTGATCAAAAGAGTGTGTGTTTGTTTATGTGTGTGTGTGGGCTGTCAAGCCTCCCAAGGACAACTTTGATATTTCCTGATTTTTCTCATGTCAGTTGTAAGGAGAGAAGAAAGTGTGCCATTACTTTGACGCAGTGAAAATTAAATACAATACTCTGAAAGAAATAAACAATTGAAATAAATATGCTCTACTTCATAATGGTCACAGGACCAAGCACCGGACCTGGGGGGCGGAGCCTTCTCTGCACTTATCTCACCTTGTTTAAATCACAAATCAAAACCTTTTCAGCGCTGCTTTTAATCTGTTATTAATGTGTATTTTTTTATTAGAGGGAAACAGGTTTGCAGAGTGGCTTATTCCAGCCGATGTTATGCCGTATTCACAGCGTACCTCCTTACCTCTCACCAATTTCAACTAAGGCTCCAGCGGGGACCTTGCTCCCTGCGTGTGCCTGTCTGTGTCTGTGTATTCTCATGTTCCGATTAACCCAGCCTCCCCCAAATGTTCTTTTGTTTGTGTCTATATCTACGCCGGTATCCGGAGTCGAGGCTGATACTGTTCCTGTGGTCCTGTGCCCTGGATCCTCTATCCTGAGTTCTGGATTAAGTCGTGGACTTCGGGTCGTGGCTGGGCCTGTCTCTGCGGTCCTGCCTGGGTCTCGTCATGCTGCTTCCCTGATGGCTCCCACAGGATTGTTCTTGACATCGTGGATTCATCTTCTTATTATAGACACATGCATTTCCAAACATTCGGTCTATTTGCTGTAAAATGTATTATCTCTTACACACGGCATCTATTGCACGTCTGTCCGTTCTGGGAGAGGGATCCCTCCTCTGTTGCTCTCCCTGAGGTTTCTCCCATTTCTCCCCTTAAACTGTGGCTTTTTTCTCCGGAAGTTTTTCCTTGTACGATGTGAGGGTCTGAGGACAGAGGGTGTCGTTTTCTCATACTGATATTCTGCACAAACTGTGCTGTTGTATTTACTGTAAAGTGTCCTTACTGTAAGGTAATTATTATATGTACAGCACTTTGGCTCGACCAAAAATCGTTTTAAAAATGTGCTATATAAATAAAACCTGATTTGATTTGTTTTAAATGTTTCTATGAATTTTAACATGTATATTGTCTTTGAGTACCATGAAAAGCGCTCTATAAATAAAATGTATTATTATTATAGCCACAATTACAGCCAGCCCTCCTACAAATCTAGATTATGCTTGGTGATATTCTTTTAAAATGACATATATAATGTCTTGAGAACAACTTTTACACAGTTAACATTTTTAAAGATTTGGTTAATTTAGAAAATAAAGTCTTACAATTCAGAGTTTGTTACAAAGCACAAGCTCTAATGGCCTAAAGCACAATTTGTCCCCATTATTTTGTGTTTGTATCTTTTTATTAATATGACAAAATAGATGTAAATGCAATTGCATGAGTTAATATTGGGTTCAAAACATTTATTGGCTGTGTGCTTAAAGCTCTCAGGCTAGGTGTGGGCAGTCTGTAACGCAGCACAGCACATGGGTGTTTTGAACATTCTAAAAATGAAGAGAGAGCAGTGCAAAGTGTCTCAGAGCGGAAGGTAATGCTTTATTTTCACACAGTTTTCTGCATGGTGATCGATAAAGACTCTTACACACTCTGAAAGTCCATTCAACACCAACACTAAAATCTATCATACAATACAGCACTCCACTAAGAAGTGTAAAACACTTTTTCCATGTTGCTCCTCTCTCCTCTTTACCCTCAGTGCAGCAGAGAGAGTTTGTGTGTGTGTGTGTGTGTGTGTGTGTGTGTGTGTGTGTGTGTGTGTGTGTGTGTGTGTGTGTGTGTGTGTGTGTGTGTGTGTGTGTGGGCATTTATCTCAAGGTTCACTCAAACACTTTGGCTGTGGCACGCAGAGCGGGCTCTCTTCACCTCTGCAGAGGACAGCAACATCTCACACTGGAACATTTCTGCCTTTCAGCAGCGAGTATTTCAAAGGAAGTCAGGAGCATTGTGGGAGTACGGAGGATTTTAAGTGTTTAACCAGCAGCAAATAAATGAGTAGACACTGGCTTCTAAATAATGTCTTCTTCTCAGTGCTGACGTAGGAAAGCAAAAAGAGAAAACATGACATGACCTTACTCATTATCAACAAGCAAACAATAAAACTATTTCAAGAATACAAAAATGTGATGCTTTTATTTCTGAATGACTCATCTCAGGATGTGGGGCTCGTTCACATTGCATAGCAGTAAAACACTTCTGCCTATTGCCAGAGAGATGTATTACTGGAAGAAGGATCTTACTTAAACTTCTAGAAAAGTGGATATTGAAATTACAATTTTTTTATCATATATATATTAGGGCTGTCAAGTTAACGCAAAAAAAAATGAACGCCACTAATTATTTTAACGCGATTAACGCATGTGCATTTTTTGTCCTCGGCCGCCCCGTAGTTTCAGAGCGCATTAAGTTTAAAATACCATCTATACAATCCAAGCACACTGCTGATGCCGACAGCCCCGCTCCTGCCGCCCGCTTGCAGCAGACCACACTTGAAAGTGTGCGGAGGAGATGCCTGGACACGTCTACGAGCAGCACACTTTCAACAAAGATCGCTAAATGGGTGGCTACAGCTTGCAGGCCAATTAACATTGTGGAGGACGAGGGGCTGCGTGATATAATTCGGGTCGCATCCAACGACTGCACTTATGCCTTCCAGAGCCACCACTGTGTTGAAAATACACAACTTCTATGAAGTCCAAAAAGCGAAAGTAGAGGAGGATTTAAGAAAGACTCACCGGAGACTATTGGACTTCACTCAGTATAATGAGCTTTAGTGCAAGTTCAATAAGGAAGACCTAACAATGAGTCACTTACACGTCACTCTATTGCTCCCTTCCCCCCTCATTAAATACGAGGGCGTCACCCCTCAGCAGCCAATTGCTGCACATGCTAAAATCCTTAAATGCCTGCACTTCCTCCCTGTCAGTTGTCATTTCAGGTGACCACACGCAGTAGTAGTACTACAAGACTCCTCCTCGTGAGAAAAACACAAGAAAGAACTAGCTCAAGATGTCCAACTCGGACAATTCGGATCACGAACCTGGTATGGAAATCTTCGATCCCGGTTCGGCTCCCCACAGCGGCCTATCACCAGAGGCAGACTTCCTCATCGCCCGGCTCCTGCAGCAGGGCATCCCCACAGCCCCAGGCCTCACTCTCTCGCAGCTCCGAGAGCTCTCGGACCAGGTCTCCAGCACAGCTCCCCAGTCCGGGGCAGCAGCCCCAGGCAGCTCCCCAGAGAGACCAGGGCGAGGACGCGGCCGCAGCCGCGGAGGAAACAAGTGCTGGAAGTCGAGCCCTCCAGGACCCCGTCCGCCTCCCAAATCCACCCCTTCCCAGGCTCGCCAGGCCGGGAGTGGCACTAACACGCCCCTCATGGAGAGTAGCGTGGCCGGCGCCCTGCAATCCCTGGCTAGCTCCATGAGAGCTATCGATGCTCGCCTCCAGGCCCTGGAAGACTCCGGTACAGGAGCGTCAACTTCTGTTGCACTCAGAGCAGCGCTTGCTGCCTCAGTCCCGCCGGGGTTGCCGGGTCAGGGTGTTCTACGCATTCCAGCAATAGCTCCTCCTTATTCTCTGGCTTCGGCCCTCCCAGCCCCCCCTTCAGGTAGGCCTTTTATTTCCCAAGCCGCCAACATCTCCTCACGGCTTAGGTCGAAAATTCTTGAAGGGAAGGATGTTAACCTGCTTAGCCTTATTCTGCCCTCCCCGGAGTGTGATAAAGCCATCGCCACAGGAGGAAACATCACCGCCGTCTTTAAGGCCGCAGACCCCAGGCTTATCAGAGACATCACCTTAGGGCAATTCATGGTAGCTTTCGGCATCTTCCGTGACGTTCTCTGCTCCGTCTACCCTGAGAGAAGAGTAGAATTAGATGCGTACATGGCCATTATTGGAGACATCAACATTAGATACGGTAAATCCGTCTTCGATCAGTACCACAAAATCTTTTCAAGTAAAGCAGTGCTCCACCTAGCGCATAGCAATATCCGCCTGGATTGGTCAGTGATGGACATCGAGCTGCTCGTGATGGCTACCGGCGGCCAATCCGCTATTTCATGCAACAGCTGCGGAGCGCAGGGCCACATCGCTGCCCTCTGCCCCCTGCCCCTCAGTACCTTTCTCCGCGCCCAGAGCCTCCCACATGCAGTACGCTGGAAACGATAGACCAAGCCGACAGGTGCAGATTAGACACGAAGATAAGATCCGTTCTAGATTTAACAAAAATGTTTGCACTCACCCTTACTGTACATTTCTCCATATCTGCAGCTTCTGCAGGGATACACACCCGAAGTCCGTGTGCCCCAGGCGCAGCCAAAACCTTACAGTAGCTCTGCGCCAGAAACCTTGTGGTGGAAAAACATTTTTGAAACATCACCCCTCCACTCCCATTAACATCCCTCAGCTAGCAGCTGCGCTATCCACTCACCCAGATTCCGTGTTTGTTGACTATCTCCTGTCAGGGCTCTCCCAAGGCTTCAGGGTAGGGGTCCTCTCATCTCCAACAGTTACTTTTGTAGCAAAAAACCTACAGTCAGCCGCTAAAAAACCCAACATAGTTTCCCAGCTCATCGACAAATAACTTCTCAAAGGATATATAATCTGTCCTTTTACCTCCTCCCCCTTCCCAGTGTTCCGTTCAAATCCCATCGGAATAGCCACACGCAAATACTCCGGGAAAAAAAGGCTGATTTTCGATCTGTCCGCTCCCCGTTCCGGCCCATTCTGCAGCGTCAACAGCATCATCCCTCCAGATCAGTTTTCCCTTCACTATGCCTCAGTGGACAATGCAATAAAGATTATTACGTTCACAGGGCACGGAGCATGGCTCTCCAAAGCGGACATTACCGATGCCTTCAAAATCATCCCCATTCATCCGTCTCAGTGGAATTTGTTCGGTATTAAGTGGGAGTCCAAACTCTATTTCGCCGTTCGCCTGACCTTCGGGTGCAGAAGCAGCCCCTGCATTTTCAACTCCTTCTCGGAAGCGCTCTGCTGGATCCTGCTGAACATCGTCAGAATCCCCTCCGTCCTTCACGTACTGGACGACTTCCTCCTCATAGATCCGCCACAGGACAGCTCAGGGATCTGACTGGCCAAGCTGAAACACTGCTTCCAGGAGTTAGGTGTCCCTCTCTCCAAAGAGAAAACGTTAGGTCCCAACACACGCTTAGAGTTCTTAGGCATCATCCTCGACTCCATAGACATGAAGGCGTCTCTCCCCTCCGACAAATTGCAGCGCATCCGGGACATCACCAAATCATACTGCGAGCAACAAGTCATCACAAAACAACAGTTGATCTCCCTTCTCGGACACCTCAACTTCGCCATGCGCGTCATCCCCCAGGGGCGCTCGTTCATCTCCCGCCTCCTGGACACAGCATCAGCGGTCGACAACCTCCATGACTGCGTTTTCTTAGACGAAGGCTGACGCTCAGACCTACGTTTCTGGTCCCTCCTGCTCGCCCACTGGAACGGAGTTACTTTCTTCTACGACGACCTCGTGTGTTCCTCTGACTCAATGAGGTTTTTCACGGATGCCGCCCTATCCGTGGGTTTTGGGGGTTTCTTTCAGGGAGAGTGGTTCGCAGGGTCATGGCCCCCGTCATTCCCTAATCATGCTTCATCCTCCGCTCTGCACGAGATATTTCCGATCGCCGTTGCATGCCACGTATGGGGTCACCTGTGGTTCCGTAAACGCATCTCGGTGCTGTGCGACAACCAATCAGTGGTTGAAATCATCAACAAGGCGCACTCCCAGTGCAGCGACATCATGCCATTCATGAGAAACATTACGCGATTCCTCCATAATCCACAACTTCATTAGCTCGCCACATTCCCGGTCACCTCAATGTTGTTGCTGACTCCCTCTCTCGCTTTCATTTCCAGACATTCCGGAACCAGTCGGAATCCCTCCACTTCATCTCCTCTCTCTGCACTAATCGAGAGTCCCCTAGCTCGGCACCTCGAGTCTGCCAGATTCTTCATGAGAAAGGGCTTAGCCGCTTCCACCCTCAAATCATACGATTTCGCATGGAGAACGTTCACTTTTTTCTGCTGCTCAGTAGAGGTCTCACTCAAACCTGTCCTCATCTCCACCGTGTGCGCCTTCATGGGCTACTGCACCACTGATCGACACCTCAAGCCCCAGTATATCCGGAGCCTCTTAGCAGGCATTCAATTTAATGTTCGCTGCTCCGATCCTAGCTTTCCCAGCCTATTCTCAAACCCTACAGTTAAACTTATTCTTAAAGGGCTGTATAAGACGTTTCCCCCCGCTGCAGACCCGAGGCTCCCCATCACGCTCCCCGTCCTGCGCCTCATGCTGTCCACACTCAGGAAATGATTATTCTCCCCCTATATCGACGCGCTGCTCGATGCCGTATTTCTATTAGCCTTCTATGCGTTTTTCCGACCTGGCGAATTCACCACAGCTTCCCTCACGTTCGACCCCAGTCAAGACGTCTGCCTCTCCGACCTAGTCTTCAACGCCAACCATTTTAGTCTCAGCCTCAAACACTCCAAATGCGGAGGAGCCTGCTCAGTTATCGCAGCTCGTATCGATTCCCCGTTCTGCCCTTATTCCATGATTAAATTCCTGCGCTGCAGACCCCCCACCAATCCGTCCTCACCACTTTTTCTCATCAAAGGCAATGCTCCCTTAACGCTGCACCTGTTCAATTTCTACCTCAAGCAAGTCCTCATTAAGTCCGGCCTATCACCTACATCATACTCGGGACATTCCTTCAGGATAGGTGCAGCCACCTCTGCTGCTAATCAAGGTCTCTCCACCTCATCCCTACAACAACTAGGAAGGTGGTCCTCCTCCGCCTTCACAACCTACATTCGCCCGGATATCAGCACCGTACTGGCTTCCCAAAGATCTCTCTGACCCTAACTATGGTATTTATGCATATAACTGGTGGTGGTTCATAACACATTTACACGTATACATGTCTCATTATGGTACTGGATTTCAAACCGCATTCCCGTCCTAGTCCGCGGGCCCCGCCCACAGGGAACAATGTCTCGTCTCACGCTGCATCTACATGTAACGGGCTACATTCTCCTGCACGCAGGTATCTAAATCCCAGGCCCTTGCTCAAATGTGTTTGTGTAAAATGTATACCCTGCGACGTCAGGTGTGGACTGGGGGTCCCCGTAGACTTCGGTCTCGTGGACTGCTGGTCCCAGCAGACTTCGGTCTCGTGGACTGTGGGCCACCGTAGACTTCGGTCTCGTGGACTATGGGCCACCGTACACTTCGGTGTAGTGGACGTTGAGCCACCGTACACTTCGTTGTCTGTTAAAAAACAAGATCCCTGCTTCGGCAGGGCGTTCGACCTTCGGGCGGCGTAGTCAAGCCCTGCTAGCCAGTTAGGCGACCCTCAGGTCGTTTTCAGATAAGACCGGCACTGATTTCGGCAGTCAGAGTCTCAGCATGACCCGTAAGCTCCGGCAGTGATTCCGGCCTCCTGCCGCATATATATGTTAATCTATTATTTCATCCCCAGATCACCACAGTCACCCTACAAGGTAAGAAACTCAGTTCATCTCAGTATTTCATACTTCACTGGTTTTGGGGATTTCATCGGAGCGGTTCTTTCCCTCCTGAATGATTATCCTGCAAACCGGGGCCTAATCGCCAAACACCATTACATTCTCCTGTTGTATTATCATGGCAATCATTTCATTCATATGACGTGTAACAATAAATATGTATTCCTTACATCACGTCTCTCCGGTTTGAAATTAAAGCTTTAGCGCAAGTTCAATAAGGAAGACCTAACAATGAGTCACTAACACGTCACTCTATTGCTCCCTCCCCCCTCATTAAATACGAGGGCATCATCCCTCAGCAGCCAATTGCTGCACATAATAAAATCCTTAAATGCCTGCTCTTCCTCCCTGTCAGTTGTCATTTCAGGTGACCACACGCAACCCGCCTCCACCCCTCTCGCCTCCCGTCTCCTCCAAGACAAAGCTAAACCTTCCTTCTTCAGACCGGTCCCACCTACTCATCACCACCACGTGTCCAGACCCCGGGGATTTCATCGGAGCGGTTCTTTCCTCCCTGAATGATTATCCTGCAAACCGGGGCCTAATCGCCAAACACCATTACATTCTCCTGTTGTATTATCATGGCAATCATTTCATTCATATGACGTGTAACAATAAATATGTATTCCTTACATCACGTCCCTCCGGTTTGAAATGACAGTTAGCCTACCTCGGGGTCACAGCGCATTATTTTGACCCACAGTGGGAACTTCAGCCTCATGCTTTGACGGTTATGAAAACAGAGGAGCGGCATTTTGCCAACAACTGCGCCCACACACACACACAGTATTATTGTATTGTATGAGAGAGGTTCCAGGTTGAATTGAGGCGAATATTTGTAATGTTCAGAGGTTATTGTGTTTAATATTCATGAGAATATTTGTCATTGTTCAAATGATAATAAACAAACATTTGCATAAAGCATATTTGTCCACTCATATGTTAATAAGAGTATTAAAAACTTAAAAAATATCCCTCTAAGGTACATTTAGAACAGATAAAAAATGTGCGATTAATTTGCGATTAATCGCGATTAACTATGGACAATCATGCGATTAATCGCGATGAAATAAATCGACTGACAGCCCTAATATATATATATATATATATATATAGCGTGTACCCAAGAATATACAGAGGTTGGGATCAAGCGGCTGACCCCCTGATTTGTAGGTCAGGGCCAACCCCCTGAGCCACAGTATGTATTATCTTCTGTGTTAGGATATACCGTACTAGTGAAGAATATACATATTAAATAAACATACATAATACATTACTGTGAAATGTGTGTTTTCATATTTAAAAATATGGGTGTACATTAACAATGTTAGTTGTAGACCATAGGTATAATAAAGTGTTGTCAGTGGAATATGAAAATATTGGCTGCAGTAATTTCTCATCGACACAACCACAGTAGTTTAAGTGTGCTGTGAGTGTTGTCTGAGGGGGGGGGGGGGGGGGGGGGGGTAGCTGCCCACATTTAGGGCAGGCTAACCAGCATCCACTTTCCACATCCAGAATAAGATGAAAGCAAAGTGAGTATTTTACTTGTACATATATTTCCATATGTGGCGGGGTGGTGTTTTTAATTATGACTCATTAAATAGCATGTGTAGAGACAAACAGACTGGCAACGTCACCATGGGGACTTTAGCTTTGACCAACACATAAACAGGTTCGAGGGGCAAAGACGTGTTTTAAATTAAAGTAATTTCTATTAAATGTATTTTTTTTTTAATGGAACTCAGGAAATATTGCTGCAAGATAAAAAATCAGTGGTTAGAAAAGAAAAAAAAAAAGATTTTCATAAATTATCTTTATTACAGAATGTGTTAAATATTTACTTAAAATGTAACATTAAAAGTCTATGTGTAAGAGAAGAAACCAAAACTAAGGTGGTCTGAGGCCAGTTAATGGGGTGGGAGGCTACCTTTACTGAAGCCAGGGTGCTACCAAATACTCACCAGTTGCAGTCACAGGTTACTCACTCTTCTCCCCGGTGTTCTTCACCACAGACAGTGAGGGTGACAAGCCCCCCAATGACCGACAATGAGCTCCACTAAAATACAACTTAAACAGGGTAAAAAAAAAAAAAACTCAATACCAGATAGCAGAACCTAGGGACCAAATGATCCTTGTATTAAAATAGGCTGCCAATCTGTACCATGACCATGGTGGACAGAACCAAAGGCCATCGGGGGCCTTTTATACACAGCTGTCATGAGGGGAGTGGGGGGGGAGGAGTTAGGCCTTGAGCTGCGTTAAAGTGCACCCCCCTCCTCACATAATTTCAAAGCGGTAAAGGACCCACCAAAGTAAAATATCATTGATTTGCTCCACAGTTCTTCATGCAGATCCTTCTGTGAAGTGCTGCTCCTTCATCAGCCTCTGACTGACAGAAGCTCAGTCTAGCGGCATTAAAAAAATGCTGAAATTATACTGCCAAAATTCACATATCATTTAATCAAAAGGCACATAATTGTAAAAAGCAACACAAAAACTTAAGATAGGGTGTATTGTACACAGGCTTATTTGTTGTTTTGTTTTATTTAACTTAAAAGTATCAGCTAGAAATGTCTCCAGTTAATTACTTACAATAAGGCAATTGTTTTTTGTATTACAAGTTTCTGAAATAGCATGTTTAAATATGCAAATGATCTATTATCTCATTAAATATGCACATATTTTAACACATTTCAGGAATCGAAATCTGAACTTTGGATAAAGCCAGGTTCAAAATTCTTGTTTCATTTTGTAGTCATATTAGTATCTAAGGCTTTTACAGAAGGGATATTGGATATCTCTTTTTATCACTCCATAAATCAGAAAATACTGTAACGATCACAAAGGGAGTCGGAAACAGGCTACTAGTTATTAGGCTTTAATAACTCTTCTTCTTTACAGATGATCACAGGTTCAGGAACAGCTTGTGGGTTCAACCTCACACTAACACTAACTCCTACACATACCCATATATATAACAGTGTCTACGTCACAACTTCCCGCCCTCCCCCGTCTGCTCCCCCAACCACAGGCCCGCACCTCAACCAGCATCACTGTGCAGCTCTATGATTGGCAGAGAGACGGGGGATGCCTGAGTGACACCCTCAGCATCCTATACAGCAGGGGTGCCCAACCTTTTTTGAACCGAGAGCTACTTTTAAAGTTGCCAGTCTGCCGAGATCTACCAGTCCAAATAGACGGGCGTAGCCATTACTGACAGCCTACTACCAGGTAAATACACACTTCTACTTGTATAAAACTGACCTTTGTACGATTAACACTTCATAAAATACTGCAGATCCTTTATCTTACCTCTTTCTAATCTACACACATACAAGTATTTAACTGAAGTTACACAACAATGTTGTTGATACAGAGTTGGAGTGTATTCACACGTCACATACTACAGTGGGTAATGTTTTCAAGAAACATTGAACACTGCTGCCACATATGACACAGGAAAAAAAGAAAAGACTCTGAACCCTTTCTTTGCCATTATATAAAAAATAGTGTTGCTACAAAAGTATAAATGAGGCTTACTAATAAGACAACTCATATCTGAAGCTCACAGGAATTTGCTGCCAAAGTGCAATAAAAGAGACGACATTAATAGAATCAAACCCTTTTTTTGTTGCATTTTAGTAGATTATAAAAATAAATGCCTTTAAAATAGGATGCAAGCAACACTAGTTTCTAAACCTGAATTGATAATAGACTATAATCAATTTCAGTTTGCATTCTTATACCATTTTGTACAATAATTATAATGAATAAGTTCAAACAAACTCAAACTTACAGCTGATTAATAACGGTATCTAACTTGAGTTTTTATCATATCAAAAACCTGTTGAAATGCTACTGTTATTTTTATTACGCATCGGCAGCCTTCAGGAATGCTTCTTTCATAACTTCGCCGTCTTTGAAAGACTTCATGTGTTTCTCAAGAACGTGACTGACTCGATAAGATGCTATGGTAGCAGCCTTGCTCTTGTTGTTGGGCCTGGTGGAAATGGACTGCTGTGCTGCATTTAGCTGTCCTTTCAGGTCCCTCCCCTTTTGGGAGCGTAGGGCAGAATCAGGAGGGAATTCCATCTCGTAGCGTTTGTGCACTGTTTTGAAATGCCGCTCCTAAATTACCCTTCTTCGATAAAGCCACGCTCGCATTGCAGATGAGACAGATGGACTTTGAATTGGAATAGATACAAAAATAATCATCCTCCCACTCGGAATGAACATTATATATGTTTTGCTTCTGCCATAATTGCGTCTTGTGTGTGTGCGGACTGTCACTCCTACGGACAACGTTAGCGAACTAGTGCACTGCCCACTGCTCACCAGCCACGCCCGACACATGGGGTCACGCCGGCCAATCACAAAGCTTTGATGCGTTCAAGTGCATTATTCTGCCACAGGAAGATTATGTTACAGGACATTAACGATAAAACAGAATATTGTTGTTCTATTTTTAGACACATCTCGCGATCGACTGGGAATCTCCCGGTCGATCGCGATCGACTGGTTGGGCACCCCTGCTAGGGTCGCTACAATACTGTCAACAGCCCTAAAATATCAATTTCCGCCATGTTTTTAGGTATACAATGTTGTATAATTCAGGCTATGAATGATATATGAACAAACCCTTCTGTAAAAACCTTCATAATATTGATAGGAATATAACTGGAAGGTTTGGTGTATCTACGTGCTACTGAAGTTGACATTTCGAACTCAGAGTAGGAGAAAAAACTCATTTTGAGAAAACGACCTTTAAAGATTGCAGTGAGGCGCTAGCTAAACCCTCCTGTTCTTTGGATGACAGCTTGCGCCTCGACGCACTCCGTGAAGGTATTTCATGTTCGGGGTCATTTGTTTTTTGTATAACCTTGCTTTGTGCAAGTGACAATTGTTGTCGTCTTCTCTGTGAACGTTTTTTTCGCCGTTCTTTTGCTATTTTGAGATTTCAATTTCTAGCGGAAAGCTAACCAGGAAGTGTTTTAGCACACCACGTGACGCATCTGAACGAATCACGTTGTCAGAAATTGACACCAGCCAATGAGATTTCGTTTCTTGGTTTAAGACCCCTTTGTGCTTTCAGGATTGGTTGCTGATACAAAGGAAATGACCATATTTGGATCCGATGAGATTGTGCAGGAGAGACGGAGCTTTCCAACGATACCTCTGATGACATAGTGCACACAGCTGTCGCGGTACTTTATGTTACGTTAGAATGCTAACTTTTGGTGAATTTAGGAGAAATCTACAGACGCAAATAGACAAACTATAGTAAAATAAACACTTAAATGTGTATTTTGTACGTTTTCCTTCCAAAAGCCTGAAAGAAAACATGTTATAGAATCAAAATAGCACAACATCTCAAAATGTACCAGTACTTGAAAAACGATGTTTTTGGCTGCGGTGTCTCGCCTGGGCCAACACTGGTATTGCAACTTAAGTAATCACTTTTGGGTAGAAGCTGTAAACCTATCCAGTATTCATGTTTAACCCCTTGACATATGGCCTAGCTATGTTGACATCTTTGAAAATGATTTTTTTGGTCATTTAATCATTGTATGTAAGTGGTAAAATTGGACCTTTTTTCACAATGCTGCCAAATTAGTGACAATTTGCTCTGTAATTTCTAACAATTGTGTAATATTATCCCTCATTATATCTCCTGTGAAAGTATGATCTTAACTATTGATTAAAAAAAAATTAACCAATGGTAAAACAATATCATAGCCTACCACATGGGGTGCTGTGGGTTGATACAGCAAAACACAGCAGCAATGTCAGTGAAGCAAAATAGTTATACAGTTCAAACTAATGGGTGGTATTTGAGATAATAAATAGTTTGAGTCTGATATTGTCGACTAAATAACAGTTACCTCCGGATTCGACCACCAAGTGTTGCCAAAAAAACAGGTATGCTAAACCTTTTTCCATCTACAAGCTAGCTAGCCCATCTGCTAGCTAGCTAGCAGCACAGATCATTCCATATTTTCCATCTCAATTTTTCACTTCACCAACAGTCAAATTAAGGAGTACTGTGTGCACATGAGTTTTTGTGAGAATGTGTACTGGTAAAACAGCTATATTATCTATTACACATGTATATAGAACACTAGAAGTTTAAATCTGCTGGTTAGCTAGCCAGCTCCTGAGATAATGTATAGCTAAAGATGTTGCAGTGATCCACTTTTTAATTTCTCCTCACAAGAATAGAGACTAGAGTAGTGATACTATGTATTTGCCTTTCAGATGAGCCAATATGGAGCCAGAGGGAGCTGTAGTGAGTAAAAGAAGAAGAATAGCAAATGATATTAATTGGGAAAAATGCTTTATTTGTCAACATGACTATGGGAAAAACAGGCAAGATAAACTACTAAGAAAAGCATCTGAGGATGGACTGAAATGCATTAAACTTCGAGCAAGTGAACGAGTAAAATACAAAGATGTACAATATGTTGATACTCTAGATCGGATTCAGGAGTTCCTGGACACAAAAGCCGAAGAGGTCCAGTGGCACAAGACATGCAATGCTGATTTTACCCATGCCGTTGTCATTGATCATCTTAAGCAGCGCTTTGAAAACACTAAGGACACACTGGAACCTGCAAGCCGCCCTCGTTCCACTAGAAGTGCAATTGCTCCAGTCATTTGGGAAAAATGCATTTTTTGTCAGGAGGATAAGTCTCAGGAAAACCTCCACACTATTCAAGTCTTACGCACATCGGAAAATATTCTTCAGCTGGCTCAGCTAGACACAGTATTGAGATGCAGGCTTGCAGGAGTCAATGACTTGATTGCCGCAGAGGGCAAATATCATCTTATCTGCTACAGGGCATTCTCCAGGAAGTACCAAAGCACTACGCCAAGAGCAGACCCATATGCCATTTGCTTAGACAATGTGGCAGATGAGCTGAGAACTGGCCTTGCCAGGGGTGAAATATACTCTTTGAAAACTGTTTGGGAAAGATACTGTGAAATTATTGAAGACTTTAACTTGGAACCAGGAACATACAACAGTCATAATTTCAAGACTAAGCTTGACAAATTGCTTGAAGGGAAAGGGAAAGGGGGGTGCTGATCCTCATCCCAGCCGCTTCACACTCGGTTCCGAACCGATCCAGTGAGTGCTGAAGGTCGCAGACCGATGAAGCCATTAGAACCACATCATCTGCAAAAAGCAGTGGTGCAATCCTTAGTCCACCGAATTGCAGACCCCCTCCCCCATGACTACGCCTCGAAATCCGATCCATGTATATTACAAACAGGATTGGTGACAAAGCGCAGCCCTGGCGGAGGCCAACCCTCACCGGAAATGAGTCCGACTTACTGCCGAGGACCCGGACACAGTTCTCGCTTTGGGAGTACAGAGATTGGATGGCCCTGAGAAGAGACCCCCTCACCCCATACTCCCGCAGCACCTCCCACAGTAACTCCCTGGGAACTCAGTCATACGCCTTCTCCAAGTCTACAAAACACATGTAGACCGGATAAGCGTACTCCCAGGCCCCCTCCAGGATCCTTGCGAGAGTAAAAAGCTGATCCGTCGTTCCACGACCAGGACGGAATCCGCATTGTTCCTCCTCAATCTGAGGTTCAACAATCGGCCTGACCCTCCTTTCGAGTACCTTAGAGTAAACTTTCCCGGGGAGGCTGAGTAGTGTGATGCCTCTGTAATTGGCACACACCCTCTGATGCCCCTTTTTAAAAAGGGGAACCACCACCCCGGTCTGCCACTCCTTCGGTACTGTTTCCGACTTCCACGCAACGTTGATGAGACGTGTCAACCATGACAGTCCCTCAACACCCAGAGCCTTCAGCATTTCCGGGCGGATCTCATCCACCCCTGGGGATTTGCCACTGTGGAGTTGTTTGACGACTTCAGTGACCTCCCCCCGGGAGATTGGTGTTGATCCCCCGTCATACTCCAGCTCTGCCTCTAACGTAGAGGGCGGAGTTGTCGGGTTCAGGAGTTCCTCAAAGTGTTCCTTCCAACGCCCTAACACTCCATCAGTTGAGGTCAACAACGTCCCATCCTTACTGTACACAGCTTGGATGGTTCCCTGCTTCCCCCTCCTGAGGTGTCGGACAGTTTTCCAGAACAACTTTGGTGCCGCCCGAAAGTCCTTCTCCATGTCTTCTCCGAACTTCTCCCACACCCGCTGCTTTGCCTCGGCCACGGATGAGGCTGCTGCCCTTCGGGACTGTCGGTACCTTGCAACTGCCTCGGGAGTCCCCCGGGATAACAAATCCCTGAAGGCCTCCTTCTTCAGTCGGACGGCTTCCCTGACCACCGGTGTCTACCAGGAGGTTCGAGGGTTACCGCCCCTTGAGGCAGCTAGGACCTTGAGACCACAGCTCCCCGCCGCGGCTTCGGCAATAGAAGCTTTGAACACCGACCACTCTGGTTCAATGTCCCCAACCTCCACAGGAATGCCCGAAAAGCTCCGCCGGAGGTGTGAGTTGAAGGCCTCCTGAACTTGGGCCTCCTCCAGACGTTCCCAGTTCACCCGAACTACACGTTTGGGCTTACCAGGTCTATCCAGAGGCTTCCCCCGCCACTCGACCCAACTCACCACCAGATGGTGATCAGTTGACAACTCCGCCCCTCTCTTTACCCGAGTGTCCAAAACATACGGCCTCAGGTCCGATAACGAAATTGATCATGGACCTTCTGCCTAGGGTGCTCTGGTACCACGTACACTTATGAGCATCCTTATGTTCGAACATGGTGTTTGTTATGGCCAATCCATGACTAGCACAGAAGTCCAGTAACAAACCACCACTCCGGTTCAGATCAGGGGGGCCGTTCCTCCCAATCACGCCCCTCCAAGTGTCTCCATCATTGCCCACATGTGCGTTGAAGTCTCCCAGCAAGATTAAAGAGTCCCCTTCAGGAGCCCCATACAGGACTCTTTCCAAGGTCTCCAAGAAGGCCGTATACTCTGAACTGCTGTTGGGTGCATAAGCACACACAACAGTCAGACTTTTCCCCCCCATAACCCGCAGGCGTAGGGAGGCGACCCTCTCGTCCACTGGGGTAAACTCCAACAACGAAGCACCTAACCGGGGACTTGTGAGTATCCCCACACCCGCCCGGCGCCTCACACCTTGAGCAACTCCGGAGAAGAATAGAGTCCAACCCCTATTCAGAAGTAAGGTTCCAGAGCCGACGCTGTGCGTAGAGGTGAGCCCAACCAGATCCAACTGGTAATGCTCCACCTCTCGCACAAGCTCCGGCTCCTTCCCTCCCAGAGAGGTGACGTTCCACGTCCCCAAAGCCAGCTTCTGTCGCCCGGGTCTGGTCCGTCGAGACCCTCCGCTTTCACTGCCACCCTTCTGGCAGCGCATCCGACCCCATCGCTGTTTCCCGTAGGTGGTGGGCCCGCGGGACGGAGAAGCGGAGGTGTTGCCCACGTTGCCTTTTCGGGCTGGGCCCGGCCGGGCTCCGTGGCAAGCCCGGCCACCAGACGCTCGCCGACGAGTCCTCCTTCTGGGCCTGGCTCCAGAAGGGGACCCCGGGCTTCCTCCGGGCCGGGTATCCTCACTTCTTGTGTCGTCTTTCATGAGGTCTTTTGAACCAATCTTAGTCTGGCCCCTTGCCTGAGACCAATTTGCCATGGGAGACCCTACCAGGAACACAAGGTTCCAGACAACACAGCCCCCAGGTTCATCAGGGCACACAAACCTCTTTACCACGGTAAGGTGCTGGTTCTTCAGAGAGGCACCTCCAAATCTGAGGCCATGGTTCTCAGCAGGAAACCGATGGACTGTCAACTCCAAGTAGGGAATGAGTCCTTACCCCAAGTGAAGGAGTTCAAGTATCTCGGGGTCTTGTTCTCGAGTGAGGGAACAATGGAGCGTGAGATGGGCCGGAGAATCGGAGCAGCGGGAGCGGTACTGCAGTCGCTTTACCGCACCATTGTGACGAAAAGGGAGCTGAGCCAGAAGGCAAAGCTCTCTGTCTACCGGGCCATTTTCGTTCCTACCCTCACCTATGGACATGAAGAATGGGTCATGACCGAAAGAACGAGATCGCGGATACAAGCGGCCGAGATGGGTTTTCTCCGCAGGGTGGCTGGTGTCTCCCTTAGGGATAAGGTGAGAAGTTCGGTCATCAAGGAGGGACTCGGAGTTGAGCCGCTCCTCCTTCGCGTCGAAAGGAGCCAGTTGAGGTGGTTCGGGCACCTAGTTAGGATGCCACCTGGGCGCCTCCCTAGGGAGGTGTTCCAGGCACGTCCAGCTGGGAAGAGACCAAGGGGTAGACCTAGGACCAGGTGGAGGGATTATATCTCTTCGCTGGCCTGGGAGCACCTTGGGATCCCCCAGTCAGAGCTGGTTGATGTCGCCAGGGAAAAGAAAGTTTGGGGCTCTCTGCTGGAACTGCTACCCCCGCGACCCGACCACGGATAAGCGGGAGAAGATGGATGGATGGATGGATGGATGGGAAAGCATTATTTGTGCAATCATTGAGCCCAACGAAGCCCTTGATGATATTTCCTGAAATGACAGCTGAGGCTGCTCTCCAAAACCTAAAGAAAACAATGGATGATGAACAGGAATCCCAAGATGACACTAAAGGAATGAGAATGGCTAGTTGTGACGATGAGATACTGAGTTGGCTGTATTGGGTGTCATTAACCAGTTCAGCCCTGAGCCTGTTTTTCAGGTTTCAGGCTCGAAAATGCCACTAACACAACAAATGATATATCTTCACTTCTAAAAGGGGTAAATTAATAATTATTTTTCTCAAAGCAAGGTTACATCTGTGAGTTGGATGTAGAAGTGTCAGAATCAACATAGATGTTTTTATTTTAAAGTAAATGCAGATGGAACATAGTAAAAACATGTAAATTCTAATGTCCACCTAAAAAAAAAACGTTACTTATAGTGAAAACCACCCTTGCATGATGGGTTAGTAGACTAAAAGCTTTAGGAATCCAAACTATAACATATAATAAGTACCCTGTATCAAGATTGATGCAAAACAAGTGAATTATCACTATAGGTATTCATTCCATCCAAATACAACTGTTGTGAAAAAAAAATAAAAAAAAATAAATAAAATAAAATAAAACATAGGCCTACTCTTACAGTGAGCCTCTGAATTAGCCCCGAGCGAAAAATGCTAACCTATTACAGCACCGAAAATCACTCCTCGCTCCCTTATTACTTATCCTAGCTGCACATCCAACACATTGTTTATGATCGCAAGGAGACACAGAATCTAACGGTGCCCACCTCAACAGCCCAACACTGAAAGATACAAACTCGCGACGTTATCAACAAAAACGTACATCAAAACAAATGGCGCTAGCGCTAATGCGCTAGGCTAACAATGACTTACCTTCCTCGTTGTCTGGTCTAAACTGGTCTTCAATGGCATTAAAACGATAAAAACGATGATGTAGTTAATCCATAGATTAATATCCAATGGGGCTGTGTCCCCTTTGAAATGTTCTGATAATCTATAAGCAATAAAACTGCAATTCCGCTCTGTGCTCCGTGCGCTCTGGGTCCTGCTGCAATACCTGCTTCTTTACGCTGTAAACAATAAATGAAGTGGGCTGCGTAATGTTGGCACGCTGGCTGGCATTCTTTATAATTTGCGCAGGACCATATCTCTGGAACCCATTGGTCGATTTGTGTGATTTACACCTTTTTCTTAACCATCAGAACCAATAGAATCGATGGGCAGTTCCCAAATCTACGTAAACATTACCATAGCGGACGTAATAGAGAAGCAAACGAAGCATAGCTGAAAGTGCAAGCCTGGACGGCAATACTTTATACCGAGTATATTGCCATACATATGATGATTGATTATCAGTAAAAAATTATACGTGACACAAAGACATTGGATTAACCTTGAGATGCGTTTTTATTCCGTTGAACACAACTTTTGATCACAAATCAAAAAAGGTAAGACGTAATTATTGTAATATTTTTGAAACCGGATGTTGTTTACTTTCTCTTTTCTGGCTGATAGCTCCAGGAATTCGAGGTCGGACAGTGATGACATTACATGTGTGGAATCTGTGGAGTCTCAGCTTTAAATCGTATATCTTGTTTGTGCAGTTAAGATAGTAATAAGGGCATTTATACCGTGTGTTGTGTGTAAAAAAGCGTTAGCATTAGTTAGCATTTTTTCGCTCAATGCTAATTCAAAGGCTTGGTATTACTCTTGTGTTTTTTTTAGCTAACAATTGTTCTTATTGTCAGTTAGCGGAGTTTCTTACCTTTAAAAGGGTATGAAACATTAATAGTTTCATAAATGTTAAGAAGCCCTGAGACATGTGAGAAAAAAAAAACTGTGGGAGGGGTCCACTGGGGGGACCTTCGGGCTTAACTGGTTAAAGATCAAGGCAGACATCTGGGAGTCCCCAAGACATGATGTAATGGGAGGGATTGATCAGCACCATGCAGAAGAAGTGGTGCCTGAGAGTTTGTACCTGCTGTTACGACTTCTATGCACTGATGATGACGACCAAGAAAATATGGATAAACAAACCGTGAACACACAACTACTCAGCATTGCTCAATACATTGTGTTCCTGGCATCTGGTGGACAAAGACCAACACCAAAGCACATTGGAATTGGAGTTGCAGTACACCAAGCTACACGCTCAAAGGGCTTAGTGCAGTTACTTCATGCTGCTGGGCACAGTATAAGCTGCGAGTCAGTGCTGAGAACAGATACTGCTATAGCAAACGAGGCTGTGAAACAATACTTTGACAATGGTAGAGTATTTATTCCACAAAACGTTGTCAATGCAAAGCTCCCTGGATACATCATGTATGCAAATGACAACATCGACATTAATGAAGAAACCCTTGATGGGAAAGGAACCTTTCATGCCTCCCAGACTGCAGCTTTCAGACGAAGTGAACCTCAAGAACAAATCCCCAAAGTGAAGCTGATATCAGGCAGAGCAAAGTTACTCTCAATTCCACCAGGGATGTTTGAGCTCAAGGATGCTAAAATGGAATCACAGAAGCCCCCTCCAAAATTCCATGGGCCAGTTACACCAGAAATGTATGATGCAGACACGCAACTAACTAAGAACCAGGATCTTGCCTGGATTCTGTGCAGACAACAGAACTCGGAAGTTGTTCCATCTTGGAGTGGATTCAACCAGCTTATGTCAAAATCAGATCACCAAAAAACAGTAGCTGGAATGATGCCTATCATAAATTCTCCAGAACATGACTATGACACAATCTGGACGGTATTACAAAACTGCCACAAAATGACTACACAGCTGGGCCAAAGGTACACAGTCATAACCTTTGATGAGCAGCTCTACTGCAAAGCAAAGATGCTTCAGTGGCATCACCAAAAAGAGTGCGAGAATATTGTTATTGTCCTGGGTGGCTTTCATGTGCAAATGAACTGTTCAAAGGTCATTGGCCAGCATCTTGCTGATTCTGGACTGAGAGACATCCTTGAGGAAAGTGGTGTGTTTGGAAAGAACACAGCTGAAAACATCATGAAGGGAAAGGGATGGAACCGTGTAGCCCGTGCACACAAGCTAACCTTTGAAGCACTTTGGAGAATATTGTGACCAAGGTTTCTGCAATGGATGGAAGATAATGACTGCACAATCGACAACAGTTGCTTAGAGTTGGCAGATGCACTGTCTGGGCACATAGGAAGTGGAGAAATGGAAGCAGCTTCAGCATGCTATGCATGAGGAACTTGTGCTGAAAGTTGGGGAGATTCAAGATCTCCTTGTACAGTTTGACAAGGCCAATGAAGACAAGCCAACCTTTACCTTCTGGAGACATTACATTACATTACATTACATTACATTACATTGCATTCAGCTGACGCTTTTATCCAAAGCGACTTACAATAAGTGCGTTCGACCAACAAAATACAAACTTGAAGAAAACAGAATCATATAAGTACATCAGGTTTCATAGAGCAAAAACATTTCAAGTGCTTCTCAACTGGCTTTAGGTAAGCCAGTCCTTTATTAGTATATAAGTGCTTTGTTAATAGTTCTATCGCTCGAAGTGGAGTCGAAAGAGATGAGGTTTCAGTCTGCGCCGGAAGGTGTGCAAGCTATCTGCTGTCCTGATGTCAATGGGGAGCTCGTTCCACCATTTTGGAGCCAGGATAGCAAACCCACGTGGTTTTGCTGATGGGAACTTGGGTCCCCTTCGCAGCGAGGGTGCAGCGAGCCGTTTTGTTGATGCAGAGCGGAGTGCACGTGCTGGGGTGTACGGTTTAACCATGTTCTGGATGTAGGAAGGGCCAGATCCATTCGCAGCATGGTACGCAAGTACCATTGTCTTGAAGTGGATTCTAGCAGTTACCGGAAGCCAGTGGAGGGAGCGGAGGAGCGGCGTGGTGTGGGAGAATTTAGGAAGGTTGAAGACCAGACGAGCCGCTGCATTCTGGATGAGCTGCAGAGGTCGGATGGCACATGCAGGTAGACCAGCCAGGAGGGAGTTGCAGTAGTCTAGGCGTGAGATGACGAGAGCCTGGACCAGAACCTGCGTCACTTTCTGGGTCAGCTGGGGACGTATCCTCCTGATGTTGTAAAGCGTGTATCTGCAGCAGCGGGTTGTAGCAGCTATGTTTGCAGTGAAGGACAGGTTGTTATCTAGGATCACACCCAGATTCCTTGCAGTCTGAGTCGGGGAAACAACAGAGGTGCCGATGTTGATTGTTTGGTCAAGAGTGGGACAATATTTTCCTGGAAGGAAAAGCAGTTCAGTCTTGTCAAGGTTGAGCTTGAGGTGATGAGCAGACATCCACTGAGAGATGTCAGCTAGACAAGCAGTACATGGACCTTGTGTCTATTCTCCTTGCGTTCACCCGGGCACTGAGATGTGGTGATTGGAACCTGTACATGTCAGCCTTCAAGAGCATGATGCCTTGGTTTGCTGCGTATGATCACACCCATTACACAAGATGGGGTGCTGTGTTCATAGCAGACATGGAACAGCTGGCACAGACAGCACCAGAGGTCTACCAGGGCTTCCTAGAAGGTGATTCTGTAGCCAAGGAGACCAAACACAGCTTCAACGAGGTGCCTTTCGACCTTCGCCTTGAACACATCAATAAAACGGGAAAGGTTGCTGGAGGATTGATAGGCATCACTAGAAACGATCCAGCAAGAAACCGTTGGTCCATCACCTACAATGAACGTGCATCCTTGGCAGAGGATACCAGATCCCTGTTTGGACTGACACATGATGACGACGATGATGAGGAGACGCACAAAGACTGCCTTCAATCAAGAATCAAGAGGGATAATCACGTTGTCATTCAACTTGTTGATCAGTTCCAGAGATACAACGTCTTCCAACAAGAGCATATGTATGATTTAGTGTCCCTGACAACTGGTGATATTGCCTCAGAAGAGATACTGAATGACCTTACACATGCTGCAGAGTCTGGCAAAAAAACTATCACTGAGTTGGTGAAAAAACGACTGGGCACAACGAACACAGACTTCCACGCCAGTCTCACCAAGAGAAAACCGAAAACATTCTCAAGCCTATACAGCACAGATACCAAGCTTGAACAACTCAGATCCAAGTGTGTGAAGCCTGTAGTGTAATATTTGTATGTATTCATATTAGCAAACTATGGATAAGCTTAAAATGGGAATAATTTGGGTAAAACTGTGAGCTGGATATGGGGCCTGTTGACATGTGTTTTTGAGGACAAAGGAAGATGGGGGAAGGTGAGAGCATGTCTTGATTTGCATTCAACTTAGATCTAGCTACAGTGTTTGTGATATTAAGAGAGGTCCCTTGGGTTTCTCTGGTGGTTATCAATAGTAGCAGTTAAGTGAATACTGTTCAAACAATACCTGTGTCTGTGTTTTATATTGATTTCTCTGTTTTATCCTTTCATAAATGTAAGAACTAAAAATGGCTATAAACATTCTGGGCTGGTTGGAGTAAACAGGGTTTTATTGCTCTGTGGGGGAGGTGTAGGTATGCAGGCCTCGAGACCTTTTGTTGGAAAGTGAGCCTGTTTGGTTTCCTGCTGGCCAGCGTTGCGTCGCCCAATGAGATGACCTGAAAAGATGACCAGCTGACCTAACCCCTAACCCCTCCTTCTTGCTCTGGTATATCTCCGGTGGATCCCTGGCGTTCGGTCTCTCTTCACATGCTGCCCCGAGCGAAAGGATCTCCGCAGCACGCGAACCAGGGCAGGAGTGAGCCGGCATTACTCCTTAACCATTACAATATAATTGTAATATATTATGTTGTATTGTAATGATTGTATTGCATTGTCATATTGCCATTAAAGTAGATTATTGTTAACGGTTACTTTGTAGATATGGATTCCTTCCTGTATTACAACCAGCTTGATAGGGACGCGCGGAGATTTGAAAAGCGGGCCAGTTTTCCCTTTAAATCTCTAACAAGTGGTGACCCAGACGTGCCAGATATAACGAAGCTGAGGAAGAATTCAGACGACCAGAATGGGTCGGGAACAGACGCTTTCAAACATCTCAGATAATCGGCAGGACCCTGCAACTCTGCAAATAAGGTACGCAGACGCCTGTTATGAAAATCGACTGTAATTGGATACGCTAAAACTTTAGGATTGTCTGTAGGCGTTTCACAGTGTTTTTAAAGTTTAAATGGAATATACAATGCATATTTTACTATGTTAGGAAAGTTATATACAAAACGTAAACGTTGATCGCCAGGTAGACGGAAAGTCCGGCGTGACGTAAATAGAGCAGTTTGGCGCGGATCTGCAGGTAGTTTATTCCTGAGTGGCGTGGAGACGGTGCAGTTTTGTTGGTTGCGAGGTTTGATTCCTGCACGACAAAAACCTGGAAACACGATATTTTAGATCGGGTCGCCGTTTATAACTGGGGTTAAATAACAGACCAAGGCTGAAAGCTAAAAGCCAGAGGTCTGTTATATGTTAAATCGAGGGAGAGCGTTTCCCTTTGTCTGTAAACTTCTGCTGCTGCCATCTAGTGGCTGAAAGGGGGTATCACACCCTTGAAACTTCTGCTGCTGCCATCTAGTGGCTGAAAGGGGGTATCACACCCTTGACATTTTTCATTACATTGCTAGCCGGTATTGAAGACGGGAAGCATGTTAATAGTAACAATGACAATAGCCCAGTATATTAATATTAATTAAGTCAGAGAAATAAAAGCAAAGTTAAAAAAGGAACATGTTGGCACCTTCTTGCACATTGTGTAGCCGTACCGCCACCTTTCCAGAAACGGCACGGCAGTTAGAACTGATTTTGGAAAACTGGTACAAAACAATAAGGAATTGAACATTTTTTACAACGACAGCACCAGGAGATGAGTAAACTCGAGAATCTGTAGAGTGTAAATACATTGTGAAAAACACATTTTATACTCGAACTGTTTGCACATCATAGACAAGGAATTTAGACAATATAAATAAATGTTCAGAAAGTAGACATAGGCATACACTTGATTCAAATTTCATTACTGTGATCCGATTGGTGTGCTCTGCAGGTTTACTATTGTTCGAAGTAACAGTGGGATTTAAAATGAGAGAAAATATGGGGATGTTTTTTTTTTTTCGTAGTGTGTGGAATATGTGATGCTGGAAACATGTAAGTATTTCAGAGTTGTGTTGGGTAGATATGTAACAATGGATGAAACAATTTTTGGAGTGAGTTTTTGTAATATCATTAGTAGACATTAATTATGTTGTTTAGATGGCATTTAACAACTAAGACAGATAGTATGATTACAAAGAGACAGAGTGGAAAGGGTTGGATTTATTTAACATCAGTGTGCTAGACTTCTTATACTGTAGGTAAGGTGTCCCGAGACCTGGACTCCCCCTATGAGTTAGAAAGGCTTCGATCCCGACCCTCCAAGCAGACAAAAGACCTAACCCAACAGGAGACTCCTCCTTCTCCATCGTACAGACAGAGAACCAGAGCTGAACCAACAACAACAACAAGACTACATCAAGACTGCAGCCAGAACTATCTCCACCTGTGGCATCCAGAACCAAACAGCATGCTGACATACAGAGAGATACTCTCATCAGCCCCTCAGACAGGACATGAGAGCAGAATCCGCCCTCCATAAAAACAGCAGAGAGACTGTGAAGGAGGAGTGCAACAACAGTGGCATGATGGGGCTGCAGAGGTAACTGGGCCAATGGCTGCCTAAAAAAGTTCCAGCGGATGGATTCAACAGCTGATGGACTGAAGAGAAGACAGAATCAGATTAGTTGGCATGGTCGATTAGAAGTGAGGAGGCCGGGGTCACGGCTTGAGAAAACCAGGGGAGGAGAAAAGGAGAACGGGAATGAGTGAGTTACACATAAACACACTTATTCACAAAACGCACATTTAAATAACTTGAATTAACTTCATAAATACGTAAAGACAGAAAGATTTATTAATCAATTGGTAAATTAAAAATAGCAATAAAGAGGAAACTATTAAAGTAAAATGATAATCATCCTAAAACACACTGACAGAGTAGAACCATATTCTTCAATATTTTCATCATGTTAACAAATCATTCTTTAAGAGATTTGTATTCACGTGTGAATAAAGTAGCGATCTCATTGGTTACAATATTGATCACCATTAAAAGGATAGTTTTAGGAACCACTCTATAGGACAAATCTTTATTTGTATTAATAATGTTAAAGGGAGAGCTGGTGCCAAGCCACATATAAAATTCCAATCTAAAGTGTTGATTTCACCATTGTGGCATAGTTATGGACATAGGTTTAAATCCTTGATAAAGGAGGGAGTAATTGTTGCATGTTCGGACACCCAAGGTTCCACACACTGCTAAAGAGTTTAACATTGTTTTTTAAGTAGACCAGAATTAAAGATAAATGAGTATGATGAGCTATGAAATGCAGAGCGACACAGATCCTAGTAATGTTTTGACTCAAGATAATAGTTATGTACACAAGTTTCTGAAATAGATCATTAGACATTTTAATACTAATTAGGTGTAAATGGATTGCAGTAGTAGTAGTACTCGAAGGAAGTGAGTTTTGTACCAAGTTTCAGGAAAAGTGGGAGGCAGAAGTCCCAATGACAAGTGAGAATCATCTTGAAAATCATAGTTGAAATCGTGACATATTTTTGTAGACAAAGGATACTGGCCTATGCTGAAATGTCAAAGTCTCTGCAGAGCACGACACATGGCCAAAAAAGACGGAGACCAACTGACCTTTGACCCTGACCGACAGTGTAACTTGACAAGGCACTGTGGATGACTGACTCTGGGGTGAAGCTGACCAAACTTGACATGACAACCAGACAGTGTGAGTGTGGATGAATGCCGGCATGTGATCAGTGTAACTGCATGATTCTAAAACAATAACTAACCAAGCATGTTTTTGGACTAACATATTATTTTGGAGCTCCAAGGGAAACGAGAGGTTTCCTAAAAATTCCACAAAAAGGGGCAACTGCACATGTGATATTTTCCTCTCACATGAGTTGGCGGTTTGCAAATGTAAAACTAAAATCTGAAGATTCTGTTTCTTTTAGGCCTGAAGGACGGAGAGGAACACTTCTTTTCACTGAAGTGTTTACTGTGGAAATAATGATAATGGATGTCAAATTGTATATAATGTTCGTTATGTCCCTAACCAATTACCTGACAGTTTTTGTTCCCCTCCCATTACAGGGTTTTGTTACACATGATTTCATGTGTAAAAGGGGGGAGTGAGTATAATGTATAAATGTCAACATGGCTGTAAAATTCACAATTTAAATTTGTCTTTTAAGGATTGACAGAAACCTTCCGCCCCAACCCAGATGTTCAAACTGAGCATTGAATGTAATTAACCTGCTCCATATCTGGGGATAAGATACTGTTTGATGAATGTTGAGATGTTTCTAAATATTGATTTGAATTATAACAGGTAACAAAGAAGCAGTGGCCAAGGGGCTACTGTGAAACTGAAGAAGTTGACCTGTGATAATGAAACAATTTTGTAATATTTTAACAGACATTAGAGTAACTGAGGTTTGAAATGTAGAAAGAACATATTACAGTTAAAGCTAAAACATAGTAGTGTATTGAGACAGAATTTAATTTAGACAACATCCTGTAACTAGCCTGGTAAAGAAGTAAAAGCCATAGACTTTATTGTTTAGGTCATTATGGGGATATACATTTCATCTAAATTTAGAATAGAAAGACATTTGATGACAGTTTGTTGGAATTCTGTATTCATTTTTTCAGCGTGATAATATCTAAGCACTGACAGGTAAAAGCAGTATCACCAGGAAATCATTCACTTTGTTTGTATCGTGATTTTGGTTGTTTTTGAATCCATAACATTAGTGTGTTTCTTTACCAGAAACATTAGCAGTTCATATTATATTTAGATTTGAAATAGGATTTCATTTAAAAATAAACACGGATGCTTGTCAGAAATTCAGAGCTATTGAAATATGTTATTTAGTTTACCTAAAGATGTTGGGGTTCTTATTTAGTTGGCACAGTCCAAGTATTAAGATTCTGAAGCTGCACTGGCAGATAGGAGGTCTACAATTCATTTAGAAAACCTGTTCACAGACGGCTGTTGTTTCAAGACACCCCACCAACAGGCTCCAAGTGGGTCAAAACAGCTGAGCGTAGGCTTGAGGGAGTTGTATCAGATTTCTCCACACAGGTTGCTGGCGCCAAAAGGGGGACCCGAGAAGCACGAGGCCGACACAGCAGAGTTCGTCTGGCTGAAAGTCATCAGGACAAAGTGGCTCAACCCCAGGCTCTCCGGCCCCGACCGAGTGACCCAGCGGACCTCTTATGCCGTCTGCCTGGGAGAAAAGGGGGACAGCTCGTACCACGGGAGCCAGTGTGCGGCGGGGAAACCACCTGCTAGGACCAGGGGACGACATCAGGACGGATGTGGCCCTGGCAGACGTGGACTACTCAGAAGCAGCGGACTGGAGAAAGAGGATCGGGAAGACATCTCTACAGCATCGACCCGGAAGCCGCCATCAGCGGGCCGGAGGACGAGGAGGAGGAAGACATCTCTCTAGCAGGCAGCCCAGAAGCTGCTGTCAGCGGATCGGGGGGACAAAGACACGGCAAGCCAGGACGGCACAGGGGACTTGTC
Organism: Gymnodraco acuticeps; assembly: GCF_902827175.1. NCBI lineage: Eukaryota > Metazoa > Chordata > Actinopteri > Perciformes > Bathydraconidae > Gymnodraco > Gymnodraco acuticeps. The sequence goes on from NW_022990311.1 coordinate 1,847,501, forward strand.
GTGGCAGCAGAGGAGTCTACTTCTCTCTGTTCAGTTCTACCCGTAAAGGGAAATCCGCATCTCCCCCTCCCTATTAGCTGTCCTTGTGGGCTATTCCTCCGAGGGGGGGGGGGGGGGGGGGGGGGGCTGATGATTCTAGCACTCAGCTACCCCCTCATGGTTCCTTCACTGCCATGGAAAGTGGTGTTCTGTCTCCATGAAGGCTTCAAGTACTCTAAATACCGGCTTCGGATGGATTTATACAATGTTTGAAACACAGTAGAAAAGAATGACAGTGGGTATCTTTCAAAATGCCTTGTTTGAGTTTATCTCTGGAGAAGGAGATAAAAAGGGGGATTTGTAGTGTAATATTTGTATGTATTCATATTAGCAAACTATGGATAAGCTTAACATGGGAATAATTTGGGTAAAACTGTGAGCTGGGGACGTATCCTCCTGATGTTGTAAAGCGTGTATCTGCAGCAGCGGGTTGTAGCAGCTATGTTTGCAGTGAAGGACAGGTTGTTATCTAGGATCACACCCAGATTCCTTGCAGTCTGAGTCGAGGAAACAACAGAGGTGCCGATGTTGATTGTTAGGTCAAGAGTGGGACAATCTTTTCCTGGAAGGAAAAGCAGTTCAGTCTTGTCAAGGTTGAGCTTGAGGTGATGAGCAGACATTCACTGAGAGATGTCAGCTAGACAAGCAGTACATGGACCTTGTGTCTATTCTCCTTGCGTTCACCCGGGCACTGAGATGTGGTGATTGGAACCTGTACATCTTATCTTTCTTACAGTGCAGACGCTTTTCTGCTTGCTCTTGCCTCTGCTTACTTTTTATGCTGATTTTCCTATTCTTATTCTCTGAAAACTTCGAGCAGCGGCTCCTGGACATTAACTTATCACTGGGACAGTTCATCTTCGTAAATAGACGGAGGGTTTCAGCCATATTTCAACATTTTTACGACGACGTCAGTCTTACAATAGCGTGGCCTAGCAACAGCTAAAGCCTGGTAGGCTACTGCTATTTAGCTTAAGCTAGTTGGTAGCAAAATGCCTCCGTTCTCTACAGATGACTTCCAGAAACTTATACAGAAGATGGCTGTGTTGGAAATGAAAATGCAACGGTTGGAAGTTAACGTGGAATTGAATGGACTATGTCGTGGGAATGACACGACTTTACCAGTGTTGCAAAGTAATGGAGAAGGGTATGCTAACTCACAGCTAGTTAGCAGCTACAAGGATTCCAAGGAACAGGAGGGCTGTGTACCGGGTAATAAATCTACAAGTGATAGTCCTCCCTGGAACTCTCTGGGTGCAAAGCCTAAGAGTAAATCACTTCCATGGGATTTGGGAGGACGGATAACAGGCAGAGCCCAGAGCTCCGAAATCTGTGATGCGACCGGCTGGCCTGCATTGTTATCACCCAGGAAGAGCGCCTCTTCAACCCCTATTCATACTAGGAAACAGCAGTGGACAGCTGCTAAAGGGAGAATTACAAACAATCCTCCTAAACCACCAAGTGTGCCAATCCAGAACAGATACGCTCCGCTGACCGAGAACCGGAGATCTGATGACCTGGATAACCTGTCCTCTTCACGCAGCAGGGTAAGGACCAATAGCTACTCTAAAAGTAAAAGGCTAGAGGGAAAGCTAACGACTGGGCCTGAAACTCTGATTGTGGGTGACTCTGCTGTAAGAGATGTAAAAGGTCTGTGTAATAAGAACAACACCAAAGTACTCTGTTTTCCCAAGGATGTGGTCTCTGACTTGGCTGAGAAGATCCTGCATATTGGGGCTGAACATCCGATTGTGAAGAATGTGGTACTGCACATTGGAACAAATGATGTTATGAAACAACAGTCAGAAGTGCTGAAAGAAGACTTTAAATGTTTGTTGGAAACTGCCAGCTCTCTAAATGCAGATGTGTTCATCAGTGGCCCTCTACCGCCAGTCAGAAGAGGAGTGGAGAGATTCAGCAGATTGTTTGCACTGAACACCTGGCTTTCAACGGCCTGTACTGACCATTCTGTTCATTTTATTGACAATTTTAACTTTTTCTGGGATCGCAGACATCTTTTCAAGGCAAATGGAGTTTGCCTGAACAAGTCAGGAGTGAAATTGTTTATCTCTAACATATTCAACTGCCTGCGTCATCAATCTGTTCCCTCTGCCAAGGACAAGCGGCAAGAGGAATCAAAACACGAGAAAGACACAACACATCACACAGAAAACCCTGAAGAATTATCACTGCACCCGCCTGAGGAATGTTCTGATTATGGGAGACATATGAGACACATGGAGGAGTCTCCACTGCCCCCCCCCCCCCTGTCAACGCCTTTGAGGATACTCCGTTCACCCTTTCACCCTCGCCCAACCTCCTGGAGATCGATGAACACACAAAGGAGATACAGAGGGTTGGCACCGACTCCTTCCTGGAGTTCAAAGACCAAACGAAGGCGATACGCAGGGCTGGCACCATGTCCTTTACCCCCGCTCCTCAACGACGCCCACCAAAATCACCGCGGAGACGCGCACCATCTCCCCCGTCCTCATCACCGCGCCTACGTCAACCACCTCCCCCCCCTGGCAGCATGTCCTCTACCCCCGCACCATCTAGCCCGTCTCCATCACCGTGCCTACGTCGACCACCTCCCCTCCCTTCGAGGGGGCTTCTGCAGTCTCCGAAGCCTGATAAGGATGTGTGTGTACAAAACACAACAAACTCTTACTGATATGTGATGGGTCCAGGCTCAAGGGCGTATGGCACTCTCAACTCTTTCCAGGACATGTCGGGGCCCTGCCTGCCAGTAGCTTTGCCGATATCTGTGTTGATAGGTAATAGATTAAGAGCGGTGAATCATAGAAACAGGAAGCGCTCAAACGTTTGTGTGAGTGTATCTAATTTAGCAGTGATTCCATGTCAGCCACAGCTTGTTACAAAAAACATGACTGATAGTGTGTTTAACAAACTTAAACTAGCTTTATTAAATGTCAGGTCTTTGGCAGGAAAAACATTTTTAATCAATGATTTAATCACAGAGCACAATCTCGATTTTATGTTTTTAACAGAAACTTGGATTGAACAAAATAACAGTGCAGCTGTTCTTATCGAATCAACCCCTCCCAACTTTAGTTTTATGAGTCAGGAAAGAATGCATAAGAAAGGGGGTGGAGTTGCTATTCTGTTCAATGATTCCCTTCAATGCAGGAAGACATCGTATGGAAACTTTGATTCTTTTGAATATGTGGCCCTTCGGCTGAAATGCTCCTCTCGAGCTCTGTTCCTAAATATCTATAGACCACCCAAATACTGTGCAAGCTTTTTTGATGACTTTACTGAACTGCTGTCTATAGTGTGTATTGACTTTGACCGTCTAGTCATTGTTGGTGATTTTAACATCCATGTTGACAACCCCCAGGACAGAGGGGCTAAAGAACTGTTTTGTGTTCTTGATAGCTATGGACTGACTCAGCATGTGACGGAGCCCACGCACAATAAGGGGCACACTCTGGACTTAATTATCTCAAAGGGTCTGCATATCTCTAAGGTTGTGGTGACTGATGTTGCACTCTCTGACCATTCCTGTGTTTTCTTTGAGAGCTCTATTTCTGTTCACAAAAATGTTCAAAAAGAGGTAACCACAAAGCGATATTTAACTGAAAATACTAGGGAAATGTTTACTCAGAATTTCTCTTCCACACTTGCCCCTGCCAACATCTCAGTAAATGAGCTAGTAGATCATTTTAATTCAAAAATTAAAAATGTTATAGATGCCATTGCTCCAACTAAGGTAAAGGAAGTGTCTGGCAAGAAAATATCTCCATGGAGAAAGGCCATGACCGTGAAAACAGAAAAAAGAGAATGTCGAAAAGCTGAACGCAGGTGGCGAAAAACAAATCTCCAGGTTCACTTTGAAATCTATAAAGAGAGACTTGGCCTTTATAATTTGGAATTGAAAAACGCACGACAACCGTTCTTCTCTGACATCATTACCAAAAACAAAAACAACGCACGTGCCTTGTTTGCTACCGTCGACAGACTAACTAACCCCCCAGTGTCAGTAGCCTCTGAATTTCTATCCACCAGGGCGTGCAATGATTTTGCCTCCTTTTTCACTGACAAAATTCAGAAAATCAGACAAGCAGTCAGTGCCTCTGCATCAGGAACAGCAAATGTGTTGTCCCTATCTCCACTTAACATCAATTCAGACATCATGACACAATTCCATCAGATTAATGATAAAAACCTAGAGGATATTATTCAACTTCTGAAATCCTCCTCTTGCTGCCTTGATATTATTCCAACAGGATTTTTCAAAGATGTTTTGCCTTGCATGGCCTCAGATCTACTTCATATAGTAAACAAATCTCTTCACTCAGGTATTTTTCCACAGGCCCTGAAAACTGCAGTCATTAAACCGCTCTTAAAAAAGAATAATCTAGATGCTTCAGTAATGAACAATTACAGGCCCATATCAAACCTCCCATTTCTAGGTAAAATTATTAAAAAAGTTGTTTTTCAACAGTTGAGTAATTTCTTGCATTTAAATAACTGTTTTGATGTGTTCCAGTCAGGCTTTCGTCCAAACCACAGCACTGAGACTGCTCTTGTAAAGGTCTTTAATGACATCCACTTAAACACAGACAGTGGCAGAACTTCAGTGTTAGTATTATTAGATCTCAGTGCTACGTTTGACACTGTTGACCACAGCATATTACTAGACCGACTGGAGAACTGGGTGGGACTTTCGGAAACAGTTCTGAATTGGTTTGAATCCTACTTAAAGGACAGAAACAACTTTGTTTCTATAGGTAAATACACATCTGAGTTGACAAATATGACATGTGGGGTTCCTCAAGGCTCCATCTTGGGGCCTCTTCTCTTTAACATCTACATGCTACCACTGGCTCAGATAATGAAGAACAACAAAATAAGTTACCATAGCTATGCAGATGACACACAAATTTACGTAACAATTTCACCAGGAGACTATGCTCCAATTCAAACACTGAGTAAGTGCATTGAACAAATCAATGACTGGATGTGTCAGAACTTTCTCCAATTAAACAAAGATAAAACTGAGGTAATGGTTTTTGGAGCCAAGGCAGAACGTATAAAAGTTAGCGCTGAGCTTCAGTGTGCAATGTTCAAAACAACAGATAAAGCCAGAAATCTAGGTGTAGTCATGGACTCTGACCTGAGTTTCAACAGTCACATTAAAACTGTTACTAAATCAGCCTACTATCACCTAAAGAATATATCTAGGATTAAAAGACTAATGTCACAGCAGGATTTGGAAAAACTTGTCCATGCTTTTATCTTCAGTAGACTCGACTACTGCAATGGTGTCTTCACAGGTCTCACTAAAAATCTATTAGGAAGCTGCAGCTAATTCAGAACGCTGCTGCTCGAGTCCTCACTAACACTAAGAAAGTGGATCACATCACTCCAGTTCTGAAGTCTTTACACTGGCTTCCTGTGTGTCAAAGAATAGATTTCAAAATACTGCTGCTGGTTTATAAAGCACTGAATGGTTTAGGCCCAAAATACATTTCTGACCTCCTGCTAAATTATGAACCATCCAGATCTCTCAGGTCTTCAGGGACTGGTCAGCTTTCTGTCCCCAGAGTCAGAACTAAACATGGTAAAGCAGCGTTCAGTTATTATGCTCCAAATATCTGGAACAAACTCCCAGAAACCTGCAGGTCCGCTGCAACTCTTACTACTTTTAAATCCAGGCTGAAGACTTTTCTTTTTGTCGCTGCTTTTAATTGAACTATTCATATCTTAGACTGCACTGTAACTTTTATCCATGTACTTTTTCTTTTAATGTTTAATTGCACTGTAACTTTTATCCATGTATTTTTTCTTTTAATGTTTATTTTATTAGCTTTTCTTTTTAATGACTGATTTTAAATGCCATTTTCTTAATCTCTTTCATTTTTTGTAAAGCACTTTGAATTGCCTTGTGTTGAAAAGTGCTATATAAATAAACTTGCCTTGCCTTGCCTTGCCTTACATGTCAGCCTTCAAGAGCATGATGCCTTGGTTTGCTGCGTATGATCACACCCATTACACAAGATGGGGTGCTGTGTTCATAGCAGACATGGAACAGCTGGCACAGACAGCACCAGAGGTCTACCAGGGCTTCCTAGAAGGTGATTCTGTAGCCAAGGAGACCAAACACAGCTTCAACGAGGTGCCTTTCGACCTTCGCCTTGAACACATCAATAAAACGGGAAAGGTTGCTGGAGGATTGATAGGCATCACTAGAAACGATCCAGCAAGAAACCGTTGGTCCATCACCTACAATGAACGTGCATCCTTGGCAGAGGATACCAGATCCCTGTTTGGACTGACACATGATGACGACGATGATGTGGAGAGACGCACAAAGACTGCCTTCAATCAAGAATCAAGAGGGATAATCACGTTGTCATTCAACTTGTTGATCAGTTCCAGAGATACAACGTCTTCCAACAAGAGCATATGTATGATTTAGTGTCCCTGACAACTGGTGATATTGCCTCAGAAGAGATACTGAATGACCTTACACATGCTGCAGAGTCTGGCAAAAAAACTATCACTGAGTTGGTGAAAAAACGACTGGGCACAACGAACACAGATTTCCACGCCAGTCTCACCAAGAGAAAACCGAAAACATTCTCAAGCCTATACAGCACAGATACCAAGCTTGAACAACTCAGATCCAAGTGTGTGAAGCCTGTAGTGTAATATTTGTATGTATTCATATTAGCAAACTATGGATAAGCTTAAAATGGGAATAATTTGGGTAAAACTGTGAGCTGGATATGGGGCCTGTTGACATGTGTTTTTGAGGACAAAGGAAGATGGGGGAAGGTGAGAGCATGTCTTGATTTGCATTCAACTTAGATCTAGCTACAGTGTTTGTGATATTAAGAGAGGTCCCTTGGGTTTCTCTGGTGGTTATCAATAGTAGCAGTTAAGTGAATACTGTTCAAACAATACCTGTGTCTGTGTTTTATATTGATTTCTCTGTTTTATCCTTTCATAAATGTAAGGACTAAAAATGGCTATAAACATTCTGGGCTGGTTGGAGTAAACAGGGTTTTATTGCTCTGTGGGGGAGGTGTAGGTATGCAGGCCTTGAGACCTTTTGTTGGAAAGTGAGCCTGTTTGGTTTCCTGCTGGCCAGCGTTGCGTCGCCCAATGAGATGACCTGAAAAGATGACCAGCTGACCTAACCCCTAACCCCTCCTTCTTGCTCTGGTATATCTCCGGTGGATCCCTGGCGTTCGGTCTCTCTTCACATGCTGCCCCGAGCGAAAGGATCTCCGCAGCACACGAACCAGGGCAGGAGTGAGCCGGCATTACTCCTTAACCATTACAATATAATTGTAATATATTATGTTGTATTGTAATGATTGTATTGCATTGTCATATTGCCATTAAAGTAGATTATTGTTAACGGTTACTTTGTAGATATGGATTCCTTCCTGTATTACAACCAGCTTGATAGGGACGCGCGGAGATTTGAAAAGCGGGCCAGTTTTCCCTTTAAATCTCTAACAAGCCTGACAGGGATATTTTTCGCCGCATCATTGTATCCATGGAGAGTGGCAGAGAGGTCAACATGGATGAGCTTCTCCAAAAAGAACTGTGTGCAGTCTGTGTCACTTGCCACAACAGATTCAGTGCTCAGGCCTACAAACAAAGCTGACTTAGCTGACATACTACAAGCTGGTGCAAAGGAAACAGAGCTCAGTCCATCTGTTATGAGAACATGCACCATCATTGATGGAATGGCCTTAGTAAGAGCCATGGGAAAACCTCACAATGCATCAATCTTCGGGGAATATGCAGATGTGTTCACACAGAGAGTTGCATCTAATCTACATGGGAACGTCACCAGAGTGGATATAGTGTTTGGTCGGTACCAACAAAACTCCATCAAGAGTGGAACAAGAACAAAACGCAGCACTACTCAGCGAAAGGTTCGCACAATTGTGAGTAGAGATGTAAAGCTACCTGCTAACTGGAATAGCTTCATTGAAATGGATGAAAACAAAGCCAACCTTACCCATTTCCTATCAACTGAGCTTGAGAATCATGTGCAGCTTTATGATGAGGAAATTGTTATCAGTGGAGGGTTTGAGGATCCTGAAAAAGTCAGGTCAGCAGCTGAGATTGATGTATCTCCCCTACAAGCTACACATGAAGAAGCGGATACACGCATACTACTACATGCAGCTGATGCAACAATGAAAGGGTTTCAGAGGCTCATCATTCAGTGCCGAGACACAGATGTGTTGCTGCTACTACTTGTATTTGCAAACCAACTAAGCCAAGAAGTTTGGATGAAAGCAGGAACAGCTAAGAAACCACGCTACATCAAAGTCCATCAAATCACACTACTAAATGAGATGCTCGATGGTCTGTTGGCATTTCATGCCATCACTGGATGTGATACTACGAGCCAGTTCACCGGAATTGGAAAAAGGACAGCATGGAAAGTGTTCCAGCAGTACCCGCATCTTCTCCACAACTTTTGTGAGGATGAAGTACCAAGTACCACTTCCCTATCCTTGGCAGAACAGTTTGTATGTAAGCTCTATGACCTTAAGTCAACCAGCAACTCGATACAAGAAGTTCTCTGCGTTCTCTTTCGAAAACTTAAAGCCAATGTTGATACATTACCACCAACAGAAGATGCATTGTCAATGCACCTCAAGAGGGCCCACTACCAAACGAAGGTTTGGAAACAGTCACTAGTGACACATCCACAACTGCCCTCACCAATCAATTGTGGTTGGCAGATGATGAATGGTATGCTGGTCCCCATGCTTCTTACTAAGGAACCTGTACAATCCACATGCGTACAGCTGACAGTGTGTGGATGCAAGGAAAGTGGAAGTCAGTGCAGTACCAGACAGTGTCTCTGTCGCAGAAGAGGACTGTATTGCAGTGGGGCGTGTGGATGTGCTCGTGCAGTGTGGTGCATGAACTCCAATGACATTCAAGAGACTAACGGTGAAGAAACCGATCTTGATCTGGATGTTGTGGTGCGGCCGCCAGAAAAAAGCACATCAACAACGAGATCTTCAGTGTGCGATGCTCAGCCCTCCACATCAGCACGTGTACTGAGGGCGCAGGGGCGTACAGATCGCCGTCTGTAACCAGCAAACATTCGCCTGTCCTCATCCTCGTAGACACCAGGATTCTAGTGCCCCACACTGCCTTGACTATACCTCGTCTATAAATGTCCCTCCCTCTTCCAAAGAAACACGCCTGTTGGCTTGAACATGCCTAACCCCTGAGTTGCTCTGGTTCCTTCCGACCCTAACACTGGATTCATTTTATTGTTTTATTTTTTATTTAATGTTTTATGTAATATTTTGTATACATACAATAGTTCCATTACTGGGAAGATGATCCTCAGTAATCCACAAAAATATTTTGTCTTATCATGGTATCCAAGTGTATTGTCAAAATACAACATTAAAAAGTCAAAAAGCATTAGCACGAAAGGTCACCTCGATAATCATATAGATTTCCGCTTGGACATTACATTATTCAAACCTGTGTAGTATTGCACTGTATGAAATTACTGTGCTCTAACTTGGCAAATGTACCTAGCATACATTGGAATCATGATTCCTAAATTATTTGGGCTACTATCTCATGTTTCCAAGCTGATATTCACTCTAAAAACATGTTTTCTTTTAGGCGGGAATTGAATTTTTGACTTTTTTTCAATGGTCTAGCTATATTTTCTCTGACACAGTAACATCCATTTACATTCTGACACTTCTGCAGCCATCCCACTGCTGTCACCTTTATTTTGATACCAGGATTATCTATATGGCCCTTGTGATTGGGGAGATATTCTATATGTATTGTGGGCATGTCATTTCGAGCAGGCAATCTGAAAAATTGGCCTGAAATGGCCTCTAAAAGTCACTAAATAATTGTTCAAACTTGTCAACCACCCTAGAACATCTTACATAGGTCCCCTCTTACCAAAAAAATATGTTGACAGCTTCTACGCAAACATGGCAGCAAAAGTGTTAACGGAAGCACTTTTCAGGATTGGCCCCCTGACTATAATATCATTTTAATGTTTAGGAAAACATTTTTGTTAAAGGGCACTAATAGCTGGGCAAAAGGGCAGGTGCTCGAGCCCACTTTGAGGTCTATCTGCACGTGACTGCCACCCCCCCAACAAAAAAACACACACACTGGCCGTGTCTCAATTCAGGGGCAGTAGTAATAATGATGCGGCATCCATCACATTAGTATGCATACAAAGTGACAGGTGGTGTGACAGGTCACACCTCTCCCTACTTATGCTAATGACAGATGTCCTGCCCCGTTGATATGCTAATGACCCCTTTGTTCGAGGTGTTATATCACATGTAGGTGTGATATCACACGTAGGTGTGAAAACCTTTGATGTGCGGGGTCCCTAACCCCCCTGTAGTAGACCCTGTGTTGTCTAATCTAATTACCCTTTGATGTCTGTCCTTTGATGTGAGGGTTGAGGTGTTATAGCGTGTAGGTGTGATATGTCCCCCTGTAGTAGAGCCTCTGTTGTCTAATCTAACTACCCTTTGATGTCTGTCCTTTTTATTGTTTAATTACTTGATTTACTATAAGGAAGATGTACTGGTGTGTTTCCCTAGATGATGTAAATAGTCTAAGTGCCATGTTAGAGGGACATCACGGAGCTCAAGAGTGCCCCCCTTTGAGGCTTGTTGAGCGGACAAGGAGAGGTGTATTTACCGGTGTTGATCCCTGGATGATGTAAATAGTCCAAGTGCCATGTTAGGGGTACATTACGGAGCTCAGGAGTCAGCCCTTTGAGTCTTTGTTAACATTAATGCTTTTTGCTTTTGTTTTTGTTACTAAGATACTTTTTAGATACACTTTGAAGTGAGCAACACTTTACAACTGATAGAATAGTACTTTGTAAGGAATTTGGTTTCTTGGTCGAATATAAAGTACTTTGTAAGGAATTGGGTTGTTTCAGTGAGACAATGCAGTTTTTGATAATTTTAAGTTTCAAGTTTCAAGGCTTTATGTCATATGCCCATTGTCACATTGCCACAACGTAGATATGTCAATGAAAAACACATGTCACAGGCTCCTCCAACAGTGCAACATATATATATATATATATATAGCACATAAAACAGATAAAATACTGCAATAGAATGTTTTGATATGACAGATTTGTGCGTAATTCTCTCACAAAGGAACTGTAAGATCTGTATCTTACAGTTCCTTTGTGAGAGAATTACATTATTTATGTATGCAAAAAGTCTAAATAGATGTTATTTAAGAATGTGACTCTTAATGGCAGTTTTTGATTTAAGTAAGACAATCCAGTTAAACAATGTCGTTTTTGATGACTTTACTGATTTTTGCTTTTTTCTGCTACCAAGATACTTTTATATACAGTTATGTTGTCTGAAAACTTTACAACTGGTAGAATGTCAATCACTTTGTAACACATTTATTTTCTTAAAGACTATGACTCTAAAAGACAAGTTTGTGATTTTAACCCTAATTAAAGCTGCAAGCAGCGTTGAGCGGGTCTTCGACGCTCCGCAGGCTGTTGTCCGCATGTCGACGTGTGTAGGTGTCTCGAGGACTCGGCCGTTGGCAAACGTGGGAAGTTTCAGGCCGATCGGACAATGTCTTTGAGTTACAGCAGTAACACAAACATTGTGTTTGATGGCGGGTGATCTGTCGCCATGACAACGGCATTTGATGACACACCATACTATGCTTAGATGTGTTGAGGGCTGCATCGTTATGAAAGCTGTGAAGTTTTGTGCCGTTTGGAGCATATTAACTGGAGTTATGAGAAAACCGTGTTTCACAGCGACCATTTTGTTACCATAGCAACTAAATTTGAAGAAATCTCAAAACTGACACATATGTCTCGAGGGCTTGACGGTTAGCACACATGTGACATTTGAACACTTTTTTACCATTTACACAGGAGTTCTAGCAATATTGTGCTTAACGACGAGGGATGCGTTGGCATGGCAACAGCCTTTGAGGAAAGTTCACTATTGTCATATTGAGGTGTTGAGGGCCAGACCATTAGCCATCATCTGAAATCTGGTGCCGTTTGGAGAATTTTCCATTGAATTACGACAACACCAGGTTTATTGGCGAGGGACGCGTTGCCATGGCAACGGCATATGAGGACATCCCATAATTGACATAGAGCTGTTGAGGGCTGGACCATTAATGATAGTCTGAAGTCTGGTGCCGTTTGGACGATTTCCCATTGAATTACAACAACACCATTTTTCATGGCGAGGGATCTGTCGCCATGGCAACGGCATATGATGACATCCCATAATTAGCGTAGAGCTGTTGAGGGCCGGACCATTAATGATAGTCTGAAGTCTGGTGACGTTTGGACGTTTTTCCATTGAGTTAGGACAACACCGTGTTTCATGGCGAGGGACGCGTTGCCATGGAAACGGCATATGATGACATCCCATAATTGACATAGAGCTGTTGAGGGCCGGACCATTAATGATAGTCTGAAGTCTGGTGCCGTTTGGACGATTTTCCATTGAATTACGACAACACCAGGTTTATTGGCGAGGGACGCGTTGCCATGGCAACGGCATATGAGGACATCCCATAATTGACATAGAGTTGTTGAGGGCCGGACCATTAATGATAGTCTGACGTCTGGTGCCGTTTGGACGATTTTCCATTGAATTACAACAACATCGTATTTTTTGGCGAAGGATGCGTTGCCATGAAAACGGCATACGGTGAGAGTCCAGATTTCACTTTGAGCTGTTGAGGCATGGACCAGTGATATAAAATTGAAGATTGGGGGACGATGGGACCGTGTCCATTGGAGTTACAGCGACACCGTTGTTTATGGCGAAGGATCCGTCGCCATGGTAACGCCATATTAAGTAACATCAGATTTGACCTAGAGCTGTTCAGGGCTGTAGTGTTAACCATCATGTGAAGTTTGGTGGCGTTCTGAGTATGTCAGTTTGAGTTATGACATCATCGTGTTCCATGGCGAGGGACCGCCTAGCATCGAGCGAACGCGAACTTTGGTGCCAAATCACAGCTATGCCGTGCGAAAGAAAAAAAAACTGCGTGATAACAATTTGCCGCCCATGTCTCGAGATAATACCCGACGAATTTCGAGTCGTTCGGATAAAGTCCCGAACGCGATACAAAATTTGTACGGAGGACGAAAAACGCGATAAATCGCGTTTTTCCGACACAAAATTCAAAATGGCCGACTTCCTGTACGTTATTTTATACCCCTCCAAGAGGCTTTTTGGTTCGTCTCCGCACCCTAGATATGCGTAGCGAGTTTCGTTCGTTTACGTGAGAGTTAAAGTAGGGGGAGTTAACGTTAAAAACGGAAGTGGGCGTGGCCTACGCAATTTTTTACGCAAAGTTCCGGAACCAATTAAACATTGACATTTTCACCACTTCTGAGGCGCGTGCTCCGCCCACGTGACTGGGCTCACGCGGCCTATCAGCCGTCATGATTTCCGAACCTTTTCTGTGCTTTTGCCGGTCGTTTTCCCTGTTTTTGGGTGTATTTCGCAGGTTTATCGGTCGCTGCGCGACTGATTTCAATAGGGTCTTCGCCGACCTAGTTACTGACACTAGGCAGATTTGGGCTTTTTTCTCTCGCCAAGATACTTTTAGACACACTTTGAGGTATGCAAAACCTTAAAACTAGAACATGAAGTACATTGTCTAAAGCCCCTGTCACACTGTCCCGAAGTTGACACCCGATGGACACACGAATATGGAATTGTGAATTTCGCACGAAGATGGCCCCGAACCACACACGAAGGCAACATTTACATTACATTTAAGACAAACAACTGCAACGAAAGTAACAAAAACAATTATGTTACAGTACTATGATACTGTACTGATATCTTCAGACTTTGTTCTTTACTTTATCCATTACATTACATTACATTGCATTTAGCTGACGCTTTTGTCCAAAGCGACTTACAATAAGTACATTCGACCAGGAAGACACAACCTTGAAGAAAACAGAATCATATAAGTATATCAGGTTTCATAGAGCCAAACATTTCAAGTGCTACTCAACTGGCTTTAGGTAATCCAGTCCTTTATTAGTATAAAAGTGCTTCGTTAATCGTTCTAACGCTCGAAGTGGAGTCGAAAGAGATGAGTTTTCAGTTTGCGCCTGATGTCAATGGGGAGCTCATTCCACCATCTTGGAGCCAGGATAGCAAACCCACGTGTTTTCGCCGATGGGAACTTGGGTCCCGCTCGCAGCGAGGGCGCAACGAGTCGTTTGGCTGATGCAGAGCGTAGTGCACGCGCTGGGGTGTACGGTTTAACCATGTCCTGGATGTAGGAAGGGCCAGATCCATTCGCAGCACGGTAAGCAAGTACCAGTGTCTTGAAGTGGATTATAGCAGTTACCGGAAGCCAGTGAAGGGAGTGGAGGAGCGGAGTGGTGTGGGAGAATTTAGGAAGGTTGAAAACCAGACGAGCCGCTGCATTCTGGATGAGCTGCAGAGGTCGGATGGCACATGCAGGTAGACCAGCCAGGAGGGAGTTGCAGTAGTCTAGGCGTGAGATGACGAGAGCCTGGACCAGAACCTGAGTCGCTTTCTGAGTCAGCTGGGGACGTATCTTCCTGATGTTGTAAAGCGTGTATCTGCAGCAGCGGGTTGTAGCAGCGATGTTTGCAGTGAAGGACAGGTTGTTATCTAGGGTCACACCCAGATTCCTTGCAGTCTGAGTCGGGGAAACAACAGAGGTGCCGATGTTGATTGTCAGGTCAAGAGTTGGACAATCTTTTCCCGGGAGGAAGAGCAGCTCAGTCTTGTCAAGGTTGAGCTTGAGGTGGTGAGCAGACATCCACTGAGAGATGTCAGCTAGACAAGCAGAGATGCGTGCGACGACCTGGGTCTCTGAGCGGGGAAAGGACAGAATTAATTGGGTGTCGTCAGCGTAGCAGTGGTAAGAAAAACCATGCGGGCTAATGACTGATCCGAGCGAGTTTGTGTACAAGGAGAAGAGGAGGGGACCAAGAACAGAGCCCTGAGGGACCCCCGTAGTTAATTGACAAGGGTCGGACTCAGACCCTCTCCAAGTCACCCTGTAGGTACGGTCTTTCAGGTATGAGGTGAGGAGGGAAAGTGCAGAGCCTGAAACTCCAAGTTTTTGGAGAGTGCGAAGGAGGATCTGATGATTCACCGTGTCGAATGCAGGAGACAGGTCCAACAGGATGATGACAGAGGAGAGGGATGCAGTTTTGGCAGTGTGCAGTTCCTCCGTGACAGCAATGAGAGCAGTTTCTGTGGAGTGACCTGCCTTGAAACCAGACTGGTGCGGATCCAGAAGGTTGTTCTGATTGAGATAACAGGAGAGTTGTTTAAAGACAGCGCGTTCAAGTGATTTAGACAGGAACGGGAGGAGAGAGACAGGCCTGTAGTTTATAACATCAGACGGGTTGAGAGTGGGTTTCTTTAGGAGAGGGTTTACTCTTGCCTCCTTGAGACTGTTTGGAAAGTGACCAGAAGTTAGAGAAGTGTTGATGAAATGGGTGAGAAACGGTAGAATATCAGGAGCGATAGTCTGAAGGAGGTTTGAAGGGATAGGGTCCAGAGGACAGGTGGTAGGGCGGGCAGAGGTAATGAGGGTAAGAACCTCACTTGGAGAGAGAGGGGAAAAGGAGGTTAGTGCGTTGGTGGAAGGAAGGTCTGGTGACCCAGCGGTGAGTAAAGGTGAGTCAGAAAAAGAAGAGCGAATATCATTAACCTTTTTTTCAAAGTGGGTAACAAAGTCGCTTGACAGAAGTGAGGAGGGGGGAGGAGCTTTTGGAGGGTCCAAGAGGGTGGAAAAGATGGAAAATAGTTTTTTAGGATTGGAATAGGAAGATTGGATCTTATCTTGAAAGAAAGTGCTTTTTGCCTGAGAGATCGAAGCAGAGAAAGAGGAGAGGAGAGCTTGATAGGTTAGGAGGTCGTCACGGTGTTTGGATTTCCACCATTTCCGCTCTGCTGCCCTAAGGACGGTTCTATTAGCACGCAGTGCATCATTTAGCCAGGGAGCCGGAGGGGACTGACGAGCCTGCCGAGATGTCAGAGGACAGAGCGAGTCCAGAGTGGATGAGAGAGTAGAGAGGAGAGTTTCTGCAGCAGAGTTTGGAGGCAGTAGTTGGAACGAATCAGAGGAAGGGAGGGCTGAGAGCACCGACGAGGCAAAGGTAGAGGGAGAGAGGGAGCGAAGGTTACGGCGGACAAGTGTAGGATGGGAAGAGATTAGTTTGTTATGTTTGGAAAGGGATAGAGAGAATGAAATGAAGAAGTGATCGGATGTGTGGAGCGGGTTTACAGAGAGGTTAGAAGTAGCGCAGTTCCTTGAGAATATGAGATCAAGGACATTGCCAGCTTTATGAGTCGGTGGGGACGGAGAGAGTGAGAAAGCAAAGGCGGTTAACAGAGATGTTAGTTCGTCTATCTTCCCCATCTGGAGGTTGAAGTCTCCGAGAAGTACAGCGGGAGGGCCAGTTTCAGGGATGTGTGAGAGGAGATGATCTAATTCCTCCAAGAAGTCCCCCAAGGCGCCTGGTGGACGGTAGAGAACAACAATGGTTAACTGTATAGGATGGGTTACTGTGACGGCATGGAACTCAAAGGTGGAAGGAGTAAAGTTAGGTAGCTTGAAGAGGGAAAAGCTCCATTTGGGAGAGAGCAGGAGACCAGTGCCACCTCCTCTGCCAGTGGGTCTGGGTGTATGGGAGAAGGAATATGCAGTGGAGAGAGCTGCTGGGGTGGATGTGTTGGATGGAGTAATCCAGGTCTCAGTGAGAGCAAGGAAATCCAGAGAATGCAGGGAGGCATAGCCAGAGATGAAGTCAGCCTTAGGAACAGCTGACTGGCAGTTCCACAGGCCACCTGAAACTAGATGTTGGATCTCAGTGGAGCACGTGGGATAGACGAGAGCAGGCCGGTTATATCGATTACGAGATACACGGGGCCAGTGATAATTGCGAGAAGACACATGAACAGGAATGGAGAAAATACACATGATTATAGCATGAGGGGCTAAACAACAAAATTAAAAATTAAAAACACCAACGATACTTAGCTCAATCAAAGTAGGATTTGCCTCCTCTTTGCCTCCCTCGTGACTCCTGTAGGACTCTAATGTCTTTGTCAGTCTTTGACTCCTGTAGGACTCTAATGTCTTTGTCAGTCTTTGACTCCTGTAGGACTCTAATGTCTTTGTCAGTCTTAGCCTGTCTGCCGCTGAAGCTGACGCTCCAGGAAAGAGCTACCCGAAATGGACGCCTGATTGCTCAGTTCTCACAGCTGAAGTTAATTAGTTAACTATCTACAGCTGATGGGCGACAATAGACTGGCCCTGCCTATGTTAATAATGCAGGCTTGAGTGCTGAGAGCTGTAAAGCAGGTTTCGCCTGAGCAGATCTGAGATTTAAAATCTCTCAAAAGCGATTTAGCCGTTTAAGCTACAGTAACAATTATACAGAGTCGAATAAATGAAACCGAGAAGTCTAATTAAACAAGAATATAACTTACAGTGGTTGCTGCGTCAATAGGTAATGTTGTCACCGGGTCCAGATGCACACTGAGTTCATCAGTTTCTAAATGCGGTATTTAAATGCTTTTTGAGCTAAAGGATGACTGAGTCACGCGGTTCTACTTCACGCAATCAATAGACTGGCCCTGCCTATGTTAATAATGCAGGCTTGAGTGCTGAGAGCTGTAAAGCAGGTTTCGCCTGAGCAGATCTGAGATTTAAAATCTCTCAAAAGCGATTTAGCCGTTTAAGCTACAGTAACAATTATACAGAGTCGAATAAATGAAACCGAGAAGTCTAATTAAACAAGAATATAACTTACAGTGGTTGCTGCGTCAATAGGTAATGTTGTCACCGGGTCCAGATGCACACTGAGTTCATCAGTTTCTAAATGCGGTATTTAAATGCTTTTTGAGCTAAAGGATGACTGAGTCACGCGGTTCTACTTCACGCAATCAATAGACTGGCCCTGCCTATGTTAATAATGCAGGCTTGAGTGCTGAGAGCTGTAAAGCAGGTTTCGCCTGAGCAGATCTGAGATTTAAAATCTCTCAAAAGCGATTTAGCCGTTTAAGCTACAGTAACAATTATACAGAGTCGAATAAATGAAACCGAGAAGTCTAATTAAACAAGAATATAACTTACAGTGGTTGCTGCGTCAATAGGTAATGTTGTCACCGGGTCCAGATGCACACTTTATCCGTCTTTATATGTGGAAAATATTACGTTTTCTCCGTAATGTTTCCATAGCAACAACAACTTCCTCTCAACTCTCCTTCAAAATAATATATTATATCCTTTTCAGTTTCACAGAACACAAATTGGGTTATTTACATAATATGTTTACATGATTTTGTTGTGTAATAAAACAACCAGATGGACACACGATAAAGGAAATGTTCAAATTCGGCTCTGATCGTAGCAACATCGGGCTATTCGTGAGGGCATCTTAAGCCATCGTATGACTGCCGGCAGAGTTTCTCAGGCTCCGGCAGCAACTTCGTGAGCGGTGGCAAAATCTTTGGCATGCCAAAAAATTGCCGAAGGACCTTGCGAAGGTTCATTTTTGTGTTGAATTCGTTTGTCAATTTTGCCCTTCGTAAGGCCATCGTGAGAGCATGTTGTTATCATCGGTGCCATCGGGCATTCGCCCCGATCAGAGTGAGGGCGAATGCTCGATGGCACCGATGATAACACGAAGATGACACGATTCGACAAGATGAACTCACGAGTGCCTTACGAAGTTGCCGCTCACGAAGTTGCTGCCAGAGCCTGAGAAACTCCACCGACGGTCATACGATGTCTTAAGATGCCCTCACGAATGGCGCGATGTTGTTACGATCAGAGCCGAATTTGAACATTTCCTTCATCGTGTGTCCATCGGGTGTCAATTTTGGGACAGTGTGACAGGGGCTTAAATAGATTTTCTTAAAGACTGTTTCTCTAAAAGGCAAGTTTGTGACTTTAACACTTTTTTTTACTGACACTCTGCAGATTTGTGTGTAATTCTCTCAACAAGGTACTGTAAGATACACTTGTATGTATGCAAAACCTTAAAAACTAGAAAATAAAATACTTTGTCTGAATAGATTTTCACGCTATTTAAGTGGAACAATCCAGTTTTGTTAACATCAAGGCTTTTTTCTCTTTTCTTGTGTTACTAAGATACTTTTAGATACACTTTGATGTATGCAACACTTAACAACTGGTAGAATATGAAGTACTTTGTAAGGAATTCAGTTTCTTTTAATGGCAGTTTTTTTATTTGAACACTTGTTCAGTTAAACCATGTAGGTTTCTTTTTCTGACAACCTTACATATTTTTGTTATTTTCTGCTACCAAGATACTTTTAGATACACTTTGATGTATGCAACACTTAACAAAGGGGGTATAATATGAAGTACTTTGTAAGGAATGGGGTTTCTTTAATGGATGCAAAACTTTATAACTTGGTAAAATATTCATTAATTTGTAATGAATTGAGTTTTTTGTTCACATACTATTGTACACAATAACTTTTCCATATATTTTTTTATGACAAACTATACTTTGACTTTTTCCGTAAAATCGTGACAAACTATTACTTATTCTTAATTTTGACCTCTTGCTGCTTGGTTGGAAATGATAGATGAAAAAGCTACAAAGCTTAAAGAACTTTTAAAAAACTCTCAATTCTACAGATGACTCCCCCCACTCAACGCAATAAGTCCCACCCCCACTCAGCAAATCATCTAAAACGAAGGACCCCACTAAGACGACCGTTGAAAACTAGCCATGGATCTGAGAAAAACCAAGTCTCCCCCTGCGAGTTTCAGCCAGGAACAAACTCCTGGACTACCATCATCACCACCATTTTGGACACCCGAATCTTACAGTACTACTGCTGCTGATGTTACTCCTTGGTCCAAGACGTCTCTGTTTTTGGACACAGTGAAATCGGAGTTAGTTGATATTCTGGAGAGGGTGCTGCATCGGTACAGAGAATAAATCTACAACGGATGCCGAGTCAGTCACCCCGGCCAGAGGCAACACGATTGTCTGAATGACATGTCCGATTTTTTCTTCAGAAACAATTACAACGCGTTAATGAATAGACTTTGGCTCGCCGACTTCATTACTGTGATTGACCAGAGTCTTATTGATAAAGCAGGGATGCAAACTCATCAGGTATGAAAAAGGTGACAAGGATCCTAACCCCGACCCCACGGAATATCGGCTTTAAAATGAGGAATAACAGGATGTTAGTAGTCAGAACAACTAAAGCAGCAGGTAATAATAACAGAAATGCCAAAGAGTCACATCTAATAGAAATATATAAAAGCATTTATTTTAATTGTGTAGCAGTCAGTTTATATTTTTGGCAGCACTGTTGAGCATTTTGAAAATGTATTTTCATGCCTCTGTGCAAGGCGTAGTCTTTCTATCTGTATAGCCACTGGTGTAACTAAGTTCATAAACTCAAGTACTATACTTGGGTACAATGTTGAGCTACTTGTACTTTACTTAATTATTTCAATGTTTTGCTACTTTGTACTTCTTCTCCTCTACAGTTCAGAGGTACATGGTGTACTTCTTCTCCTCTACAGTTCAGAGGTAAATGGTGTACTTTTCCTCCACTACATGTATTTAATACCTTTAGTTACTTCACAGATCTGGATGAATGATGTGAAATCTAATCAAGTGTTAACTCAGACTTTAGTTCCACCTGGAGTAAATCCACAAGCTACCCTGCAGTATACAAAGTCATTCAAACTAGCTGCACCTTCACCAGCTTTGAGAACACTTTCACGATCAATCATTATAAAACTTATCATATATATTATTCTGAAATGGACCAATCTGCACAACGACTACTTTTACTGTCGCTACTTTCACTATATTTTGATGAGAATACTTTTCTACTTTCACTTGAGGAACATTTTGAATGCAGGACTTTTACTGTAACAGAGTATTCCTACACTCTGGTACTTTTACTCAAGTACAATATCTGAGTACTTCTACTTTGACTCAAGTACAAGATATGAGTACTACTACTCTTACTCAAGAACAAGATCTGAGTACTTCTACTTTTACTCTAGTACAATATCTGAGTACTTCTACTTTTACTCTAGTACAAGATCTGAGTGCTTCTACTTTTACTCAAGAACAAGATCTGAGTACTTCTACTTTTACTCAAGTACAAGATCTGAGTACTTCTACTTTTACTCTAGTACAAGATCTGAGTACTTCTACTTTTACTCTAGTACAATATCTGAGTACTTCTACTTTTACTCTAGTACAAGATCTGAGTGCTTCTACTTTTACTCAAGAACAAGATCTGAGTACTTCTACTTTTAATCAAGTACAAGATCTGAGTACTTCTACTTTTACTCAAGAACAAGATCTGAGTACTTCTACTTTTAATCAAGTACAAGATCTGAGTACTTCTACTTTTACTCTAGTACAATATCTGAGTACTTCTACTTTTACTCTAGTACAAGATCTGAGTGCTTCTACTTTTACTCAAGTACAAGATCTATACTTATACCACCTCTGTTTATAGCCTATGAAAAAAACTATTAGAAAACGAAGGCTAAAGCTAACGTTAGCAGATAGTGACAATGTACGCTAGCTAGCTAGCTCAACGATAATATTGCGACAGAAACACTTTTCAGTGCACATCACGCTCTGCGCTCCGACAGGGAGCTCTGCTCTGAACACCTGAACGGCCCGTTCTAATAGCAGTTCACCAGCGGTCCAGTCTGTGCCACAGTGACTCCGGACCACACAGTTAATATTAACGAACGCACCCGTAGGTAATGTAGCTGCTGAAGCTAGACCGCAGATTACTCTGGGTCCCAGACCCCCCCCCATACCCCAAAAATATTTGTATTGCAGATCTACATGAATCACACACACAACCTATTTTGGATTCAAAACGGCGAATTTCGCCGAAAGGTGACAAGTTTGCATCCCTGTAAAGACATTTGCGCGGATGAATGGAGGATCCGAGGTGCTTCGGAGGCTTTTCTGCACAATCTCAAAAACTGCAGAGGCCTCAAGGAGAGACTTGAAAATATCCATGCCGAGTTGGATGGAGAAGAAGAAGACTAATAACCAGCGGTTGATTGAAGCCAGGTATTTTTTTTCCGATACTTTCACTTTTCTTTAAAGTAAAATAAAAAATGGGGAACTACTATGCAAAACACTCTGTATATATTGATCAGAATGTAGTCAATACCCTTTTAATAAGTGTGGTGATGAGGACAATTGAAAACAGAATGAGTAGTGATCCCCGTGTAAACAGAATGGCTGAAGTTTGTAAACTGGGAGACATTTTGGATATCGTTCGTTCTGGCAGTACTATTCCGGGTCATTGGGAAACGATTGTAAACGAAACATTTAAAGTGGTCATGGAATCTTCATTTTCCGAAACATTCTGTAACATTACCGAAGAAATGAAACAAACACCAAAAGTGTATCATGTGCTCTCATTGTATGCTCTGTTTGTAGATGTAATGCATCTTTGTGTCGAAAACAGCATACACATGAATATTTTGACTGAAGTGAAAAAACTCCATGATATTTCCTGTAATCTGGGGAATTCTAAGATGGAGGCGGTCCTGGGGATGTTACAATCAGTATAACTATTGATTTTGGGTGTGAACAAATTAAAATGTAAATAGGACATTTAAAAAAAAAAAAGAAAGTGTTTTTACATTTAAAAACTGTTGTCTTCATTATAACAAGGGGAGGGTAACAGGGAAGATGTATGATAAATGTGTATTGAAACGTGCGTATTATACCCAGTACTCGAGTTGAGGGGGGATGAGGGGGGACGAGGGGGGGATGGCATCCCCCCTGAAATAAAAACGGTCAAAATCATCCCCTTCTAAAACTGCCATTCCCCCTTTCCATCCCTTATGTAATTTTATCAATGAACGTGGCACTGGTATTACTGCTATTTCAACATTAATTTTGCGCATTTTGAGTAAAATACTGTGAATACGGGAGCACGCACACACGCAATGACATTTTTACCAAGTCACTGACGCTATACTATGAGAGTGCCCTAGAGGGCGCCAGAGCGCCG
Organism: Gymnodraco acuticeps; assembly: GCF_902827175.1. Taxonomy (NCBI): domain Eukaryota; kingdom Metazoa; phylum Chordata; class Actinopteri; order Perciformes; family Bathydraconidae; genus Gymnodraco; species Gymnodraco acuticeps. The sequence goes on from NW_022990311.1 coordinate 1,870,639, forward strand.
TGATGCGCCTGTTTGATCGATGCCAGAAGCGCAGGTAACGGTCATCACAATGGCCAAGCGACCAGGAGGACAACGCGATCTGAGGGACTTCATATTTAAAAATACTAAAAATAACATTTCAGGTAAGTCAAGAATCAGTAATCTTAGTCATTACTCACTACTTTAGTCACCAAAGGTGGAATCTATGGACATAAGCAGCAATAACAACTTAGTTTGGAGTTTAGCTACGTTTTTCTCTCGTGTTAGCTAGCTGGTAAGACTCAAAACTGTTGATGAAATGATACCACCAGCACCAGAAGAGCTGAAACCCCTCCTTCAAGCAGTGAACACTCTGGTCATCTCCACAGCTGAGTGTGAACGTGGGTTTAGTCAGATGAACATTTTAACCACAACTAGAAGCTCCCTAGAGGTAAAAAGCATGTCAGCCTTGCTTTTCATCAAGTGTGTTGGCCCTCCACTGAACAAGTTCAGACCAGAGGTATGCGTCAAGACTTGGCTTCAAAGCCATTGCTTAGCTAACAAACCGAAAGCAAGAGCCAGAAAAATTGAGACCAAAAAATATGATTATGAAAATCTTTGGAAACTTCTATGAGATGGGGGAGAGTGGAGCAGGCAGCCATTGACAACATTGGTCCTATTTTGTATTATCTGTATAATCTTTTAATATATTTTCATATTTTGTAAATAATTTCAATTTGCACTTAATGCCCTGTTAAAAAAAGTAACATTGGGAATGTTAACATAAAATATTTGTATTTGAACTGCAATAAAATGATGACGGATCAATATTTTTCTAATTTGTTTCCTCAATTTTTTCATAAAGAATTTACACAATGATTTATTTAATTACGATACAAATGTAACCCTTCAGATACCAGTTTTGATCGTATACCAGTAACTGCTTTTTTGAAAAAATACACTATAATTCAATATTCTAAAAACTATTTTGACTTTATGATTAGTGTAATCAGTTGATCCATCTGAATAATAAATGAGGGACTGTTAACCTACAAGATTTCTACCATAGACTTCCATTATAACCACATTTTTGTATCCCCTCCCCCTCTTTAAATTAAAGTGAAAAAAAGATTTTGCACTAATTGTCCTCTGCATTTGACCCTAAATGTTAGTGGTACCATGGCAGCCCGGGGACCGACTCTAATTCTGAGGTGCCTTGGTCAAGAGCAATGACAGGAGTATCTGAACATCCATAACATGCATGTTGTTTTAGGAGTATAATAATGATCTTTATGCTGGTTGGTCTCCCACCCTCGGCGGGTTATCAGCACAAATGATGTCCCCATATGATAAAATCCACCATCCCCCCTGATTTTTTTTTACAACTTGAGTACTGATTATACCCCCTCACATCCTGGTAGACTACATAGAGAGGTGTATAATGAAGAGGGTAAACAAATGACTGTGTCTGCAGTTAAATATTTCTTATCTGAACAAGACACTTATACTTTACATAAACCTGCCAGGATTAATTGAGTCAGAAACAGAGTGTTTGTACTTTGCCCCCATGTATCTGTGTTTCATTTTAAAAAGTCAAATTGTATCAGTCTCCCATCGACTTTTTTAAAATACTGATGTGTTTATTCAAAAACCATACTAGCACACAAGCCTGTTTTTTTGTGTTTTCAGTGTTTCTGTGTTTCAGTGTTTCTGTGTTTCAGTGTTTCGGTGTGTCGGTGTTTCAGTGTTTTCAGTGTTTTTTGTGTGTCCGTGTTTCTGTGTTTCAGTGTTTCTGTGAGGCTACAGAAGTGGCTATAGCATTTGATACAATTCTAAAAGATAGTCAGATTCCTAAAAAGTTACAAACGGATGCTGGAAAATAATTATTTTGTTTCTTCAGCAAGGCTTCAAAAATCTTTGGTGTATTTACTGGTGTTGACAAAGATTTTTGAAGCCTTGCTGAAGAAACAAAATAATTGTCGCTATAGCCACTTCTGTAGCCTCACAGAAACACAGAAACACGGACACACAAAAACACTGAAAACACTGAAACACAGAAACACAGAAACACTGACAAAACTAAAACACATTTATTAATTATATGTTTTAAATTTGATAACACCACTGTGTTTCATATCCCCTAAACCTCCAGGGTGTACACAGTTTAATACTGACAACTTCTAATTGTGGGAAATACGAAAACGTATGACGTGCCATAGAACATGTTGGGAAACACACAATAGCCACCATTCCATTTCAAAGAGCTGTTGACGCTCGGCGTAACCTTGTCGCACTGCCACTCCAACGTCCAATCACAGGGCTTGATGACTAATCACGGGGTTTGTAAAGCAAGGCGGGTGTTGTAGTCCCAAACGATAGCTGGGGATTATGGGTAGTGTAGTGTCTTCGGAAACTGTAGTGTCTAAATTCCCGAAAAAACGATTTGTTTTCACCCACGCTAACTTTACATGGAAGCTGCATACATACGGCTGAAGTAGTTCATACAACCTTCACATCTAAACTCTTCCTTATGTTGAAAATGTTACTTTGGATAACCTCCACTACTGAGTGGTGGTGAGACCTCAAATCATCTTCGTAATATCTATCAAACTATAGATCCTACACATCGACTGGACGTGGATTCTAAGAGTACAATATACACTTCTCGCCAGAAATCGAATCAAAAAGCATTTTAATGGCCAAACTATTCCACAATTTAGGATTTTCCAGAGAGGGTTATTTGTGAATAAACGTCCCTCCGGAGCGTTTGCAATGAACGGGCCGGGAGTATGTTGTTTCTTCACGACCACTAGAGCACCTCTAGTGGTCGTGTAAGAAACAACATATACTTTAAAACGTGTCTCTGGGTCGTACTAAGGGCATGAACAATCGGCCTATATGATCGTTTTTTGTAGGAGGACAGGCTGGTTCATCTGGTATCCTAAATACTCTGGATATTTAGCTGATTGGAGTTAGTTATTTTTTTCTTCGGACAGGAAACAGCTTCCTGACGGTCTCTGCTGCCCGCTGTGATTGTTTTGTTTACTGCTTCCAGATATATTGCCTTTAATGAATGGTTAAAACTCCTCCTCTCTTACACCCCCCCCCCCCCCCCCCCCACAGGGATTACTTTAATCCATAATCTGGCACGCTTTGAGCCTCTGTCACTGAAATGCCATTTGACTGAATTAAGATGTATTCCTCAATTTGCAGGTTCAGGGGCACTTTGATAATTGCAGCAGACTGCAGCTCTGATAGTGTGTGTGATTGTGTGAACATGTGGAGTGGAGACCTGCATGGTGATGACCCGGATCTCCCTGAGCTCCCAGGGGCCTGGCCTCACTCCCCAGATCAGGCAATCAAGACAATGGAGCTGCCATTAGGAATATTAATGAACTCCACCTCGAGGTCGCAGGGAGAGATTAGGAAACAAACATATGTGCTGTGGTCAGGCAGGGACAGATGCTTCATGTTCCACCCTGCAACAAGAAGTATCCAACAACACTTAGGAAATGAGTCTTTTGAAGACTTTAAAGTGCAAAAACATGATTATGATATTTTCTAAATGAATCTTGACTTATGTTCAAGTTATCCAGAACAACATCCAATTTGTTGGAGTAGAAACACTTTAAAGGGATTTTGACGGGACGTATGTTCCCACTTAAGGTAAAGTGTTGTTGTTTCTCTGCTGGACACAACATCAGAATATGATTCACATTAAAAACAACCGACAAGTAAAACAAAGAGAGCAGCTGCTGATTCTTCACGCTATCATGCACCTCAGAGTGTGGAACACAGGAGCTTCTGTTGATACTGAAACTATTATTGCCCTTTGCAACGATACTCCAAAGGTAGTTTCTAAGCAACCAAGATGCATCATCCTCTGCACAAAATATTATAAACAGCATTATATTCTGTGTGGTCAATAAGGCCATGTGTTAGGGTGAGTGAAGCAGGCAGGACCCAAATGCAGATTGAACAGAAAAATACCTTTATTTCAAGGTGTAGGTGACAAAACAGAACACTACCCTGTGAACACAGTCACAGACAAACAACGATCTAACAAAGACAGACAGAAAGACCAGAACTAAAATACACACAGGACTAATCAAGGAAACAAGAAACAGGTGAGGAGGGAGGAGAACACCAGGTGAACACAATCAGGAAAACAGGTAGGAGGGAACACACAGGCCGTTTCTCAATCTCGAGGATACTGACTTCCAAGCCAATATTTCAAGGATACTACGTCATCGAGTGCCGCCGAAGGACTGTTCCAATCGCCAGCATACTTGGAATTCCACCGAGGCCGCGTCCTTGGTTTGGGGGAAATTTCGAGGAGAGAGTGGCACACTTGTTAGCCTGTTCCATTCTTCTTCGTTTTCCGAAGCCGTGGCTTGGAAGCATACTGGCTTCGTTTCTGAAGGAAGTTACTTGGAAGTACGCGACTACCAAGCCAGCATCCTCGCGATTGAGAAACGGCCACAGACAGGAAACCAAAGACAGATCTAAACAATACAAAACACAACACAGACAGATCGTAACACCATGTTTGGCGGAAACTGTGTAAAACATTCTAAATGATAAACACTTTTAACAAACACAAATAGTGGACATATTTCAGAACGATCAAAATGACTGTTATTGGCTCATTTACTATATGCAATTATTTTGATTTTTTTTAAGAAGATATCCCAGCACAATAATTGTATGAATCTCTCTCTTGGGATTTTATCATAGGAGATTGATTTAGTTTGGAATCTAACAGTCAAAACGGTCAAAGTGTTTACAGCTGTTTTAATTGATAACAATTTCCAACACTTCTAGGGTAAAGCCACTTGCTTTTTAACCAATGTTACTTTTCTCATAGATAAGCAAATATACCTGCTCTAATGTACTGGTGCGTTTACCATATTACGCGTCTTGATACCATATAGAACTTTAAGATGTTTAATGTATTGCGATGTGAATGGAAATAATGGATGTCATCTAGCTGGGCAGCAAACAGCAGAGGACCCATTCCCAGTTTATCCATTTATATCAACACACTTATTTAATTTCAACATTAGCCCTGTTTATAAGTGTGTTATTGATCTCTATTGAGTTTTTAGTTCCACACGATGCCAGGAAAACCAGAAATTGCACTTTTTCGGCAAAATAAATGTATTGTGTGAATGATCATATGACACCAGCTAAAGCTTCGAAAGCATGTGTAAATGGTGTACCCAAATAACTTCAGGCCTTGAGTAATTATCTCCATTTATACTTTTTTTAATAAAATATACACTGCAGCATTATACAATATTGTTGTTAGTCCAGGATAACACAACCTACAACACAAAGTATATCCAGGGTGTCCATCCAAAAATCAAGTCTGCGCCGGAAGGTGTGCAAGCTTTCTGCTGTCCTGATATCAATGGGGAGCTCATTCCACCATTTTGGAGCCAGGATAGCAAACCCACGTGTTTTTGCCGATGGGAACTTGGGTCCCCCTCGCACTCGCAGTGAGGGTGCAGCGAGCTGTTTGGTTGATGCAGAGCGGAGTGCACGTGCTGGGGTGTACGGTTGAACCATGTCCTGGATGTAGGAAGGGCCAGATCCATTCGCAGCATGGTACGAAAGTACCAGTGTCTTGAAGTGGATTCTAGCAGTTACCGGAAGCCAGTGAAGGGAGCGGAGGAGCGGCGTGGTGTGGGAGAATTTAGGAAGGTTGAAGACCAGACAAGCCGCTGCATTCTGGATGAGCTGCAGAGGTCGGATGGAACATGCAGGTAGAGCAGCCAGGAGGGAGTTGCAGTAGTCTAGGCGTGAGATGACGAGAGACTGGGCCAGAACCTGCGTTGTTTTCTGAGTCAGCTGGGGACGTATCCTCCTGATGTTGTAAAGCGTGTATCTGCAGCAGCGGGTTGTTGCAGCGATGTTTGCAGTGAAGGACAGTTTGTTATCTAGGGTCACACCCAGATTCCTTGCAGTCTGAGTCGGGGAAACAACAGAGGGGCCGATGTTGATTGTTAGGTCAAGACAGATTACATGTGTCTGACAACTGTAGGATGTATGGGGATGTACTTAGCATTTTATAACACACACACACACACACACACAAATACAGTACTGTATACTTGTACTGTTGTATTGTAACGGAGGCAGCAGAATCAGGCACAAACATCCCCTCTGATCTCCATCAATGCCTAATCCACCATTACCATAATGAAAGCCATATAATGGAATCAGAGGACGCTTTTCCTAAAAGGATCATGCCTGGATGACAGATTAATAAAGGAATAGACAGCGAGGAGAATAAAATACATTCAATACAAACCAAAATAGATTGTTGTACTTATGTGGGTCAGCGGTGGAATGAGACAGGGGTCCTGGTGATGAGCTTTGAAAGGTTTAAGGGCCACAGACTTGTCTGTGTTTGGAGACATGACTTGATGTAGCTAAAGCTGACTCCATAGAATCACAATCCGGATGATTACACACTCATACAATCAGCATAGTGTTATCCTGAATTACCCAGGCTTCACAACATTACTGTGAATTTGACTCATGTTCCTACATTTCCTCAGAAGAACAAAAGTGTTTTGGTGTTTCTTTTGCTTTTACCTTGGAAGGGGGAGACAGATATATTTACATTGTTTTGTAAATTGTCTATGTGTTTGTTTAGTGAGGCACTTACTGAGTTAACGACTCGACCACTTTTGTCATTACAAAAAAAGTATTACATTTTTAGTAGGGCTGGGCTAGTTAACGCGTTATTATTGCAACAATAATTTTATTGAGCATTAACAGTTTTTTTAATTAATATTTTGAAATTCCGTTGCTCACTGGCTCTGAATACACAAAGGACAAACCATGGTCACAGGAGCGGCGGGGTGTTGATCAGTATTGTCTTAGGACCGCGTCTTGACCAATGAGAGCATAGGGGGCGGGCCTAAGACCCCATTTACACGGGAGCGCAAACGGACCGAATTCGATATCAAAAAAGTATTCCGTTCACACGCATTCGGCTCATTCACACGAGACCACTGGAAACGCTCTAGTACATATGCCGGGCCTGTAAGTGGCGCTGTATTTCCGCACAAGACCGCTCTTAAGCGCTGGAGACGCTGTAGTACATATGCCGGGCCTGTAAGTGGCGCTGTACTTCTGCCACAAAATACACCAAAAGCAGAGAAGAAGACCCCCGAGCATGGTTGCCATGGTTGCCCTTCTGTTTATGCCCCGTAGTGGATTTAGCAACATGTAGTTCATGTAATTCTCCATGTCCACTTGTTGCTGATGGTTGTGGTAGATCAGTGGTTCTCAAACTTTTTTCAATAATGTACCCCCTTTGAATAAAAATTCAGCCAAGTACCCCCTGATCAGCGCAAAAACTATTTGTTAGGGAAAAAATGCCTATATAAAGAGGTACAGTACAGCCTTGCACCATCAGTGTCTGATTTATTAAAACAACAACATTGTATCTGAGAAACACTTAAATGCTACATTTCAAATGTTTACAACCCATCACTAAATTCCAGTGTTGGGACTAATGCGTTACTGTAACGCAACTACCTTTTGCGGTAACTAATAACGTTACTAGTTACCTATTCCCATTCAGTAACGCCGTTATAGTTACTGTGATTTAAACGGGTGCGTTACTGCGTTACATCATGTGATCCAGCTGAACCGAATCTCCCTGCGGATGTAACTTGCAGGCGAGTACAGTGATGTCCTCTCACAGTACCATGGAAAAGTGAAAGTGACCAGAGAGGAGTGATGATTGGTTAATGCCTTATGGGGAAAATACACAGACACACAAACACTTGCTAACACACACACATACAAGGCAACGCCCACCACCAGCACACATACACACATACACACATACACACACACACACACACACACACACACACACACACACACACACACACACACACACACACACACACACACACACAAAATGGCAGATGCAAGTATCAGCGAGAGCAGCAGCGCATTTACAACTTGGAGATATAACCACTATTTTCAATTTGTGGGGATAAAGGACGCACAAAATATTACGGTCAAATGTAAACTGTGTGCAGGACATAAAGCATTCTCCACTTGATTGTTGAGGCTACAATAAAGATGCCTGTCAAAATGTGTAAACATATCTTTTGTGTTTTTATTTTTCCACAACATTTCATAATGAATTGCTACAATGATGGGGAGTTGTCTTTTCTCTTACTGTGCCACAGAACAACACAACAGCTTGTATTTTTATTGTTATTATTTTTAAAGTAAAGTAACTTGTTACTTTTACAATTTAGTAACTAATAAAGTAACTAGTTACTTTTTTGAGAGCAGTAACTATAACTATTACTAGTTACTTTTTAAAAGTAACTTGCCCAACACTGCTAAATTCATGGCAAACCAATTGTAACATCATGCAATAACACTAAGACAACATTAGTTGCATTGAACTGATCTTTTGAATAAGTTGTACTTACAATTTAGTGAGAAACATGGGCTTGTGCTTCACTGAGGATCTTTGTTATTCTCAGTGACAGGGAGGCAACTGCAGTTATTACACTTTGCGTTTTGAAATATGTGTAACTCTGTTAATATAAAACCCACACTGCTCAAACTTTGTTACTTTGCCTAAAATTGGTATATTTATTTATTTATTCTGGGGGCGGGGGGAATGAAGAGAAAAAAATATATGAGCATGTTATGAGCATGGGATTTTGACCCTTCATATAAACATATGCATAATGCTGCGCTATACTTTGCGGCCACACACCGTTGCCAAGCAACGCTTATTGTTTAGGTCCTTTGATAAGCAGGCAGTCATATCATTAACTCGAACTAGCTAGATCTGAGAGGAAAAGAGAGCACCCCGTTTATTTTTTCCATTTTATTATCCAGAATTACTGTAAACTTTTGAATAAAGTAGTTAATCTACTATTAGTAGTTTGTTTTTATTACATTACATTGCATTTAGCTGACGCTTTTATCCAAAGCTACTTACAATAAGTGCGTTCGACCAACAAAATACAAACTTGAAGAAAACAGAATCATATAAGTACATCAGGTTTCATAGAGCAAAAACATTTCAAGTGCTACTCAACTGGCTTTAGATAAGCCAGTCCTTTATTAGTATATAAGTGCTTTGTTAATAGTTCTATCGCTCAAAGTGGAGTCGAAAGAGATGAGTTTTCAGTCTGCGCCGGAAGGTGTGCAAGCTTTCTGCTCTCCTGATCTCAATGGGGAGCTCATTCCACCATCTTGGAGCCAGGATAGCAAACCCACGTGTTTTTTCTGATGGGAACTTGGGTCCCCCTCGCAGCGAGGGTGCAGCGAGCCGTTTTGTTGATGCAGAGCGGAGTGCACGTGCTGGGGTGTACGGTTTAACCATCCTGGATGTAGGAAGGGCCAGATCCATTCGCAGCATGGTACGCAAGTACCATTGTCTTGAAGTGGATTCTAGCAGTTACCGGAAGCCAGTGGAGGGAGCGGAGGAGCGGCGTGGTGTGGGAGAATTTAGGAAGGTTGAAGACCAGACGAGCCGCTGCATTCTGGATGAGCTGCAGAGGTCGGATGGCACATGCAGGTAGACCAGCCAGGAGGGAGTTGCAGTAGTCTAGGCGTGAGATGACGAGAGCCTGGACCAGAACCTGCGTCGCTTTCTGGGTCAGCTGGGGACGCATCCTCCTGATGTTGTAAAGTGTGTATCTGCAGCAGCGGATTGTAGCAGCTATGTTTGCAGTGAAGGACAGGTTGTTATCTAGGATCACATCCAGATTCCTTGCAGTCTGAGTCGGGGAAACAATAGAGGTGCCGATGTTGATTGTTAGGTCAAGAGTGGGACAATCTTTTCCCGGAAGGAAAAGCAGTTCAGTCTTGTCAAGGTTGAGCTTGAGGTGATGAGCAGACATCCACTGAGAGATGTCAGCTAGACAAGCAGAGATGTGTGCGACGACCTGGGTCTCTGAGCGGGGAAAGGACAGAATCAATTGGGTGTCGTCAGCGTAGCAGTGGTATGAAAAACCATGCGGGCTAATGACAGATCCGAGCGAGTTTGTGTACAAGGAGAAGAGGAGGGGACCAAGAACAGAGCCCTGAGGGACCCCTGTAGTTAATTGACAAGGGTCGGACTCCGACCCTCTCCAAGTAACCCTGTAGGTGCGGTCTTTGAGGTATGAGGTGATGAGGGAAAGTGCAGAGCCTGAAACTCCAAGTTCTTGGAGAGTGCGAAGGAGGATCTGATGATTCACCGTGTCAAATGCAGCAGACAGGTCCAAAAGGATGATAACAGAGGAGAGGGAGGCTGCTTTAGCAGTGTGCAGTTCCTCAGTGACAGCAAGGAGGGCAGTTTCTGTGGAGTGACCTGCCTTGAAACCAGACTGGTGCGGATCCAGAAGGTTGTTCTGATGGAGATAACAGGAGAGTTGTTTAAAGACAGCGCGTTCAAGTGTTTTAGATAGGAACGGGAGGAGAGAGACAGGCCTGTAGTTTATAACATCAGACGGGTTGAGAGTGGGTTTCTTTAGGAGAGGGTTTACTCTTGCCTCCTTGAGACTGTTTGGAAAGTGACCAGAAGTTAGAGAAGTGTTGATGAAATGGGAGAGAAACGGTAGAATATCAGGAGCGATATTCTGAAGGAGGTTTGAAGGGATAGGGTCCAGAGGACAGGTGGTAGGGCGGGCAGAGGTAATGAGGGTAAGAACCTCACTTGGAGAGAGAGGGGAAAAGGAGGTCAGTGTGTGGGTGAAAGGAGGGTCTGGTGACCCAGTGGTGAGTAAAGGTGAGTCAGAAAAAGAAGAGTGAATAACATCAACCTTTTTTTCAAAGTGGTTAACAAAGGCGCTTGACAGAAGGGAGGAGGGGGAAGGGGCTTTGGGGCGGTCCAGGAGGGAGGAGAAGATGGAAAATAGTTTTTTGGGATTGGAATAGGAAGATTGGATCTTATCTTGAAAGAAAGTGCTTTTTGCCTGAGAGATTGAAGCAGAGAAAGAGGAGAGGAGAGCCTGATAGGTTAGGAGGTCGTCTTGGTGTTTGGATTTCCACCGTTTCCGCTCTGCTGCCCGAAGGACGGTTCTATTAGCACGCAGTGCGTCATTTAGCCAGGGAGCAGGAGGGGACTGACGAGCCTGCCGAGATGTGAGAGGACAGAGAGAGTCCAGAGAGGATGAGAGAGTAGAGAGGAGAGTTTCTGCAGCAGAGTTTGGAGGTAGGAGTTGGAACGAGTCAGAGGAAGGGAGGGCTGAAAGCACTGATGAGGCAAAGGTAGAGGGGGAGAGGGAACGAAGGTTACGGCGGACAGGTGCAGGATGAGAAGAGATTAGTTCGTTATGTTTGGAAAGGGGTAGAGAGAATGAAATGAAGAAGTGATCGGATGTGTGGACCGGGTTTACAGAGAGGTTAGAAGTAGTGCAGTTCCTTGAGAATATGAGATCAAGGACATTGCCAGCTTTATGAGAGAAAGCAAAGGCGGTTAACAGAGATGTTAGTTCGTCTATCTTCCCTGTCTGGAGGTTGAAGTCTCCGAGAAGTACAGCGGGAGGGCCAGTTCCAGGGATGTGTGAGAGGAGATTATCTAATTCCTCCAAGAAGTCCCCCAAGGCGCCTGGTGGACGGTAGAGAACAACAATGGTTAATTGTATAAGATGGGTTACTGTGACGGCATATCATTCAAAGGTGGAAGGAGTGAAGTTAGGTAGCTTGAAGAGGGAAAAGCTCCATTTGGGAGAGAACAGGAGACCAGTGCCACCTCCTCTGCCAGTGGGTCTGGGTGTATGGGAGAAGGAATATGCTGTGGAGAGAGCTGCTGGGGTGGATGTGTGGGATGGAGTAATCCACGTCTCAGTGAGAGCAAGGAAATCCAAAGACTGCAGGGAAGCGTAGCCAGAGATGAAGTCAGCCTTAGGAACAGCTGACTGGCAGTTCCACAGGCCGCCTGAAACTAGATGTTGGATGTCAGTGGAGCATATGGGATAGACGAGAGCAGGCCGGTTATATCGATTAGGAGATACACGGGGCCAGTGATAATTGCGAGAAGACACATGAACAGGAATGGAGAAAATACACATGATTATAGCATGAGGGGCTAAACAACCAAATAAAATAAAACACCAGCGATACTTAGTTCAATCAAAGTAGGATTTGCCTCCTCTTTACCACCCTTGTGACTCCAGCAGGACTCTATTGTTTTTGTCAGTCTTCGTCTGTCTGACGCTCCAGGAAAGTGCTACCTAAAAATGGACACCTGATTGCTGAGTTCTCACAAATGTGGGGCCATGCCCCTTTAATTAGTTAACTCTCTGCAGCTGGTGGCCCTCAAAAGGAAATCTAGACTGGCTCCCTCCTGAGTTGCTATTGTTTAAATGCGTTATGTTTTTTTTATTAATAAAATAAATCTCACGTATCCCCTGCAATACTCCAACGTACCCCCATTTGAGAACCACTGTGGTAGAGGAGCTGTAGATTTTGCACTAACTTCTGTAGCATGGTCAGTAGAAGTAGTACTAGCAGTAGCTACTGACCATGCTACAGCAGTGAGCAGCAGAAGTGGGGCTATGGCTTCATCGTTATCAGGAAATTATCGTATAGGGCGTACACACTGAGCCGTTTGGCCCCCCAGAGCGTTCCGTTTGCAGATCTATCCACCTTGGGACCCGTTATCATTTGCGGGGTCTGTTACGCGAGAGAAAAGTAGCAGATACAACCCGTTATATCTCTCACAGGCTCCGCCCTCTACTGGACTCTATGGGTACTACCTTATCCTGCGTGCATTCTCCCACTGAGACTTCTATAGACGTAGCCGGCCTAGGGCGGGCCTACCTGAATGCGCGCGCATCACACCGTATAAAAGGAGGCCTCGCCTCCTGACTATCATCCTTTTCTCTTCAGCAGCGGAAGTGATTCCACGAGGAGCTTCGAAACGTTTGAGAAAGTGAAAGTAGAGAGTATGGAGTCAGTACTTGACATAAGACCTGCCCGAAATGGCCGAACCTTATTGCGGGAGCAGATCCGCACCCCTTCTGCTTCATGTGCTTGGGGCCTGACCACGCGGTGAACGGTATGGGCCCGACGCCGACATGCCCAGCCTGCCAGATGATCCCGCGGCTCACACGGGAGCATCGTGGGCAGCTTCCTGGCGAGGGATACCCCGCAGGAGGAGTTGGAGGAGCTGGATCTCGACGTCGTGGACGCAGGCGATTCGGGAAGCGAGGAGACATCGTTCCGGTTCTCCCTTCCGTGGGGCCAGGCGGTCCCGGTTCCGATGGAAGACGAGGAGGACGCCTCGCTGTCCGGAAGTCCAACTCTGCGCGGATGGATTTCCCAGCGGTGATGACTCTGGCGGCGGAGCGTGTAGGCTTACTGCTCCCCCCACCGCTGCCACCGAGGCCTGTAAACCGCCTGAGATCGGGGTTTTACGGCCCGGTGTATCCGGCACCGCTCGGACACGACATGTCCGGGTGTGCCCCCCCTCGATGAGAGCCTAGCAGTCCATCTGCTTCCGCGGGCGGCTGGTTGGGCGGAGGGTAAACGTCCCCTGCCCCTGCTGCCCCGGGACCGAGACACCCTGGAATATCTGGATAAGATGTTCAAGCTCGGTACACAGATTGCGGCTGCGCCCATTAATCTTGGCGTGTTGGGCGTCTCCCTGATCACCCCTCAGGCAGACGCCCCCCGCCCTCTCGCCTCAGGACGGGAGCGATTATTCGGACCGCGTTGTTGGTCAGATGAATAATCTGATGTATGGCGTTGCCACCGCAGCAGGGCGGATGATTTCCCTGGACACAGTGGCATATCGTCAAGTGTGGCTGGGACTCACCGCGCTGTTCAAGAAGGACCGAGAGGATCTCCTCGGAGCCCCCGTATCTTCGGAGGTGCTCTTTGGGTCGATCTCCTCGGTCATGCAGCGTTTCAGTCGCCTGGAGGAAGAGAGAATCCAGCTTAGCCGCATGCTACCACTGGCCTCTCCTCAGACCCCGGTACGCGCTCCTCCACAGGTTTCCATGCAGGTGAGGGAGCGCAGTGCGACAGTGAAGCGGAGGGAGAGGCGCCGGATGGCGGTCATGGCGCCCTCCACTTCTACGGCCCGCCCCGTGGAACCGGCGTACTGGCAGTCACGGGGAAGGGCTGCCCGACCGAGGCAGGCTCCGCAGCAGCAGAGAGCGCCCGGGTGGGGAGCTCCATCTTCCCGGAGTTGACTAGCGGGGGGAGGTAGCGCCTCGGTGGGGGGAGAGATTCTCTCTACCGGGGACGCGAGGGCGAATCCCGCCTTCTCCCTATTTAATGCCCAGATCCCCGTTAAAACCTTTACAAATAAAGATGGTGTTGATCTGTATCCAAGTCTGAGTGTGCTTTGTTTCCACAATACACTTACACATGTTGATGACTGTACAAATTCCCCACTCGCCGCCCCAGCTGTAGCTCCTGTTAGGGAGGAGGCTAGTGGGAGGGCGCAGATGGGAAGACGTGCGTCCCTTCTCAGGGCGGTGCACAGGCTGCGACAGGGGGCAACAGTGACAGCTTTAACTGTCATGAAGACTCTGGGTCTCATGGCGGCTGCTCACATGGTTGTCCCGCTGGGGTTACTACATATGCGCCGCCTAGATAGGTGGTTCTCCAGCCTGAGTTTGGACCCCAAGAGGCACAAACGATGGCTGGTGACCATCCCCCCCTTAGTGGAGGGCAACCTCCGGTTTTGGGGGTCTCCGGACCACCTCCGGAGGGGGTCTCCACTGGGACGGGTGACCTCCTACATCAGTGTTCACGGACGCGTCCAGAACAGGATGGGGAGGGACCTGCCTGAAGAGGGCGATAGGTGGGCGCTGGGCTCTAACAGAGTCTCGACACAGCAACCTCCGAGAGCTACGGGCAGTAGTGTTAGTCCTACGGCATTGCATGCCCCTAATTCAAGGGAGACATGTAATGGTCAGGAGCGACAACAGCACCACAGTGGCTTATATCAACAGGCAGGGCGGAGTTCGCTCCGCCGCTTTGTTGGCCACAGCGGAGGGAGCTGTGGTTATGGGCATCAGAGGTGGTGCTATCTCTGGGAGCCCTCCACATCCCGGGACTGGAGAACAGAGGGGCCGACCTCATGTCGAGGGGCGGCCCCCTGCCAGGCGAGTGGGTGCTTCACCCAGAGGTGGTGAAGCAGATCTGGGACCAGTTTGGGAGAGCGGAAGTGGATCTGTTCGCCAGCCGGTGCAACAGCCACTGTGCCCTGTGGTTCTCCATGGCCCTGAGCGACGACCCGCCCATGGGGGTGGACGCGTTTGCACACGAGCCATGGCCAAGGAAGCTGCTCTACGCCTTTCCACCGCTGCGTCTTATTCTCCCTCTCCTGGGGAGGGTGAGGCGAGAACGTCTGTCAGTCATTCTAGTGGCTCCGGACCGCGTCGGGGCGCCGTGGTACTCAGGGACACAGATTAAGGGGGGTTCCCCAGTTCTGGGGGGCGATGTCTCAAGAGGCAGGTGCAATCGGGGCGTTACCCACTCTCGGCCGTCCTCTCCAGGCTTGGCTCCTGAGAGGGACAGGCTGAGACAGGGTGGATTGTCTGACAGTGTTATTCAGTCTATCCAGGCAGCTAGAGCAGGATCCACCACAGCCTGTTACAGGCCAAAGTGGCTAGGATTCCAGCGATGGTGTGAGGAGCAGAAAATAGAGCCCCTATCTTGTGAGTTAGGCTCTATTTTGTCCTTCTTACAGTTATTGGTGCACAGAGGGCTGGCGCATTCCACAGTGAAGGTGTATGCAGCAGCCATCTCGTCCTGCCATGAGGGATTTGGTGGCAGGTCAGCCAACCACTGATGTTGCGGTTTTTACAGGGGGTTAGGAGACTGCGCCCTATAGTGCACGTCTCCACCCCGCAGTGGGACCTGCCCCTAGTGCTCGAGGCTCTGGCCTCGGGACCGTTTGAACCTCTGGAGCTCTCCTCTCTGAAAGCATTGTCGTGGAAAACAGCTTAGCTTCTTGCCTTAACGTCAGCCAAAAGGGTGTCCGAGTTAACCGCTCTGTCGGCTTACCCGAGTTGTTTACTAATTCGGGGTGACCAGAGCGGCGCGACACTTAGACCGAACTCCTCCTTTGTGCCTAAAAACCTAAGGCGTGCGTTCAGATCAAAGGCTATTCAGTTGGGGTTTTTTAGTCTTCCCCCCATGATGGGGCCAGGGAGGCTAAACTGCACCTCCTCTGTCCGGTGCATGCGCTAACTTTTTATGTGGAGCGCACAGCTGCCCTTAGACGCATTGAACAGCTATTCGTGTGCTTCGGGGGCGGTGTGAAAGCGCTGTCCAAGAAACGCCTGGCAGGCTGGCTCTGCGAGTGCAAAAAATAGGTTTTTAAATGTTAAGAAGCCCTCAGACGCTGTTTCTTGCAGATGTTGCGATTTTTCTCCCGCCCGCGGGGGAATGAGGCGTGGCAGGTTAAACATCTGTATGATATCTGTCATCAGACAGTCATCAAAGGACGGACATCAAAGGTTAATGATATCACACTTCACAACAAAGGTCTATTAGAGGGGGTAATATCACACCTATATGTTATCACACCTCACATCAAAGGATATCACACCTATATGTGATATCTGTCAAGGAGAGACTCTGAGGCATGAACTCAATTGCACGACTCAGATAGTGTTCTCAAAAAATAAAGACTTTACTGGAATTTAGCACAGTAATCAAAACAAGGAAAACAAATATACTCTTTCGAGGAAAACTAGCAAGTGATCAATGAGGTAGATCCGTGGGAAGTCCGTGAGGTAATCAGGAACGTGGGTCATAGTAAGACAACGAACTGACAATGAACAGGAGGAAGCTACCACAATATATACACAGGTATAGGGGACACAGGTGGAAACAATCAGGGCGGGGAAAACAATCAAGGACGCAGGAGACAGAAGGGGGCGGGGAGCGTGGAGGCCTGAAATGAGAGGGATGATTAATTAAGGGAATAAACATAAAGCACAGGGCAAAGGGACATGACAAAACTAACATAAAGAATAAACTTTCACTATTAGTTTCCTAGACATGACAGTACCCCCCCTTCTAGGGACGGCTCCTGACGGCCCAGGCTCCTCTGAGTTGAGGCGGTCAAAATCCTCAATGAGGCTTTTGTCTATGACGAAGCGGGAAGGAATCCATATCCGCTCCTCAGGACCATAACCCTTCCAGTCAACCAGTAGCTGTCGCCCTCTACCCCTTTTCCGACTAGCCAATATCTTCTTGACGGTGTAAACCGGACCTCCATCAATCATCCGGGGGGGCGGGGGGGGGGTTTGGCGATGGGAACCATAGCGCTCTCCTTCAAGGGTTTTAGTTTCCCTACATGGAAGGTGGGATGTACCTTCATGGACCTGGGAAGCCGTAGTCTCACTGAAACCGGGTTGATGACCTTGGTGACGGGAAAAGGACCCACAAACCGGGGAGCCAATTTACGGGAGAGTACGTGGAGGGGAAGGTCTCGTGTAGAAAGCCAGACTTTTTGGCCTGGCTGGTATACAGGAGCTGGTCGGCGTTTTCGGTCTGCTGCTCTTTTCACCAGTTGTGAATTCCTGCAGAGGATCTTCCTAGCCGCAGCCCACACGCGCCGACAACGCCTGACCAGCGCGTGGGCAGACGGGACCGTGACCTCCCTCTCCGTGGCTGGGAACAGTGGCGGCTGGTAGCCATAAACACAGTGAAATGGGGACAGGCCCGTGGCAGAAGTAAGGAGGATGTTGTGCGCATACTCAACCCAGGTGAGGTGCTCGCTCCAGGAGGATGGATTCTGGGACACCAAGCAGCGCAAACAGGTCTCCAGTTCTTGATTTAGGCGCTCTGTCTGGCCGTTAGACTCCGGATGGTATCCTGACGAGAGACTGACCGTGGCACCGATGAGGCGGCAGAACTCCTTCCAGAAGCGTGACACAAACTGGGGGCCCCGGTCGGAGACAATATCCTTTGGGAAACCATGAAGCCGAAACACATTATGCATCATGACCTCAGCCGTTTCCTTCGCTGAGGGCATCTTGGGCAAAGCAATAAAATGTGTCATTTTAGAAAAACGGTCCACTACCGTAAGAACTGTGGTTTTACCTCTAGAGAGGGGCAGGCCAGTGACGAAGTCCATGGAGATCTCTGACCAGGATCTGTTGGGAATAGGGAGTGGTTGTAATAGTCCTATTCGCGCCCTGGAAGAGGTCTTGTTTCGAGCGCAGACAGGGCACGCCTCCACATACTCCTTCACCTCCTTCTCCATGGATGTCCACCAGAAACGTTGTTTTATGATGAACATAGTTCTCTTGACTCCAGGGTGACAGGTGAGCAGTGAAGTGTGAGCCCAGTGGATCACCTGTGGTCGCTCGGCCTCCTGAACGAAAAGCCGGTTAGGCGGGCAACCCCTTGGTGCAGGAGCTCCAGCATTGGCTCGTATTACCTCCTTCTCTACTGACCAAGTCAGCGCTCCTACCACCCGGTTTAATGGGATGATGGGTTCCGGCTCCTTGACTGCAGGCACAGGGTCAAACAGACAGGACAGAGCGTCAGGCTTGACATTCTGAGACCCCGGCCTGAAGGAAAGAACAAAGTCAAAACGGTTGAAAAACAAGGTCCACCTAGCCTGGCGGGAGTTCAGTCTTTTGGCCTTTCTTATATATTCCAAGTTTTTGTGATCGGTCCAAACCACGAAAGGATGCTCGGCTCCCTCCAACCAATGCCTCCACTCTTCCAGTGCCAGCTTCACGGCCAGCAACTCACGGTTTCCCACGTCGTAATTTCTCTCTGCTCGGGAGAGCTTCCTGGACAGGAAAGCGCAGGGGTGAAGTTTGTTGTCCTTCTGTAGTCGCTGGGAGAGGACCGCTCCCACCCCTTCGTTGGAGGCATCCACTTCTACCACAAACTGACGAGTGGTGTCCGGCAAGGTGAGTATGGGAGCAGAGGTGAACATTCCTTTAAGCCGAGAAAAAGCCTCCTCAGCCTGAGGAGACCACAAAAAAGGCACTTAAGGGGACGTGAGGACATGAAGAGGGGCTGCAATAGCACTGAACCTCCGCACAAAACGTCTGTAAAAATTTGCAAAGCCTAAAAACTGCTGCACTTTCTTACGAGAGTCAGGGGTAGGCCAACAAGCTACTGCGCTAACCTTCTCTGGGTCCATCCTAACCTGACCTGGCAAAATGATGAAGCCCAAGAAAGTGACTGTCTCTGCATGGAATTCGCATTTTTCTGCTTTAACAAACAACCTATTCTTGAGCAGCTCTTGTAGAACCTGGCGGACATGTTGTTTATGGGTGTCAAGGTCAGGGGAGTAGATCAGAATGTCGTCCAGATATACAAAAACGAAACGGTTCAGAAACTCCCTCAACACGTCGTTGATCATAGCCTGGAACACAGCAGGAGCTTTTGATAATCCAAATGGCATTACACGGTATTCATAGTGGCCTGAAGGGGTGTTGAAACCCGTCTTCCATTCATCACCCTCCCTGATCCTGACTAAATGATAAGCGTTACGCAGGTCTAACTTGGTGAAAACCTTGGCTCCCTGAAGCTGCTCGAAGGCTGACGAGATGAGAGGAAGGGGGTACCGGTTTTTAACCGTAATGTCATTGAGATGCGAGTAGTCAATACAGGGCCTAAGAGACCCATCCTTTTTCCCAACAAAAAAAACCCCCGCTCCTGCTGGTGATGAGGAAGGGCGAATAAGGCCTGTTTTGAGGGAGGCATCAATATAGTCCTTCATGGCCTCTTTCTCAGGTCCTGAAATAGCATATAGTCGACCCTTAGGAATTGTAGACCCCGCAATCAGGTCGATAGCACAGTCATAGGGGCGGTGAGGCGGAAGAGTCAGAGCCTTGGATTTACTGAATACTTCACTTAAATCGTGGTAGCAGGAAGGGACTGAAAGAACATCAGGAAAATATATTTCTGGGATAGTTCCCTGCCTAACCCTCCCAGTGTTACCTCTTCTGTCAATCTCCGCTACCTGCTTAACACAGTGATCTCTGCAATTCTTTCCCCACCCCTCCACCCTCCCAGATTGCCAATCAATGTGAGGGTTATGAAGTTTCAACCAGGGAAACCCCAAAATGAGTGGATGTTGGACTGAATTAAACAAGTGAAATGACATTGTCTCGTGATGGTTATCACCACATCTTATTTCTAAAGGCTCTGTTTGGTGAGTCACTTTAAACAACAGCCGCCCATCGAGAGCACTCGCTTCAAGAGGCTGGGGTAGAGGTTTAGTTTTTATGTCCAATTTTTTAACTAAACCCCAATCCATCAGACTTTCGTCTGCCCCTGAGTCAATGAGTGCACCATGAGTAACCACATTGTCTCTGATTTTTACCTGGATGCGGGTCAGGGTGCGAGGAGGAAAGTCAGAGGAAGAGATCCGGCTCACCAACGTACTCCTCTTTATTGGTGAGCCTCCTCTTTTACCGGACAAGCCGCTTGTGGATGTCCGCGCTGCCCGCATTAGAAGCACAGACCCTCCTTTAATCGACGCTGACGTTCTGCCATCGAAAGCTTGGCGCGGCCCAACTGCATTGGCTCCTCCACGGAGCCAGGGGGCGCTGTTGTCCGGAACGCAGGTGAGGGGTGACGGGGCCTCCAAGAAGAAGTAGTATCCAGCGGCGAGCGTCTCCTCTGGGGAGGCGGATCAACCGCATCCTTGGATTTATTCCTTCTCCTCTCCGTCAAACGATTGTCTATCCATATTGCCATGGATATGACAGAGTCCAAGTCAGCGGGCAGATCGAGAGGCGCCAGCTGGTCTTGTAGGGAATCCGAGAGACCGCTGACGAAAGCGTCAAACAATGCAGCGGAGTTCCAGCCGCTATCGGCTGCCATAGTCCGGAACTCGATGGCGTAGTCAGCCACACTCAGCTGATGCTGTTTCAGCTTAATCAGAGCCCGAGCTGCTTCCCTGCCCGGCGTGGTTTGATTGAAGATCTTTCTCATAGTGTCTATGACATTTTCCAGAGACCCGCAGATGGGGGAGCCTCAGGACCACTCTGCCGTAGCCCACGCTGCTGCTCGGCCGGAGAGATGGGAGATCATGAAAGCCACTTTGGAATTGTCCGTGGGAAAAGCAGCCGGTTGGTGGTGATAGTGTAACTCACACTGCACAATGAACGTCCGGCAGCCCTCCGAGTCTCCGGAGTATTTTTCGGGTGGAGCCAGACGCATGGAAGTACTGTGCGGCTCAGTAGACCGGTTGGGATCGGAACCGGTCGCCGCCGGAACCGGGGGAGTCGTGGGAGGAGAAGCAGCCTGCAGGTGAGTGAGCACACGCTGGACCTCAGCTGCCAGCAGATTCACCTGGGTTGTCACCGATGATTGTAGTTCCCCGTGGCTGTTGGATAGGTGCTGCACTCCGTGCTGTATGGCGGCCATCTGCTCTTCTTGTTGCCCAAGACGTTGGCCCTGAGAGCGGATGGCATTCTTTAGCTGGTCTGAGTCGGCTGAGTTCATTTTAATGGTCAGTTCGTACTGTCAAGGAGAGACTCTGAGGCATGAACTCAATTGCACGACTCAGATAGTGTTCTCAAAAAATAAAGACTTTACTGGAATGTAGCACAGTAATCAAAACAAGGAAAACAAATATACTCTTTCGAGGAAAACTAGCAAGTGATCAATGAGGTAGATCCGTGGGAAGTCCGTGAGGTAATCAGGAACGTGGGTCATAGTAAGACAACGAACTGACAATGAACAGGAGGAAGCTACCACAATATATACACAGGTAAAGGGGACACAGGTGGAAACAATCAGGGCGGGGAAAACAATCAAGGACGCAGGAGACAGAAGGGGGCGGGGAGCGTGGAGGCCTGAAATGAGAGGGATGATTAATTAAGGGAATAAACATAAAGCACAGGGCAAAGAGACATGACAAAACTAACATAAAGAATACACTTTCACTATTAGTTTCCTAGACATGACAATATCACACCTATGCAGTGTTGGGACTAACGCGTTACAAAGTAACGCATTACTGTAACGCCGTTATTTTTGGCAGTAACTAGTACTCTAACACATTACTTTTTAAATTCAGTACCTCAGTTACCGTTACTACATGGTGCGTTACTCCGTTAGTTTTTTTTATATAGTCAACAGCTAGGCGAACAGAGATGAGAACTGTACTTAAGTACAGTACTTGAGTAAATGTACTTAGATACTTCCTGTGTCACATGCGGAGACGGGCTGTGGGCGTGTTTGTGTTGTTTACTAACAAGACTATCATGGCGGCGACGGAGCTCAAGTCTAGTTTCTCCACCTGGAGATATTCTCACTATTTCACTTTTGTCGAGCACAAATAAAATAAAGTTTCTGTTAAATGTAAGTTGTGTCCTGGCGGGTCAAAGATCCTATCTACTGCCCAAACCAGTAACTCAAATCTCTTAAAACATCTGCAAAAACAACATGCTGGGACGAAGCTAGTAGCTAAGACCACAGAGACTCAGCCGACGCCACTCCACCTCCACCTAAGCAACAGCGGCTGGATTTTAACCAAGGGACTGCTAGCCAGGGAAAAGTCGATAAAGCCATTGCACGGTATGTTGTAGAACACATGCAGGCTATTGCTACAGTGGAGTCACCCGCTTTCAGGGAGCTAGTTAGCATGATAGCATGTCCGGGCAGCATATGGGACGGAAAACTTTTTCCAACTACCTGGAGAAAGAATATACAAAAATGGAAAGCCAGCTAATATCGATGCAATCCAGATTGCACAAAATGCATGTCAAGTTGATCAACAGATTGTATTATTCTCCAATGCAATAACAGTACTGAAATGAAGGCTATAAGGGCATTAATGGGAGCCCTTTTCTAAGTAACGAAAACGTTACTTTTCACAGTAACGCATTACTTTTTGGTGTAAGTAATCAGTAAAGCAACTGAGTTACTTTTGAAATGAAGTAACTAGTAATGGTAACTAGTTACTGGTTTTCAGTAACTAGCACAACACTGCACCTATGTGATATTATATCACACTGACATGTTATCACACCTCACAACAAAGGGGTCATTAACATATTCATTAGCATAAGTAGTAGTAGGTGTGACCTGTCACACCACCTGTCACTTTTTGGATGAAAGGGGCATGAATATCACTACTCATATGCATCATGTTTCTGCATATTAGGTTGTTTGCACATTGAAAAGAGTATTTACATACATTATACATACATCAATATACGCGTAAGAAGTACTTCCATCCACATCTCTGCCTGTGTGTCCTTCACTGCGATTCTCCGTCTACAGCTGCTCTCTATCCTTGGCTTTAGTTGGTCCGATTGAGTCAGCCTTGCTAACAGCCCTTAATTGCAGCAACTAGTGTGTTATAGCGGCAGTGGGCCCATTACATTGTTAAGTGGCAATGCTACTTACCAGGAGACAATAGCAGCAGCATAGCCAGGTTAATCAGCAGGAAAAAATAGAGAAGAGATGCCAATAAATACAGCAAGTTCCAGGAGTCACCATTCAGACATTTCTAACAATTGTGTGCTATTTATCTGCCATAATTGTAATGTTTTTCTCAGTGAACATGGCTTACCATATTACCATGGTAATCCCCATTTACTGGCAGAAGCTGCACTTTGTGTGTGTGTCTCACACATAAACACAGGGACGTGAGGTGTGCTGTTTTTTTCATGGTTGTGAGGAGAGGAGAGCCAATTAGCGAGCATCCAGATGCTGTTTAGCTAATCCCTGCTTTGGAGGAGAGCCCCCCCCCACACACACACACACACACACACACACACACACACACACACACACACACACACACACACACACACACACACACACACACACACACACACACACACACACACACACACACACACATTCTGCAACTTGTATACTAACATGAGCAATCAAGCTTTCACAAAGCATCATCACACATGCATGTAAACATCTCCTATGTTTTTGAATGTACACAAAATATGCACATATCAGTTTTAACAACATTGTATGTGGCAGTACACTTTAATTTGAGCTGCTTGCTCATACACTGAATTTTCACATAAAACATTTATTTTCACATAACATAATACATTTAATGAAAGTCAACGGTTCAGTTTTTTTTTTTAGTCCATGTTAAACATAAGAAATGCAACAGGTAGGTGTATCAATGCATTATCCTCTATGTTGTCTACATTTTACCTGAGATGTGTTTTAGTTTATGGAGGCTTTAGATAAGTCGTCACACCAAAGGACAAGTCAAAATCTCAAGGCACACCTATTGTGCAAAATAGCCCTTATTACACGTGTTATCACTCATATCATGTAAAATATCTGTAAATGTGCATAATTATTTACTAATGCCAAATAAAATGTGACAAAGACAACTATATTACTCATGAAATATTTATTAACGAAATATTTCAGAAATTAATTTGAAACGTTATCAAATTAGGCTTCATCAAAGCAGCAACACACTCATTTAAACCAGACAGGTCACAACATTAAAATGATGCAAAGGAAACTCAGCAGAAATTCAGCACAGAGAACTGTCAATGCAAGGAAGCTGCATTGTCCATGGTCCTGAACTACAAATTATAAATGTAACATTTCAGCAATCAGCATTGAAACATGTGCTATTGTAAATATTTTGCCGACTTACAAATTAGTGAGATACATGTGCCTGTCGGGGCGCGCATACGTTTTTAATCCTTGGTGGCACTGAGGAGAGGGCCACTCGCAAGTCCTGTTCAACAGAGAGCCGTGACCTCCTGTTGTTCTTCATGTAAATCAGAGTAGAGAACGCCAACTCCAGAGATGGGGTCGTTACTAAAAAAATGTAATATATTATATATTACTTTAAAAAAAGTAATATATTACACTACTTCGTTACTATCTACATAAAGTAACTCGTTACTTTACTCGCCGAGCACGTACGAACTGCGCATGCGTGAGTGGCAATAACTTTCCTTACCAGCAGGCGGCGGTAGTGTGTATTTGTCATTCAAAACAGACAACAACCGGAAGACAGAGAAGAAGAACAGACTACGTGATATCAACAAAAAAGCATGTGTTCTTTGCAGGTGTGTGTTGAGGTTTGACCACGTGGTGTTTACAGCAGTGAATAACAGCTTCTGGTCTGGACACAGTTTGCACCTCACCGTCACATTCCTGTCTATTCTTCGGACGAACTCAAAATAATGGGCATACCTCCATCCCTCGAGAGTTATCGCTGACTCAGCCATGTTTATGCAGCACTGCACGTGGAGATGTGGACGCGCAGATTACGTACATATAAACCTACAAAGTACTGATATAGTAAATTAAAAAGTAATTATTTTTGTGTAGTTGTATATTGCAATAATAACGTATGGTTGTCACAAAATCCCACGGCACACCCGGACTTGCCTCACGGCACACCAGTGTGCCGCGGCACACCGTTTGGGAACCACTGGCTTAGACAACACTGACATACACATTATGTTTTAATAATAAAACTACACGTCACACAACTTTTTTTGGTGTACTGGAAAAACTCCACTCAGTCCCTTAATAAGCCCTTCTCAACAACTGTCCTTCATTCTCCAATCCTGCAACTTCAGGATGCATCCGATCACAACAACTGACGTATTTCCATAAAATGTGATCAACACTGAGAGTGTGTTGACCAGCAAGGTCCCCTGGTAATCACAGAAAGTGATCATCAATGGAGCAGATGTTATGCTAATGCAGCAGTCTGTCAGTTAGCATGATTGACGGGGGTGTCATTATAATGGGGGGCCCAGCCATTACAATTGCTAAAAGCTTGCCTTGGAATAAGCAGCATATGGGAAAAGTAATAAGCCACTAGAGGAGGTGGGTAAAACTGAACAATATCACTTTCAAATGTCTGAGGTTCAGGAGAGGAACACTTTATTTTCAGTTTAATGAATATATGTAGAGACAATGGGTCACCTGCTGGCAGGAAGACACTAGGTGTAAGTGATACTGAGTGACTTAGAATGAATATCATTCTGACATATTGTAAAATATTGATAATAACAGCAGCTGGTTAAGGTCACAGGTTGGATGGAATAGTCTTAAAAAAAAAGTGTATATAAGTGGTTGGATCATGAGGCAGGAGACTTCATGTTATGAATATGGTAAAATATTTTATGGGAAACATTCTTACATCGATCAGAGTCGAATTGATCAATCATAATGGGGCAGACAGTTGTATGCAGGTAAAACTCCCTGTGGAGAGCAAAAAACACAGAATCGATTAACGGAAATGCAATCTCTGAAGTCAATTGAGCTTTTATTAAAATGTGATTTTAAATTGGCTGCTGGTTACATAATCTGGACTTTTTTTTGCCTATACCAACTCCTGGTTAGAAAATCGGTCTCTTTAGCTGCTAAAACCTCCTAAGTTCAGCAGCTAGTCTTTTACTGTGTATATCTGCTGTCTGAACACGTAGAGTACGGAGGGTTTGAAGAGCCTTGTTTCTGAACACAATAACGCTGATAACAACGCTATAAGAATGAATCAAACCAAAGTAAAATAGTAGCTGGACAAACACTGAGCTGAAACTCACTAAAGGACTGTAAAGTTGTGGCGCAGATATTACTCTGCAACTTCACCACCAGCCAAAAACCCTTTCATATCGTCACTTGACACAGGAAGAAATGATTGGATTTGAACTTTTCAGGCGTTTAGAATGTGCACATTAATGTGAACCACACAACACATTAAAGTGGACTTTTAAAACATCCAATTCACACTAATGAATTGATACATTCAGGAACAGTTACCCTATGCATGCTGCACCAATAGCTAGATGCAGTAGAACTTTTCTGGATCTGTGGAACCTAAACACTGCTATAATGAATTCAGCAAGTGCAAATTCCCTAATAATGCTATTCAGCTTGATCCTCCTGCTTTTGTGAAGAAGATGAAGTGAGTGAGCATGTCGCATTGGCAGTAATTATTTTGTAATTCCCTGGAATGACAGACAGCCGTTAAACTGATCCATCAACGCTTCATAAGCTCTGTAAATGACAGCTTACACAAACCATCCTGAAATGTGTGTGGGCTCTTTCTTTCAATCATTCCCCAGGGTTTAACGGTGTGGGATTTATAAAGCAATTTTTCAATAATTTTTTGGGTGAATCAAAAGGCTTCATCAGAATCAGTTGATGTTGTGGTGTTCCATAGACCATGTTGTCACATTGTCCATATTTTTCGTGCATGTCAGACTCCTGAACCTGTATGAAGCACTTACCAAGGTTTGTCATAATTTGAATCAACCAAACCAGCACTGTTTATTATTTAACGCTTATGTACTGTATGCTGCAAGAAGCTCAAAACACAACGGAAACCATTGGACACTAAAAAGTGACGCACACAGCTGGGACCAACTGTTTCCATTGAGTTTTGAGATTGTTGCAGCGTTTTGTATTTGCAGCGGTTTTGTATAAGCAAAATGTTTTGGAAATGCTGCGCATGTGTTCCTGACTGCTTGATTTGCATGTGTTCTCATTCATCTCATTTGTGTTTTATTTTTGCATTGTTTCTGAAGCCGCAGTGCATTTCTCCAAATGGAAGTGTTTTGAGCCATTGCAGCAAGTTTGCACCTGTGGGCCAGGTGCATCTGTCCCGAAATTGACACCCGATAGACACACGATAAAGGAAATGTTCAAATTCGGCTGTGATCGTAGCAACATCGGGCCATGACGCCGGTGGAGTTTCGTGAGCGGCAACTTCGTAAGGCACTCGTGAGGGCATCTTGTCAAATCATGTCATCTTCGTGTTATCATCGTTGCATTCACCCTCACTCTGATCGGGGCGAATGCCCGATGGCACCGATGATAACAAGAGGCCCTCACGATGGCCTTACGAAGGGCAAAATGGACACACGAATTCAACACGAAAATGAACCTTTGCAAGGTCCTTCGGCAATTTTTTGGCATGCCAAAGATTTTGCCACCGCTCACGAAGTTGCTGCCGGAGCCTGAGAAACGCCACCAGCGATCATACGATGGCTTAAGATGCCCTCACGAATGGCCAGATGTTGCTACGATCAGAGCCGAATTTGAACATTTCCTTTATCGTGTGTCCATCGGGTTGTTTTATTGCACAACAAAATCATGTAAACAACCCAATTTGTGTTCTGTGAAACTAAAAAGGATATAATATATTATTTTGAAGGCGAGTTGACAGAAAGTTGTTGTTGCTATGGAAACAACAACATGACGGAGAAAACGTAATATCTTCTACATATAACGACGGATAAAGTAAAGAACAAAGTCTGAAGATATCAGTACAGTATCATAGTACTGTAACATAATTGTTTGTGTTACTTTCATTGCAGTTGTTTGTCTTAAATGTAATGTAAATGTTGCCTTCGTGTGTGGTTCGGGGCCATCTTCGTGCGAAATTCACAATTCCATATTCGTGTGTCCATCGGGTGTCAATTTCGGGACAGTGTGACAGGGGCTTTAGTAAATTCATGTTTGGTCTTACTTTTTTGGAGTGGTTAATTCTAAAAGTGTACAGTATATACAGTTTAATACCAGGCTGCTTGCCTGCCCCATTCCAGTTAGCCTTTGAATTCTTACTTGTTTTGGACCTATAATCTATTATATCATCAAGACGCCATCAAATATCTGAGCCGTTTTTGTCTGTGTTGTCCTGTACACAGCCGATGACATTAAGTGTAGTGTGGAGGGAAAGACATGAATCTCAATTACTGTGGAGGTAAAGGGACACCACAAGCCCTATACTTCCACTTAATGGGGGTCTTCAAAACTAACGTTAGGGGCGGAGATAAATATATCAAAAACAGCATATAACGTAAATAACGGCGGATATTTATAAGAGAGAGAGAGAGACTTCACTGTTCATTACGTGGAACGAACACACACACACACACACACACACACACACACACACACACACACACACACACACACACACACACACACACACACACACACACACACACACACACACACACACACACGCAGCAGCAGCCCACTACTTGCTACAAACTTCCATCCATCCATCCATCTTCTCCCGCTTATCCGTGGTCGGGTCGCGGGGGTAGCAGTTCCAGCAGAGAGCCCCAAACTTTCTTTTCCCTGGCGACATCAACCAGCTCTGACTGGGGGATCCCAAGGCGCTCCCAGGCCAGCGAAGAGATATAATCCCTCCACCTGGTCCTAGGTCTACCCCTTGGTCTCTTCCCAGCTGGACGTGCCTGGAACACCTCCCTAGGGAGGCGCCCAGGTGGCATCCTAACTAGGTGCCCGAACCACCTCAACTGGCTCCTTTCGACGCGAAGGAGGAGCGGCTCAACTTCGAGTCCCTCCCTGATGACCGAACTTCTCACCTTATCCCTAAGGGAGACACCAGCCACCCTGCGGAGAAAACCCAGCTCGGCCGCTTGTATCCGCTACAAACTTAAATATGAAAAAGTTCAACAACGCACTCCACATAACACATCATCTCGGCTCGCGCAGCACACTCACAGGCATAGATTGCGGTTGAGGTGAAGTGTAGGCATATTGTCATTCAAGAGAGAATACGATGCGTAGTTCTTTTGGAAAACAAGTGCCTTTTAGCCTATTTACCTCGTTAACGTAAATAATACTCATTACATTGACACATGCATTATTTGTGATTAAAATAATGGTTGTTGGTAATGTATTAGCGACCCCCACAGATGTATGATTTCACTGCTTTCATGGGAGCTCAGACCCCTCCTTATGGGAGCTCAGCTCCCATTGGCTCCCACATAACTCCAACCCTGCTTATTTCTAATGGAGGTTTGTCTACCTGCATGTCATAATTCAGTCCTGAATTCAACAAAAACCCACAGAGGAAACTGTTTGTAAGAGAAAACACAACCGAGGCGCTCTGGGGACTTGGAGCTGAAATGTGTTCTCCACAGCTAGTTTGAAATAAATTATGGCAGCGTCTCACACACACACAGTTCCAGTGCAGCGTGTGGTTGGTTGCACACACACACACACTCATTATCACAGCCTGTCCATTGCCAAGGCTCCCCTGAGCCTACTGAGGAACATGGTACAACACTTAATTTGACCATTTAAATAATCCCCAGGATGTATCAGAGAGACAGTGCAGCCTCCTCATAATTACAACCTGGGAGCAAGCTAAAGTGTGTGTGTGTGTGTGTGTGTGTGTGTGTGTGTGTGTGTGTGTGTGTGTGTGTGTGTGTGTGTGTGTGTGTGTGTGTGTGTGTGTGTGTGTGTGTGTGTGTGTGTGTGTGTGTGTGTGTGTGTGTGTGTCTTTGCATGTGCATGAACATCTGTGAGCGTGTCTGCATCTCCATATGCATTTAAATGTCAAATCGTACATTGGTGTTAGTGTGTGTGTGTGTGTGTGTGTGTGTGTGTGTGTGTGTGTGTGTGTGTGTGTGTGTGTGTGTGTGTGTGTGTGTGTGTGTGTGTCTGCATTTGGAGTTGGGCTCTGCACTTCATTCCTTATTCATCAACAAGTGCAAGAGGAAAATACATTGAGCAGAACTGTGAGCACACACACACACACACACACACACACACACACACACACACACACACACACACACACACACACACACACACACACACATTGTTTTTAGCATACCAGAGGGGCCAGTAAGTAGCAGAGCGAGCTGGAGGATTACGATGTTTCTGGGCGGAATGGCTGGTGATAAACTCTAAGGTAATGGTTTGGTTTGGGAGGGCAGAGCGTCTGATACGGAGCAGTTAGAGTAACTGGAGCCAAGCAGATACAAGGGAATTAACTCTGAGGAAACACAGGCACTCTGAAGTCACTGTAAAATATAGAGCTACAGTGGTGTATCCACTGAGACATTACTGAACAGGAGTCACAAAAACAGAAGGTACATCTCAATCAGTTCTATTTCAAATACCTCAAACCTCAGTTTGACAAAAGGGTTTGTCAGCAGCAGTCAGTGTTGGGGTAGTTACTAAAAAAAAAGTAATGCCTTACTTTACTTACTTAGTTACTCAATGCTGGAATTAATTAGTTACACTACTCTGTTACCTTAGATGCATCATAAATGAAAGACAAATAACAATATGAAGTTAAACCTGATATTTGCCCAGATCAGCAGCAATCCTTAATCTAACGAGGACAACACTGAACACTGTTTGAACTTCTGTTTTCTTCAGCTGAGTTTCCATCAGAACTCTGGTCTAGGTAGCTTCAAAAGTCTCTGCCATTTCTGCTCCATCTCCTCATCCATGAACTAGTGTAAGCAAAGGGACCTTTGATTTATTTTTCTGTGCTCCCAATATTCAGATAGTTGAAGACCTTAAAGTAATACTAGTAACCTGATCATTTCGTGCTTAGTAACTGAACTGTAATTACTGCTGTTGTCAACAGTAACGGAAATGGACTTTATGTGTGTAAAAGTACATGTTAATCAATTGATTTCGAGATAATATTGTTGCATAAGTAGCATTTTACTGTTGTACAGGACTTTTTGTAAAATATTTAAATAATTTGACTCTCTTGAGATTTAAAGAGTTAGTCCAGTAGTTACATTTTTAGAGATGCATTTTGTTAAAAGTAGCTAAAGCTGTTTAAAATATGTAGTGGAGTTACATTACATTATTTCCCTTTTAAATGTAGCATACATGGAAATACAAAAGTAAAGTACAAGTACCTTAAAATTGTACTTAAGTGCAGTGTAAGGGAAACTTCTGCAGCAATGGAGAGTCAGGACTCAGAGAGACACGAGGAGAGTTGGAGCTTTGATGTCATACACTGGTGGTTTATTACAAGTATCGGCCGGAGAATTTCACATCACAAGTCACAGCAGCCAGAGGTTCTGACTGCACGGGTGGGTTGCCACATCAACTCTGCCCAGCCTCTCTCTCGATAGAGCTTTTAACTTTTTAACTACCTCTGCACGTGGTACTTTAACTATATTTTGATGATAATATTTTTGTACTTTTACTTGTAACATTTTGAATGCAGGACTTTTTATTGTAACCGAGTATTCCTACACTCTGGTACTTTTACTCAAGTACAAGATCTGAACTTCTCCCACCTCTGACAATAAATCCTGAGTGGTTACCCAAAAAAAAACCTTCTGTTTTCGTTTTTCGCTAATTTTTCCGACGCGCTTGCATTTAAATCCGGCTCTCCGTCTCTGCTCTGTGTAGCTGGCCTGTACCACTACACCTGCTGTCTTTGGAGCGTCTGCCCCCCACCCTTCTTTCACATAATGGTATGATCCTAGTGTGTCCTCGCATATGATTGGCCGCATGGTGGCCCAGCTAAATAAAGACCCGCCCCTGCATGCAAGGCTTCTCAGCAAGAGTAGAAGCGGCTGGAGATGCTGCTCTCCCCGACGTGAGTCTGCTCTTCTAGCGGCATCTCGCGATCGACGTGTTGGAGACCTCTGAATTAAATTATTAACCTATTAATGTGCCAAGTGCTAGGACTGTCTTAGGGAAGAAAGCTTTTAGATGTGGTAAAAATGGTTTGTATCGTCAGTTAGCTGAGATTATTCCCGTTAATCTGGTATAACACATTAATAGGTTCTTAAATATTAAGATCCCCTGAGACACAGTGTCAAAAAAGGACCCGCCGAGGGGGTCCTTGGGGCTTAACAGGTTAAGTCAGAAGGCTCAAGTCCAAGTCAAGTCCCAAGTCATTGGTGTTCGAGTCACAAGTGTTTTGTGATTTTGTCAAGTCGAGTCCAAAGTCATCACCTCTGCTTCTTACTGAGTACCGGCAAGGTGCCGGTGCTCAATAAAATGCCGGTACTCAGCCACCACATGGCGGCACGTCATGACGCATGACAACAAATAAGCCCAGCCGGCGGCCGGCAAATATGCCCAGCCGGCGGCATCTCATTACACATCTCACTACGCATCTATGACGCGCCGCAGTGATAGACTAGAGCAGAAAATACATCACATAACATTTCGAAAATGTTAGCGTGGCTTAATAATAGTGCGAAAAGACAGCGGTTTTCGCCGGACAAGGATTCCCTCTCTCCTTTCCTGCTGAAAGATGGTGAGTGTACTCAGGGACGAGGAGTCATTTAACCAGCCGCTAGTAGGAGTCGGGCTTTACTTTCTTTTATATCCATAAAGAAAAAGTAAATCTGTTGACAGTTGTTTCATATGGATGTTGAGAGGTATCTATATATCTCTTCATTTTGCTCTCAAAGTGCACCAGATTGGTGCATCTAACTTCAATATTTAAAAAAAAATCTTCCCGGGGGAGCAAGCCCCCGGACCCCCCTAGAGGGTGTCAGGTCCACTCCCCATTTATAAAAATAGCACTTTACCTCTGCACCCCCTCTAATCTCAGATGCACCCTGAGTCATTTTTTTTAAGTACAGTGAGCCTTTCTAAAATATACAAGAGACAAACCCACCAGCATTATAGGATATACTATGACTTTGAGCCAAATACTTGTTTTTGGGCTGTGTAAATAAATTGACTTGAAACAGTTGCTGATTTAGAGTACTGGCATCTTTTTTATTCCAATTCAAGCACTGACTACCGTAGAGATATACTGCAGGAGAACACGCCGTCCACCGCGGAGAATAAACAGAAGGGCAACCATGCTCCGGGGTCTTCTTGTGGTGTATTTTGTGGCGGCAGCAGCGCCACTTACAGGCCTGCCATATGTACTACATACTTTTCCAGCGGTTGGAGCTAAACGGAGCTGTCTCGTGTGAACAGACACTTTCCGGTGTCTATTGCGTGTGGACGGAAGCCTTTTTTGCGATTGCGTTTGCCTATGCGTTTTACCGTATGCGTCCTCGTGGGGCCGGCCCCTCAACCTGCGCCATCTCCTACCCTCAGTGCTGTTTACACAGCGCCTATCAGAGAGGATTACAGCAGGGAGAGCATGAAGCAGGGCTGACACAACCTCTCTGTTAATGTGATATGATCCACACACACACACAACACACACACACACACACACAAAGCATGTCCTGCCCGGTGTCTCTGATTTTCCTCCCAGCGGTGTAGGGGTTAAATCATGTGTGATGTCCCTCCCCCCCAATGGCTCTCACCTACGGCCCAATCACTCACACACCACTGGCCGCTTGTTGAAATATAAACAGTTAATTCTCTTAAGTATGATTCAGGTTCATTTAATCTGCCTGGAATCTGACACACATGATTTGAAAGCGAGTGGGGAGATGCAAAGCTGTCATTTCATGTGTGTGAGTCACTACTTACATCAATACTAATGAGTACGTCAGAAAACATGTTAAAACGTGTGTAATGTTGTTACACATCAGTATATTGGGTAGTACATCACTCCATAGACACTATACATAACATTAATGCGCACTATGCTAACAATGTCTTGTTCATTGTAGTACTGTCCTGCACAACCCTCAGAGTATTCAGCACATTTATATAAAAAGCTGCCTCTTAATATCTGCACAGCTTCCCACTTTTCATACCAACACTGCACATATTCACTTTTCTTTTATTATACAGAGTATGTTGTCATATTTTTTGTAAGTAGGCCTAGTTTTTGGGTATATTTTTATTTCATTTGAATGTAATAGTAGTCTTTTTTTTTAATAGTTTTATATAATTGTTTTGTTTTGTGGTATTTATTCATTCAGTTGATCTTTTTGGACTGTGTTCATGTATGCACCATATACACAAATTCCTCGTATGTGTAAACCTAGTTCCTTCGATTAAGGCTAAATAATATGAATGATATAGTAGGAGATCGGAGCTGCTGGCATACACTTAGCTCTTTCCAGATACATTTGTATAGAAATGAAGGTGTCTTGGTATAAACTGAGAAAGAACATTCAGTATACCATTTGTAATTGAATGATGTGCATTGTACTCCTAACACTGACAATTTGCAAGTTAAAGTATATTTATACAGAAGAACTCTAGAGAGTTGTTCTCTTGGATGTCACTGTAAAGCTGTGATTGGAACTACTTACTGCACACCTCTAACACTGTTTCATTTTGGTGACCTCACATAACTCCCAGTAGAGGTCTTACGATGTGGAACAGCTACAACCGGCGTGTAGAAGCAGAGGGAAGCAACACCACACACACCTCTGTGTGTAATGCAGCACAGTTCAACATCTATGTACAGAATCAGCCCCCTGCAAAAACAGCGCTGGAAAGAGCAAATAGAGCGAAATGAGGCATGGCTAAAATGCAGGATCTTTTTGGTATTTTGAAAAAAAAACTATATTTATATACTTTATATAGGTATGGCCCTACAATATATTTTTCAAATATAGCATGATAGGTGTCCTTTAAAGGAAGAGAGATTTCATAACATTCAGAACAAATACTGCCGCAAGGAAATACAAGTTATATAAAAATAAGTTAACCACTATAATGAGACATGCCAAAAAGACTATTATAACAAAACGTTAATTAATATGAATGAGGTGATAAATCAATGTATAGCCATTTTGTAAACGTTGGACCTAATCATTCTAATTCTATAAAAAACACAAAAATGACCAAACAAAGTGTGACTGACTGGTATGAAGAAAGCAAGGTGTTGCACTTACTCCTTGGGGAAGTGAGTGAAAGTGAAATTAAATCCACAGTTGTAAAATAAAAAAACAAGACATCAATGACAGTAATGTAATGTGAAACAAACTGCCCCCCCAAGAGCTGGATGTCCCACGAAAGGACCACTAAGTGCTGCATTTCATAAAGTGCTGCTGATACATTATAAAGCAGTGAGAGTTTAACAGAGAGTGGAAGTGAGTAGTATTTAGCTTGAATGTTCCTGAGCTGTTGATGCTGTCAGAGCTCTGACTCCTCCTCGGCGACAGGACAAATCGGTGTCGGTTTGATTCCCAGTATTCGGCGGAGGACTTGGCTTGAGTCTGAGCCGACCTGGCGTGTGCCTATGGTGTCGCCATGCTAACTAAAAACTGAATCAGGAACTCACAAAGAAATTATTCTTACAGTAAGAACTGGGTCATCTCACGTCTTTTTTCTGTTTTATGATGAATGGTGTTTAAAACATCTCGTGAATCATGAATGAATATGCATTAACTGACTCCAAATACATCTTTAATTAACCGTCTTCTTCTTCAAGTTCAATTACTGTTTCTGCCTTCTTCTATCATGCTGTGTGCCGACAGATTGTAAAAGGTTAATAATACATTTAGCAATTTATTTTGTGCATTTCTATATTACAAGTGGGCTTTAAAGATTTAGTCTGATATTTTAATTTGCTCATGTCCGCCAAGTCACACTGAGTAAGTTCAAATTGTATAGAGATATGGTATGCTGTACAAAATACTTTAAAGGATGAGTCTATCATTTCCATTCCATTACAAATACCAGTCAATAAGTCGTAAGTATTCAAATCTACATGAAACGTGGATAGACATAGATGCATGAAATGCTTCATCTGAGTCCACAGCAGTGACGGTTCTAGACTGATTTTACTGGGGGGCCATGTTGAGGCCAGTTATTTTACGGGAGGGGCACATTTAATACTGACAGTGTTCAACATTTTAATGTTTTCTAGTTTTGTATAAAGTTATAGCGCTCAAAAGAAACATGAAATAAAATCGTTTTTTTTAGAAACAGAATTTGTTTCAGTAGTTACAATATGAATAAATGACATTATGAAAAACAAAATGCATTCCAGCTAATTTCGGCTAGTTACAGCACAACGCAACCAACAATTGTATTTTGATCACAAACCCCTCTTTTGGAGGGGGTCCCCAGGGGAACCAAATCAGAATCAGAATTCCTTTATTAGTCCCACAGCAAGGGCATATACGGTATTGCTGAAAAAGTGGCTGAGCAGGTAAAAAAGTGCATGCAATAAGCTAACATGTTAAATATCGAGAAGAAAAGCACACAGAAGGAAGAAGAAATCTCATGGATAGAGGGGCACCGGCCCCCATGGAGGGGTACTGAAAGGCTCCGTCCACTGCGCTCATCAGGAGCTCCTCTCCACATCCCATAATCTAGATCTGCAGCAAACTTCATCTCTCCTCACCATGGCATCTCTACCACCTCATGATGGGTTCTCATCTACACACAATTCTAACTTTGTGCATTAGTTACGTTTTTTGGTAGATGATTGCATGGCAGGTATTTTCCTCATTCATGAATCAACATTTGTCAAATGCTGATTCATGTCCATTCAACACAACCTGCTCAAATCAATTTTCAAGCATCTTGTAGCAATCATGTCACTTATATTCCGATCTCATTTAAGGTTGAGGGAAGTCACCATGCTGTCGGACAGGTCTAATCCCCATCCTCAACAAACAATGGAATTATACTACCATCTCAGGTGTCTCAGCAAAATAAGTATTAGTTTTATTTATGAAAACAAATTGCCATTTTAAAAAAAAGTAAAAGCAGAGTATGAGATTGTTGCCATTTCCCAAATCAATATCATACACTCAACAGCTTTTATGAATTGATCATGTGCACTGAAAAAACTGAAACGTTGACTCTAATTAAATATATAATGTCGACAGATTTCACATAACTCTATTCATTATTAGCTTATTGAAAGCAATAATATTAAGTTGAACTTAATAATTTTTTATTTAAACTTGATACAAAACAGTAATGTGGAATCTGTTGACATTTAATTAAAGTAAACGGTTTTTCATTTTTTCAATGTTTACTCAAACATCACGCTGACTAAAAGGCCTTGATTTTTAAATGTGCTATTCATGCACACTTTTGACGGCACCTTTCAGGACCTTGAGGAGCTTCTCAAAGACAATACACAATTATTCGGCTTTAATTGTGTCTGACGTTTAACTGTCAGTGACATTAAAAAGATCCAGTTAGAATAATATGCTATTATAATTGTTTAATTATCCTTGTCTTAATACTATAGTCATGTTCCTTTTAAGTACTGCTTTGAACAACAAACATTTGACAATTACTATAAATACATACTGTATGTCATATTCTCTCTTTGCTGAAGGAAATACAAGCTGTTCTGGTCATAGTGTGTGTGTGTGTGTGTGTGTGTGTGTGTGTGTGTGTGTGTGTGTGTGTGTGTGTGTGTGTGTGTGTGTGTGTGTGTCTCCATCTCCTCCTCCTCATCACCAGCCGATCTACCAGCCACTTCAGCTGTAATCACCTCACAATAAAGTATGCAGGAAGCCTGAAATCTAACTCTTCTCCACGTTCCCACCCCTGCTATCATCCCTTTAAAGCCCCCCCTGCTCCCGCTCTCACCCGCCTCCCTAAAACTCTCCAGTGCAACTGGCTAACCTCTTTAAAATCATCACAACATCTACTTACTTACTCCCCTGGACTGGAAAAACTTCAGCTTTTGTTCATTTAAAATGTTGAAGAGCGCCGCTTCACTTTGACCGTGATGTACCCCCCCCCCCCCACAGAGCCGGCTTAATGTGCACTTAGTATGCGGGCCTGGCCCTCATTAAAATGCAAAGTGTGTTCTGGGAAAAAAAAATAAAGGTTGCTGGGCCTTGGAACATGGAACTGTGATTTGCTGCTAAGCGAGCCGCTCTCCGTACGATGATGTCTCGATCGGGGGGAGAACTCGGCAAAGTGTCCCAGGACTCGGCCTGACGTGAAGCGGAACACAACAGGATGGGAAATGCCTCTGAATTATGCAACTTGGAACAGAAGAGCATTGTTACACTTTTAGCCATGGATAATGCCTGTGTCTCTCTCTCATGTAACCTTCCGCACAGCCTCTCTCTCTCTCACACACACACACTCTCACTCTCTCACACACACACACTCTCACACTCACACACACACACACACACACACACACACACACACACACACACACACTCCCTTTATTCTCTTTGTTTGTTCACTTATTTACAGAGTGCGATCCTCTCTCCTCCGGTCCCACAGAGTTATATATGCAGTGGAATGCTGTCGTGTCGAGTGCTCTCGTCCACAAAGTGCACCGGGCCTAAATGTGATGTTAATAGCAGCAGAGCGGACCATTTAGTGAACACAAAGCATTTGCTTTGGTGATTTATTAAAACACAGAGATTTCCCAACGCGATGCTGTTCCTTCAGTGTGGCAGCCCCACAGATCACCCCCGTCTCTTCTTCCTGTCTGGGTTTCTATGGTGGCCGAACACACGGACACTTCCAGCAATATTCACATTTTCTTGGAGTCAGCAATCCCATGTGTACAGTATGTGCATCAAAGCCTATATTATAGCTCTGTCCCAAAGAGTTCCATTGTTATACATACAACTATTAAAAACCATCAGTTGCTGGGTGGGCCCTATTCTACCACGCAGTGATGGAGAGCATCATCAGCTCACAGTCTGCATGATAACCTCACTCTCTATTCCTATGTGCTCACGGCTGCATTTCCCCTTTAGATATATGATTTCAGGATCGGGGTCTAATCGCCAAAGACTTAACATTTATCATATGGCATGTGTCAATAAATGTTCTTTAAACAAAATGAAGTCTCTCCTGATTGAAATGTAGTGTGTAGTTTAAATGTTGGCCATGCTCATTAGGTCTTCTGTGTACATGTGCAAACTGAGTACAAGTACACAGGTCATGTTATCGTCTTCTGTGTCGTGTTTATGATTTTCTATCTACAATAAATTGTATCATATCATATCACCATCAACACACATCTGCCCTTGAACATAGTCCCTGATGAAACACTGTCAGAAAGTACTGACACACACACACACACACACACACACACACACACACACACACACACACACACACACACACACACACACACACACACACACACACACACACACACACACACACACAGTGTTGGCTTGGTCTGTGTTTAGGATTTGTTCAAACACTGTACAGGTTAACTATTAGAGATGCATTTGATCTATTGTGGCCCAATGTGACGTACATCTACCTGATGCCAATATAAAAATACAATTTCTTCATCAATGTCATTATACAATTCTCTGTTTCCTTACATTCTTTCAAATGCCCCCACAATGTTGAGGTACATACTATTACCTCATCTACAATGCTTTTTGTTTCAGTACCTCAGTGGCCTCGGATGTGTGTGTGCATAAGTTGACCACCATTAATTACCCAACGAGTCACTAAATCAGTGTGCATTGATCTATCAATGAATCTGAGTGACTCTTACATTATCTGCTGCCCACAGCTGCTTTATGGTATGGAACGCTCCCTCACTTCATAAAATCCCTGCAGCATGTGAAGGCAGCATGAATGATATGCTGATAATATATATGTTAATAATTATATTGATAAATCTGCAGCCTCTGAGCTGTTTTCACTCGCTCATTGTGTTCACCTTCATTATACTGGCTGAAACACAGCAGTGTGACAACTAAAGCACCCAGATATTGTTCTAAACTGTATTAAAGTAAACAGGTATTATCTTGAACTGTATTGAAGTGAACATGTATTATTTGGGACTGTTTAAAGTAATCCTATATATCTAAACCTTCTTACTTACACTCCATGACCCAGAGACCCTGACACACACACATACACCTCCTGTCTCCATGCAGCACACACACATAAACTCCTTAACCCAGATATCAGCAACACCCCGGTGAGATGATAGTGAACTGTTCATGAACTTGTCATGAAAAGTTCATGGAATATTAGTGAACCATATTCATGAACAGCTAATAAACAGCTCATAACAAAGTTGATGAACTGTTCATGAAAGTTCCATGAACATTAAATGGCACTAGGGCAGTTCATGAACTACTCATGAAACTCCTGTGCTGGAATGGTTCATGAACAATTCATGGAATATGGTTTTAGGCAGGTTCATGAACAATTCATGAAATGGAGTTTTCAGTGAGTGTAGGGATATTCAGTATTCAACCAAGAACATTTCAAGAATTGTTCATGAATTAACCATGGTTCATGAACATATCAAGAACTGTTCATAACAACTTCATGAACAGTTCATACCCAGTCACTGAATATAATTCAATGGCTGGCTATGAACTGTTCATGAACTGTTCATGTACATGAACCATTGACTGTGGGTCAATTGGCAACCATAGAAAACAACAATTATGTCAATCACAATGGAACTTTATTCAAATTAACAAACATACAAACATACATGTATACAGGTGGAGCACTACAATTAATCCTATCACTATTTGAAGCACAGTTCTTGACACTCAGCTGCACACATTTTTTTGTTACGGGTCCCAAAAGCTTGGGTACCACAGCAACAATAAATGATTTCTGTAGAAAACAGAAAAGTGCAGCAGCAATAATTATACACAGGATCCGGTTGATCGTCTGGATTGCTTCTTATTCAAAATTCAAAGTACACAGTTACATTCAAATAGCTGTACTTTACAAACATCACATTTCTCCATTTAAGTTATCTGTCTGTCACAGTCCATTACTGTATCTCAAGGAGAAATTCAACATAGTCAATATAAACACATAACGCTATCAAATAATACTTTCTATCAATATATCTATCTTTACCAAATATAACATATTATGGAGATCACAAAAATACACTGTCAATGTTAATAAACAAAAAACAAGGCAATGTGCCTACAAGACTACACTCAGGTAAATAAAACATATTACCCGTGCGCAGCAGCTAACCTGCCTGCGAGCCTTCGCTCAGGTCACATTTACCCAGGCGCGGCTGAAGCCCGCGAAAATGGCATCTATTGTTGCCGACAGTTTAGTATTTTTAAAATACCGTTACTATGTCAAACATGCTCAAAACTGTCTGACACACTCTCCTAAACATCTCCAACATCATATCTAATTCACACAAGTTAACATCGATCATTTTCATCATGTACTGACCTGTAGAAAACAGAAAAGTGCAGCAGCAATAATTATACACAGGATCCGGTTGATCGTCTGGATTGCTTCTGACTGAGGAGGGGGCGGAAGTGTCCCCCCTAAAATAACCAAGATGTCACCGCTCACCTGCCAAAGGTTCCACCTTGGCGCTACTTACTCGTACTGCTTCTCAAACAGTACAGATAAACCATAAAATGATATGAATGTCACCAAAATAAATACAGATAATGTTCAGTTTCAAATGCACTATTGTTTTGTTTTAAGATTAAAAGTTTTAAAAAATAAAGAAATGTTCAAATAGTAGATGAATATTCAAGAGGTCTTTTAAAATCATCACACTGATCATCAAAAGTTCATAAAATGCTCATGAATATTCAAAAATATTCTGAACTTGCCACAATCATCTAAAATTCATGAAATGCTCATAGTCATGAAAAGTTCATGTAATGCTCATGCAAACTTTTTGGGGTTTTAATTATAATTTTGTGATTGGCTGGATCATGAAAAGTTCATAAATTGCTCATAAAAGTCTGTCATGAGCAAAACAGGAACTGTATATGAATGAACAATGTTCATAAAAATTTCATGAACTGCTCTTTAAAATGGTTCATGAGCATTTTAAGAATTTTGGTTCATGAACATGACAAGTGAACATATAATGAGTTGTTCATGAATGTTTCATGAGTGCTCATGAACAGCTCATAAAGTCATGAACTCCATCTCGCAGGGGCACACACACATACACCTCCGCTTATCAGCATGCACACACACACACACACATACACTTTCCCTCACTAACACACACACATGTTCTTTTTTCAAGGTTCTTTCTGGGAATAATCGCAAGCACCAATATATCTGTGTACAATGTTTGATTGTTTTAAAAGAATAGTTTGTGTGAAACCTTCCCTGGGAAATTAAAGGAGTTGGGTCCGGTGGAAGATAAGAAGTGACTCTCCACCTCAAAATATATCCATATATACTGTTGTGTAGTCATACAAAATGCCCCCTGTTTCTGACTGGCTGGTCCTGATACCTGTATCGCACAGCAGTAGAACTGGGAGTCCGGAGTACTCTGTAAACTTGTATTGGTGTTTTTTACCATTAAAATCAGATTATTGTTATAACTTTTATGCCGGTGTGTTGAACTCCCTCTTTTATCAATCTGACCAGGCTCATCTAAAGGACGGCGCGGAGCAGAGGTGGGCTTTAAGCCACCACTATTGTGTTTGCTCCTACACAACACACACACACACACACACACACACACACACACACACACACACACACACACACACACACACACACACACACACACACACACACACACACACACACACACACACACACACACACACACACACACACACACACACACACACAGCTCACTCATTACTCCATACTCTGCTTTAACATTAATGAAACATCCAGTTAGGTTGCACAATGGCATTTTATTTGTATGTTTACCAAAGTAGTGTCTCATATTTTGTTCAAGAAACTAATCAAAGGTTGTTGTCTAATATAAATACCAACAAATCACCAAATCACCTCTCCATTTCTGTTCTTCA
This sequence comes from Gymnodraco acuticeps, assembly GCF_902827175.1. NCBI lineage: Eukaryota > Metazoa > Chordata > Actinopteri > Perciformes > Bathydraconidae > Gymnodraco > Gymnodraco acuticeps. The sequence continues at coordinate 1,913,868 of NW_022990311.1, forward strand.
ACTTGACATTGGTGGATAGTAAAAAATTACATTCAGTAATACATACATACAGTCCTTAAATGTGTACTTGTACATTACCTGAGTATTCACAGTCTGTCTTTATACTCATACTCCACAACATTTTAGAATCCAATAATGCATTTTTTACTCCACTACATTTATCTGACAGTTTTTAGTTACTAGTTACTTTTATGTTTAGATTACTTGCTAATACAACATATACATCAATTATTATATAAACTTTGACATATATGTATAGGTTAAGATATCCAGCAGCAGTATATAAAGTAATGAAAATGAGCAAAATCCATAATCCTCATAGTAACCCAGTTACTCAATATATAAACGATTCTGAAATGGGCCGTTGCAAATAAGGACTTTTGGTACTTCAATTATATTTTAATGCCGATACTTTTGTACTTTTACTAAAGTAAGATTTAGAATGCAGGACTTTTACTTGCATCAAAGTACTTCAAAAATATAGTATTGCTACTTTTACTTAAGTAACAAATCTGAGTACTGAGTACACTGCTATTGATGGAAATGATCCTCCTCCACATTTGTTCGGTGCAGATGTGTGTTCATGAGGCGACTCTGAAACATGGTCTTGGTCTCAGCCTGTGATTGGCTCAGCCATCCAGGCTCTTTATTCATGTCCTACATGCACATCTGTATTCACATCATTAGGTCTCCGGCATGGCATACGCTTGCATATGAATTTCAACCATATTAACTCAACTAGGAGTTCTATTTTCATCCCTCGGAGAGAACAAGTGCAGCTACTCCTCTCCTCATCCATCTCATGTCACACAGAACTGTAGATGCACATGGCTTGAGTTTAGGACTGGACTCCAATTGTTAGATTGCATATCCCAAAGCAACCTTGCATAGAACAACTAAATTAAATGAAGAAAATATATAAACCACAATTTGAATAAAATACAGCTAGCTCATATAATAAATAAAACACATGCAAATTAGGAATTCATACATTTGACTTTAGATGTAATATAAATAAACAGAAAGATAAGAGCTAGTTTCCTCAACTAACTATACAATGATGAAATGTAATGATGATGCCTATCGAATATCTCCAGCCATAGGGATACAAATAAACTCATGTCATAGTTATCTCCTTAAATATCTGCTGTTTTAAGTGAAATAGAAGAGATATACTGTAACTCTGTTTCCACTTCCTCTCTGCTAAATATATCACTTCTTTGTGGACAGAATTTGGAGCGGTTTGTCCTCTGCCCTGCTGGACATGAACTTATTGATATACGTAATGGCTATCACACTGAATGACACCAGTTTGAAGAGGTTCAAAACACATCCGTTGGACATTTAATTTAAAGCTGAAGGTTGCTGGTCTCCAGAACACATATTCCTGGAGTATTTCTGATGACACATTATTTATTTTGTCACAAGCAAACACTATAGCTCAGTTTTGTAAACCTTTTATAGACGAAGCGTACAACTTTGTCTTGATGGACTATTATTATTATTATTATTATATGAGTTGCTGTTTAAAAACGTTACTTCATATGATGCATATATTAATTTATGGTATCCCATATTAGTGCTTTCATAGTTTGTTAGCTTTGAATTATATTAACTGTGGATATATATTTGTATTCATTTTATCTACCATTTTTATTGATATTTTTTCTGTATTTTTTGTTTCATTTGAATGGTAACTATACATTGTTGGTTGTTGTTTATTATTTTTAAATGTATTTCTTATTTATTTACTAGTGTATTATTTCCCATCAATAACCCTTTGACAGATTTTGTTTAAGTAAAAGAGTAAAATAATCTCCATTCTCTGTGTTTCTTTGCTTTTATTACTTTATCATGTATATATTTTAATATGATGTAAGTCACCTGCTTGTATTTGCCAATATTCTCAAAATGCCATGGCTCTGAGCTTTTCCGTTATTTATATTTGTCTATAGAAAGTCCACTGGAACACACAGTGAACCCCGCACTATTGTTTCTTCTTCTTTTGTCTGTAATACATGTTCTCTGGTATATCTCAATTGGAGCACATCGTATTCTTATAAAGGCATATTAGATCGAGTGAGAAATTAGATGGAGCCAGAATGTAACCAGCAGCGGGTGGGGGGCAACATATTGCAATACAGATCAATATGAACTATAAGCCGTGTTTGATGCTGAGCTCTGTGATCTCTCAGGATAACACACACACACACACACACACACACACACACACACACACACACACACACACACACACACACACACACACACACACACACACACACACACACACTCCCTGATGTTATCCTCCACTATACATGCACAACATATGAAGAGTCCATTCACATACACTCATGTGTTCATGTAGCCCTGATTAAATTCAATAGTGGTTTTGAACAACAATGGAAGACAGAATGTATAACTATGTGACAAACACATAACAAAGCCTTCGTGAAAAATAGTTCAATATTGTCCTTTTGCTTTCTTTTTCCAGGCAAATTGTGTGTGACGTCTCGTGTGTAGACACTGTGCCTGCTCATGCAAAAATAAAGTCATGCATATTTAAGTGGGATGCAAATGAGAGTGCATGATGAACAGGGCTTTTAGCTTGAAATGTAATTACAAGTATAGTCCCCTTTGCAAATGAGTTTACTTTTCCTCTCAGTCTGTCTCTTTCTTTTCCCCTTTTGCTCGCTTTCCCTTTGCATGTCCCCTGCAACCCATTATGCGGGTCCATGTCATGAATTCCAAATCTCTGGCGTGACAGCTCGAGAAAAAAAAATAGATCCTGCCATTTCAAACACCCATCTCATATTTTATACAACAAAGTGTCTGTTGTTTACAGAGAGGGAGAGTCGGAGGACGGGCTGTCGCTGTGTCTATTCTTCTGCTTTTGTTTCTAACATTTCCAAGAACTCAAGCTGCAGGTTTATATTTTGGTGATGTTACTCACCTCTGTCCAGAGACAGGGGGACGGCTTGTCAGCCACTTGCATTGATTCTCATTCCTGTGGTAGCTGGGATGTGAACGCCCCCCCTCTCTCCTGTGGCCTGGTTTCTCAGCAACACTTATACTGTGTGACTGCTCATTACCACGTTCTAATGCAGGGGACTTGACCCCCGAGGAGAGATCAAGGACTCTCCAAAGTCCACCAAGCGCTCCCTTTTTAGCTCCTCTCCTTTTCCCTCCTTCACTGACTCCCACATTTTGTCCTCCAGCTTCTCTGCAACTTCTCCTCTCCTCCATTAAAGTGTTATTTAGAGCCTGACGAAATCAAATCCTTTGAAAGTCGACTGTTCTGCGGTATTAATTTCACGTTAAAACTATAGAACAATAGAGTGATCATAAAAGTGAATGTGATCCTTATTTAGGGCACAGTCAATTTACATTTGTGTGCTTCTTAATGAGATTGGACGAACAGTTAGAGCCTTCGGGGCCATTACAGCACAAAGTGACCCCTAACTCTCTCTTTAGGGGGAGCTCTTTTGAAATGTCGAGATGCTGCTTCTCGTCTTCTCACTGCATCTTCTCAACAGTGCTGCTGAACTGAGAGGAGCCTCGTAAATATCCCTTAATCTCATTCCCGCCTTGGAAAGGGTAGAGCAACATCTCTCTGGTCCCAGGGAGAAATCTCCCACAAGTCCATTCCAGTGGGGGGGGGTCAGTGTGATGCAGGGTGGGGTTGGGTAGTGTGCGGTCAATACAAACAACATAAATCAGTTCCTGTGGTGATAGCTCAATGTTTGTGGTGGTCACCATTCATAATAACCAACCAAGTGTTTTTTATGTCCCTTACATTTCAAAATATTCCAGGGTTTAAAACAATAACAAGCAGGTGTTATCACAACCAGTGTTGTATAACTAGTTACTGGGGGGAACAAATTAATGCATTACACATAACTAGTTACTTAAAGGTCCCATGTCATGGCCATTTCTACTGATCATACTTCCATTGTTGAGGTCTACTAGAATAAATTTATACTGTGCAATTTTCCAAACTCACATTGGTTTCTCAAACAGCATCTCTGTATAGTATGTGTATTCACTCTCTGTCCTAAACGGCTTGTTGGAGCTTCTCCCCCCCTCCCCCCCTCCCTATGAGCCCACTGTGCTCTGATTGGTCAGCTCGCCCACTCTGTTCTGATGAGTCCACCACCGTTACAGCAGAACATCAGTGATTATGTGTTATAATGGTGTTAGCAACCAGAAAATGACACCAGTAATGACAAACAGATGAGAATGCTGCGTGGGGTCTGGGTGCCGTGTTGGCGGGACGATGCGAGGCTCGCTGCTGCGAGGAGCGGACAGTTTGAGCTGGCTTACTGGTGTGGTTTCTTGGTTGCTGCGTGGGGTCGGCGAGACAGCGAGACACAGCGAAACCCAGCCCGAAACCAGCCCGAGCACACACACACACACACACACACACACACACACACACACACACACACACACACACACACACACACACACACACACACACACACACAATAACCGGAGAAGCATGTCACGGGACCTTTAAAAAAAAAAAAGTAATGCATTACTTAGTTACTCGATGCTGGAAGTAATTAGTTACACTACTAGTTACATTACTTTTGGACTACTCTGACTACTGTTACCTTAGATGCATCATAAATGAAAGACAAATAACAATATGAAGTTAAACCTGATATTTGCCCAGATCAGCAGCAATCCTTAATCTAACGAGGACAACACTGAACACTGTTTGAACTTCTGTTTTCTTCAGCTGAGTTTCCATCAGAACTCTGGTCTAGGTAGCTTCAAAAGTCTCTGCCATTTCTGCTCCGTCTCCTCATCCATGAACTAGTGTAAGCAAAGGGACCTTTGATTTATTTTTCTGTGCTCCCAATATTCAGATAGTTGAAGACCTTAAAGTAACACAAGTAACCTGATCATTTCGTGCTTAGTAACTGAACTGTAATTACGGCTGTTATCAACAGTAAAGCGTTACATTACTGTGTTACAGACAGATGTAATCTGATTACTTTCTTGTGCGTTACCCCCAACACTGATCACAACGCTCACCTCCTGAGTTTGGATTTGATTGTCAGGTTTTAAAATGTGTGTCTACACACATAGACTCTACAGAATATGGATGCAGTCTCCATGACGACACCCGTAGGTTTCTATGAGTTGTTGTTAGGCTCGAGGTGGGAGGCTCGGGCCACTGGCATCTAACCATCTGAGAATGGGTTCCCTAGGTAGAACCTAAACATACACATGTTTATTTCTGCTCTAATGTTGGGGGTTTAATATTAGGGTCCATTGAGAGTTAGCCCCTCGAGGATCTGCAGTGTTTCAGCACAGACCTCCTCCTGAAGGTTACCTCTTCAATCTCAGATGACACAAACTTGCTCGAAAGCATTTTTTTCCCATATCGTTCAAATTGAATGGAAGTAAACAGTAGGCCAAAGTTTAATTTGTGCTTATTTGTGACTGTGACATAACAAAGAAGAAGAAGAGGAAGAAGATGGACCTTTATTGACCTTTATTAACAAATGATCTGAGTAAGGTCTTATCAAACGTCCCATTCCTCGCCTTCACTCTATCTCTCTTCCTTTGATTTGACACAACATTGGAGTGATCTACAGTACCCCTTGTGATTCATAGGCTTTTATTTCTAAACCAATTATGAATGCCTGTCTTTTGTCGTGGTACTTTTTTGTTGTATTTATTTCCTTCCATACATCATTAAGATAAAATGTGTGGCTTTTAGAAAAGGTTGTAGTCCCTTGAAAATCCAGAATGTGCCCACAGACAAAAAGTCTGTGGTGACAATGGGTCCAATGTTTGACATTACACGGTCAAAACTAAAACATTGACTGTAATTAGATGTATAATGTCAAGAGATTTCAAAAAACTGTATCAGGTTATTTGAAAGCAATAATATCAAGTTTAAATAAAAAATGTTATTATTGCTTTCAACTAACCTTATACAGTTTTGTGACATTTGTTGACTTTATATATTTAATTAAAGTCAACGTTTCAGTTTTATCAGAGTACCATGTGATTCAGACACTCAACAACCCTCTCAGTATGAAAACCCAGCTTTTGGTTTAAATCCGAAACTAAAGCACATTTCTAAGAGGCTGTGCCATCAAAGCTCAACTCAGATCATAACATTCAATTTAAAGCAGAGAGAGAGAAAAACCCGACATGACGGTCTTGTGATCATAGACAGAAATCATCAATGATATATGTATGGTTACAATATTCTCTGCAACTGCTTGAGCTGCTGATGCTCGTCTTTCAGTTGTTCTGCTTTGGGTTACAGTGGTCCCTGGCTTCAAATGTAAGCCATTTAGGTGTATCATTATAAATGTTTAAGTTGATGAGAACGTTTTATATTCTTTTTATTTAAATTAAATAAATTAAATAATCATGAATAATAATTATATAGTTGGTATAGTTTAGTCTGTATCCACGTGTTCTGGAATGTGCAAAGGTTTATGTTTGTTTACGACCTAGTTTCATGCCGGAAAGCAGACTCTAGTGCGCATGTCCAAGAGTTTAAAGATGGGGATGATGCCAGTGGGAGAATGGAAGTCTGCAAGAGTGGAACGAAAACGTTTCTGACCGCACGTGAACGACCGTGTGATAGTGTAATAGTACTTTAGAAGAAACTCAGACATCTGATTAAAACCACATCTTTAAAACCAATTGCATCTTAATGTCGAGCAAATCAAATGAAACCAGTGTTTGTTCTGCAGGAGGATTGTGTCCAGAGATGTTCTCTACAGAGCTAGGTGGATCATTTTGTGCAGCGCTGACATAAGGAACTCTATTAGGCAACTCACAGTGAACCTCATTCATCTCTCAATTAACTAGAATATTTATACAAGAAGGATTTAATTCAATAATGAAAAGGCTTTCAGCTGCAAATTAAACAGCACTCCGTCTTTAAAAGGCATTTGGCTAACTTGTTTGATTTTACCAAGACTCTCAGTGTTTAGCACTCAGGCGAATATTGACAGAGTGGAGCTAGATTAATCCTTGGGGCTGTCAAAAAACTTTCTTCCCAAACAACACTGTTCCTGGTCGCTTGCAAAAGTCTTCCTGTCTGATGGCGGCCACCCCCCCGTTACGTAATTCTTGCTCAACATGTTTCAGAAGACGGTGATTCTACCTTGGGAACCATGGGTGTATTAATGAAACGGGCCACATTTCCTCTCCATGTGCGCTGCGACAGGCCTGTTCATCTCTATGAGCTCCGTCTCCTCATCCCTGAACTTTAGTGAAAGCAAAGGGACGTTTGATTTAATTTTCTGTCCTCCGGTTATTCAGATAGTTGACGACCTTAAAGTAACACATGTAACCAGATCATTTCGTGCTTAGTAACTGATCCGATCTGTAATTACTGCTGTTATCAACAGTGACGCGTTACATTACTGCGATACAGACAGATGTACGTTACTTTGTAGTGCGTTAACCCTGTAAGGCCTACTGTTGTAATTTTCCAACATTACTTTAAGCTATCCTAAAAAACTCAGTAAATGTTTTGTTTTTTTAAAAGACTACATTTACATAGTCAATAGGTCCTTTTGTTCAGCCTCACAATGCTATTGGGTAGTAAATGTGTTTATAGGTCCTGCCCTCTGTCCGTACACTCACAAAACCTCAGAATCTTCAAACGAGCAACATCTCTTTGTTTTATTGGACTGGATTTGTCAGATTCAAGTAAGTAAAATGCCTCAAGTATTTGACGAGGAGGATGCCATTTAAGTGATTTGTATTGAGGAGTCAGGTAATACACAGTAAACCTCATGAACCTGTTTAACTGCTCACAACTCCTCCACCTTCTGCTGCTAATGCTCTTCTCCATAGTCATTAACACTGCATTACCTAAACTGGAACATGCATCCCCCCGCTCCACCATGTTCTCGGTCTGAGTGAGGACCGCTCCACATGTGTTCTCACATCTCATTTATCTTAAACTCATTTACTCTAACAGTCTCATTTATGTTCCCCCTCCTCACCCACACATCTCAAATATCATAGTCGTAATTAATATTGCTGCTTAATTAAACATTCATATTTAAGGAATGGTGCAGGGGGCGGAGGGGGGGGGGGATGCTCTCATTAATCGTCTTGGTCATTAGCTTTTTCTGTCTGTCACTGCATCTGGCTGCGATGAACTCCCATTAATGTGGAGCCTATCTTTGTTTGTAAAAGACCATTGTGACCAGGTGTGGAGCATGACCAATCCAACCCATCAACCCAGAGGTGGATGGAACAAGTGAAAGGTTATTCCTTTACAAATCATGCACAAGCATTCAAGCAACAGGTATGAAGTTCTGTGCTTTTGAGAAATGCAAAGATTGAGTTTCAAATGGATAAAAAAGGTGTGGAAGCCCTGGAAAGCATACTGTAATATCTCTGGCGTGTGGTAGAGAGAATGCACATTGTAATGTTCTGTTCAAGTAAACGTATAGAGTGAATAGCAATAACTCAAACCCTCTCTAAACCTAAAGAAAGGTTTGATTTGATCCAGTTAATAGCAAATGCACATTAAAATATTGGGATTGAAGGTTAACATTTCTGAAAGATTTACAAAGAGCGCATCACAGTATGATTTTATCTGTATCAGTGGTTCTCAACCTGGGGTCATGAGATATTGCTGGTGGTTTCCAGATGGACTGGAGAATGGCTTCTATTACTTTACCCGTGCTTTAAGTTAAATTAGATTTAATACAGTGTATTTGTGGAAGTCAGACTGAAGTTCTGCACATGAGTTTCTGAGAAAGGGATTTACAGCGGGTCGGGAGGTAAAAGTCACAAAATGGCATAAGAAGGAAAAGAGAGAACATGGTCCTGATTATTCCTGGGGGGTCTGACTCATATGGAGAACCACTGGTTTGGATTACTATTGATTTAGGGCATTTGCTTATCCAGAGAGAGAAAATAATTGTTTGTATTTTTAATACATATTGATTAAAAAAATGTAATTGGCAAGGTAGATAAAAGAGGAGCTTCAATAAAATCTCATGAGACCTTTTTAAAAGGGCTCGCATTGTTTAGAATAATTTGAGCATTTCTCAGCAATTCTCCAGAGTAATGCAGTATTAACATTATGTAGGACTGTTTTTTCATCGTTATCAGCAACCATGTTACCTCTCTTGATTCGATAAACCATGTGTGTGCACTGTATGTGTGTTATGTGTTTCAGCAGGTAGAAACGCAGCAGATCTGTGAGGTCAGCAGTTTAAAGTTCACCTGTTGCCTTTGCATAATGTGTCATGTGACCTTAAAATAAAGTAGTTATAAAATCAGCAATGGCATAAATATTGATAATGTCTCATTCAGATGCTGTTCTTTCAAACATTATATTGTAATCACGGCTGAAAATCAGTATTGATGTCCCGGTGCGGGGCTACAGCGTGGTAATGCGATTTGAAGCCAAGCGAAAGAGAAGGAGAATCAAATCACAGTGGAACAGGAAGCCGGGGGCTAACGGGGGGGAGGATTCAGAGACACCTGAGCTCTGCAGCAGCGTCTGAACACACATCCTGCCTGGAGGACACACCAGTGTTCAGCACCTCGTAACTAAGTTTAGAACCAAGAAATAGTGGAGTCTCTCGTTGCATGTGATACATACTGTATTTGGACAAAAAAGGTGATTATTATTCAAGTGGAAACAATTATAATACATGTATACTGAACTTTCTTTAGAAGTTGACTGTTAACGATGCCATGATCTTAGGGCAGGAATACCGTGAACATAGTTTAACGTGACAGAGGAATAAATACACGCATACACTGTCGGCTTTGCTTCAACCGGAAGTGACACGTTGTATTGCGCATGTCCCTTTTATCACGGGAATACAGGAAGTGATTAGTATAAGAATATTAAATAAACAAATTCATATCTTACAATTCATAATCCAACACCCCCACTTACTCTTATACTGCACAAATTATCAACATAAATGTAAATGTAAACACCTTGTACACTTGCACAATAACAGTGTTTTAAAGGTCCCATGTCATGCTTTTCCGGTTATTACCCGCCCCCTTGTGTGTTATGAAGGTTTTTATGCATGATAACGGTCTGCAGAGTCAAAAACCCTCAAAGTACACCCTGTAGGGAGTAAAACTCTAACACAGAAAATACCTCCCCAAAACGCCTTGTTGGAGATTTCTCATTTTCCATTGTTTACTTCCTGGGTATCGCTACGTAGGAATACCCAGTAGCCACGCCCAGAGCTATGGCCGCACCCTCTGCCAGCCTTTCACGAAACAAAGCTTCCCAAACCTTTCAGCGATTCATGCCGGATATGTACAGCGTAGGGCACTGAAGAACGATATGTCATATTCAGGCCCGGACTGGCCATCGGGAGGACCGGGAGGTTTCCCGATGGCCTGGCCTGTTAAGTGGCCTGCTGGCCTGAGGATTCTTTTTTGATGTATGTATTGTGAACGCAACGCTGCGCAAATGTGGGTCTGCCTCACAGAGGGTGACTGGCTGTCTACATGATGTGGCCTGCCGACATGGCCACTTTCATACAGATCATACACTAAAGCCCTCGATTGGTCTCTGTGTGTCATTCAAGCTCGGGAGGGTGTGTGTATGTGTGTCGCGAGCGAGAGAGAAAGCGCGTGCACCGGTTACGTGTATTGTTGTTGTTAGCATCTGGTGCTAGCTAGCTGCGCTAACGGATAGTCAGTCTCTCAGTCTGACTCCTGTCAGACTGAGAGACTGATAACTACAGCTCTGGTGAGGTAAAGTGTTTAGTTAACTTAGTCTAAGTTCTCTGTGGGTCTCAAACGGTTTGGTCACCATTTATGTAAACACATATTTCCATTTGAAGGGGGAGTGATTAGTAAAATATGGATGAATAATAAAACTAGGTAAAAAAAGGCAAGGCATAAACTTTAAAAACGTGTTGAGAGCTAAAACTAGTCTTTGCTGCTGCCTCAAAGAGGAGCAGGGGGGAGAGGAGGGAGACAGGAGAGGCTGATTCAGGAGCCCAGACTATAAAACTACAACTATAAATGAACCAAAAACAAATAAACAAGTTTCAATGTTTTTTCATATTGGATATGGTATGTTATTGGTTATGGCCATGTTCTTATGAATTTATGATTATTTAAATGTATACAGTTCTGTTTCATATGGGTGTAGTCTCTTTATTTCCCCCTCAAAATGCATCAGATTGATGCATTTAAGTCCAACATTTAAAAAAAAAATCTTAGGATTTGAGGTCCACCTCAACTTAAAATATGTTCACTTGGATAGGTTCCTAAATAGATTTGCAATTCTTTTTTAAATAGTGACCCATGTCCATATGTTTATTCTGGGGTAGTAGATTTAAAGTTTAGGGCGATCACTATGGGCAGCAACGCTGTAAATATTGACAAATAAATCCAGAAAAATGGCACAAAAGAAAACTGGTAGTGGCCTGGCTGGGTGTATAATTCCCGGCCTGACTTATTGTCCCAGTCCGGCGCTGGTCATATTTATTATGCTACACAAACATTATATTGCAGTTTTAGTGTCGTCAACTCCGTTATCTAATATGCAAAAAGACTGCAAAAATGAATTTATGATTATTTTTAGTATTTTCGATCTTTCCAATCCAGACAAGATATCTCTCTCTCCCCGTCTGTGTGCGAGGGGGCGGGGTAGTTTGCACACATGCGGCTGCTACATGCAACACACACACACACACACTCACACACACACACTACTCCTGCTTTGTTTGGACCAGCGGGTGATTCGGGTGCACAACCTGTAAATATTCATTGTTGTTTATGTATTTATGATGTTTAAAACAAACAAGGTATCTACCACGACTGTTTAAATGGGTAAACGTTTTTCGGACTACGTTGGGATCGCGGAGAAATACTCTCCGCAGACCCATGCTCACGGCGTTATAATAAACCTTTTTCTTACTCAATATCAAGCCACACTTATTGTTTTTACTTTCGGCTGTGAGTCTTTGTGTGTGCTCAGGATGAGTTTAGCTTGTTCTCGCTGTATCTATCTCCGACACGCAGGGCCGTATCCACCATTGAGGTCAACGAGGTCCGGACCTCGGTAATTTTTTTCGAGCTGTGTACATAACAAAACTTTTGAAATAATTGCACTAAACGGGGGTTATTTGTAGTACTTCCATTTGCTGACCATGGGGGCGCTGCATAACTACGTAGCCTCGATTAAAGCAAACAGAAGAAAACGACATGTATCGTATCAACAAACCACCGTAGCCCGGACTTGTACCGGAGCAGCGGAGGAGTGATGAGGTATCTAGAGATGTGAGTCCAGCGGGCTGCTTGTGTCTCTGTTCATCAGGACATCATAGGACCAGCAGATCCTGTGTGAACGCTCTACGTTAGTCAGTGGACGTCCGACAACATGCACACTAACTTATATTGCAGGCTATAGGCTACACTTTGGTTTAAATTGCGTGAATAAACTAGCTAGAGAGCTAAAGTTAATTACATTCATCCAATGTCAGAAGGATTACCTTTTAACAAACGTTGTAATGCTTTTTTTTCATTTCAATTTGAGTAAAACATTGAAGATATAACATTGTATTGTTTTCTTTTTACACTGACTCAGATATAATTAAAAGACTACGTCAGTCGAAGCTCAGCTTTGGTAAGACAGACAGACAGACAGACAGACAGACAGACAGACAGACAGACAGACAGACAGACAGACAGACAGACAGACAGACAGACAGACAGACAGACAGACAGACAGACAGACAGACAGACAGACGTCAGGGAGGAACTGCAGGTCAACTGCAAGTCACACAAAATAATGTAGACTTAATAACCCCATCCATCTATCCATCCATCTATCTATCTATCCATCTATCTATCTATTTATCTATCTATCTATTTATCTATAACAATAGTCTTCATTTACAATATAGACAATAGGCATACTTTTAAAACAACATACATCTATTGCAGTTATGATGTCATAATAACATACAATTGTATAAAACACAATTTGCTTACATCTTTGTTCTCTTTTGAGAATCAAACAAAACAGATTTAAATAAAAAAAGAATGCAAACAAACAAGTGAAATGAACTAAATTGCTGAATTGCTTTTAATTCACTGGCAGGAGCGACAAGTGAGGAGGAGCAAAAAGTGAACAACGAGGGAGAGATTGAACAAAGAGAAAGCGTAGAGGACAGAGAGAGTAATGAACAGGAAGAAGACAGAGAGACTAAAGAAGATGGAAGAGAGGCTGCAGGTTATGGAAAGGAGAGAGACATGGAAAATGAATGTTGACAATGTTTTGTGATCATTTTAGCCTCTTCTGCATGTCCAGATCATTACTAGTAACAATCAACTGATTCTTATGTATTACAATTTCAAAAATAATTGATGCTGCAGCCCACTGACATGGTTTGAAATCAATATATTATCTAATTTGTGACCCCCCACAGTACAAAGCACCTAACTAGATCATGAAAATCCCAAAAATCTATACCCCGGAACGCCCCTAGCATGTTTGGACCTCGGTATTTAGGAAATCCTGCCGACACGGAAGCCCTGGCCCTTTCTCATTTCTCTAACTCCCCTCCTCGAATCCCCTCCTCGACTCCCCTCCTCGACTCCCCTCCTCGACTCCTATCCTCGAGACTTAGTCCCGCCCACAGGAGATGCGAGCGGAGGAGCCGAGGAGAGAGGAGTGGAAGCAGCAGGCGGTTAGAGAAATGAGAACTCCTCTCCTCTGAGCGGTCATTTTAAAGAGACGTCCATTAATGATGACAGGAGGCACAGCAGCCCTCTGTCTGATGGACAGATGTGTTCATGACCACTTATATATTTACTTTTAATTCATTCACAGTGCGGTATAATGAGACAATAACAGGCTACAGATGTGGACACACACACACACACACACACACACACACACACACACATATATATGTATATAAATATATACAATTTCAGAATCAAACAGAGCACTCTCATAATAACGAGCTCTAACAAGCTCTAACAAGCCGTTTAGGACAGAGAGTGAATACCGGTGAATACACATACACTGTAAAATGTTTGGCTGTAAAATTACAGTAAATTACTGGCTACTAGTTGCATGGATTTCACAGTAGTTGACTGTAAATATTTCACAGTCATTTAGAATAAAAGTACGACTAAATACTGTGACTTTACAGTTGCCATGCCCATGGAATTACTGTGATATAGCAATACAGAGCTGTGGTATTATGGTACCTTGCTGTACATAAATTACAGTAATTACTTGTATTTTCACACTTTTACTGTAGAAGTAATGCAACACAGTAGCCAGTAATTTACTGTAAATATAAAAATGTAAATAATACGATATTATATTGTAAATCTGACTAGTTAACTGGGATTTTACCATAACTACACAATTCAATCAGCTCAACCAACAAAGAAAAACAAAGAAAATGCCCATTTTAACTTGTTATTACTCCATTGAAGTGCAAAGTGCATTTCACAGTGTCTTGGACATGTTGTTACGGCCTCAACCTCTACTCCGCGATAGTGGCTCGTGCTGAGACCCACAACATGAAAGAATACACGCAATAACCGGTACTTGGTAACGAGCATTTATTGATAATCAGCCGTTTGCTCACACAAGCGAAACGGGAAACAAAAAGAGGTCTGGAGGACTGGCCAAAAGGAACAGACAGAAGGAGGGAACCCGAGCCAGCCACACCACGGGCCGTAGGACCCAGAGCTCCCCCCACCCTGACCAGAAATCAATTATAAACCCTATGAGAAACACAATAAAGCTGCGAAAACTGGACTACCAGGTCCTCCAGGCTAAACATAAACACATCTGTAAAAATATGGCCTACAGCTAAAAATGGCAAAGAGGTAAGGAGAGTGTCTCCCGGCGTTAGGATAGGCGAGACATCCTTCTCCTCCAGCTTCTCTTTATATATACACGGCTGAGTGGAATTTGGAACACCTGGGCAGAGGCAGAGCCAGGGGCAGACCAGGTGCACCATGGGCAGAGGCGGAGCCAGGGGAAGACCAGGTGCACCTGCGCAGCAGGGAGACAGAAAAGAAAACAAGGAGGGGAGCACATGTCCACACAGACATCCACTCGAAGTCAACACTTTTCTGAAGAATGTGCTGACATGGGGGTTTAAATTGCCATGCCTCTTTTTGGCTTTCGAGCCCGTCTTGGGGTTAATGCCCAGGAAGCACCTGAAAACAATAAGCCAAGACACCAATTTCAATTTTACATAGATGTATATGTTGCATAGTTTATTTTAAGGCACATGCAGCGGTGCCACTTTCAATTTAAGTAAAACCTGCACCAAAGAAATAATTAGTATTTAAAGCCAAGCAAGAGCGGTAAAAGCAAGAAAATCACATAATTTGTTGTGTTATCACAGAGGATGGTCTGAATACAGTATTGTACTGTGAAATAATACAGTAACATGTTGTGAAATCCTGGTTATCATTTATCCTGTACATTCACAGTAATTAACTGTGCCTGCATTGATTTCACTGTGAAATTCTAAATTATAGTATTATATTGTGAACATCACAGGTAAAGACTGTAAAGTGGTAAAACAGTAATTTATTGTAAAATATTACAGCTAAATATTGTGAAATCATGGTAATATTTTACAGTGTACTTTACAGATATGCTGTATGAGAAACCAATGTGAGTTTGGAAAATTGCACAGTATAAATCTATTTTAGTATACCTCAACAATGGCATTATGATCAATAGAAATGGCCATGACATGGGACCTTTAAACTTCTGGGGTTATTTACATTCCAAACAAATACTTTACAAATGTCTCACTTTTGACCTTTGTTGCAGGCTTAGTGAAAATATCAGCAACCATATCAGCTGTAGGGCAATAGTCAATGGTTATCATGTTATCACTCAGTACAGTTCAAACAAAATGATACTTGATATCCACATGTTTACATCGTTGACGACATACTGGGTTCTTGGATAGAGCAATTGCAGCCTGGTTATCTTCAAAGATTTTCACAGGAGTATATTGACCCTCACTATCCAAGCTCTCTATTAGCTGCACAAGATACACACTCTCTTGTGCTGTGGCAGCCAGTGCCATGTACTCTGCCTCACATGTCGACAAAGCTACTGTTTGCTGTTTCTTTGATCTCCAAGAAATAACAGGCCCATTGCTAGTTAGATTAAAACAGTACCCTGTTATACTCCGTCTGTCATTTTGATCTGTTGCCCAATCCGCATCACAGTATGCAACAAGTTTCAGTTTTTCATCTTGTTGTTTAAAACATAGCTCCTGATTAATTGTGCCCTTTAAGTACCTCAATACATGTTTAGCCGTTAACCAGTGTTGTTCTTTTGGCTCTGAAAAATACTGTGACAGTTTACTGACTATCCAACTTAGATCAGGCCGTATAGATGTCATTAAATATATTAAGCTGCCTACCACTTCACGATATTGTGTTGCATCAACAGCTTCACCATCACCATCAAAGTGTTGTTTCTGTTCACATGGGGTGGATCTTGGCTTACTCTGCTTATCTTTCTTACAGTGCAGACGCTTTTTCTGCTTGCTCCTGCCTCTGCTTACTTTTTATGCTGATTTTCCTATTCTTATTCTCTGAAAACTTCGAGCAGCGGCTCCTGGACATTAACTTATCACTGGGACAGTTCATCTTCGTAAATAGACGGAGGGTTTCAGCCATATTTAAAAAATGTTACGACGACGTCAGTCTTACAGTAGCGTGGCCTAGCAACAGCTAAAGCCTGGTAGGCTACTGCATGCTAGTTGGTAGCAAAATGCCTCCGTTCTCTACTAGGGGTGTAACGGTTCACAAACATTTCGGTTCGGTACGTACCTCGGTTTTTTGGTCACGGTTCGGTTCGGTACGTTTTCGGTACAGCAGAATTTTTTTTCACAAAACAAAACATATATATACTGAACAAAAATATAAACGCAACACTTTTGTTTTTGCTCCCATTTTTCATGAGATGAACTCAAAGATCTAAAACATTTTCTATATACACAAAATAACCATTTCTCTCAAATATTGTTCAAAAATCTGCAAAAATCTGTGATAGTGAGCACTTCTCCTTTAATGTTGTGAATTGAGTGGCCCATGGTGGTGGTGGGGTTATGGTATGGGCAGGCGTATGTTATGGATGACGAACACAGGCCACTCAATTCACAACATTACCCTAACCCTAACCCTAACCCTAATTCTACCCCTCACACCAGATACTGACTGGTATATATTTTTTTATTATTATTATTAAACTGTGAATAATGTATTCACTCAAATAAATACAAAATATAATAAAATAAACATTAAGGTGCAGCATTTCGATGAACTGAAATAATCTGTATTTGAACTTTACTGTACTAGTACTCACAAAACATAAACTATTAGTTTTGGGTTTTTAATTATTATTAAACTGTGAATATTCACTCAAATAAATACAAAATATAATAAAATGAACATTAAGGTGCAGCATTTCGATGAACTGAAATAATCTGTATTTGAACTGTAGCTTACTGTATTTTCATGTTTTTTTTAAATAAAAATGAACTTGTCCACATTGCTTGCCGAAAGGGCAGATCTGCTGGCACTAACAATGTCTCCTGATGTGGAGAAAACCCTCTCGCTAGGGACAGAGGTAGCAGATACAGCCAGGTAGCGCTTTGCTAACATGGCAACATAAGGATATTTGGTGTTTGTAATAGCTTTGGCTCGGTCTGAACTCTGCGAGTGGTGGAGGCTTACATGCTAGCGGGAGTTGGGTTTGCACTTCAGTCTTTTTTATTTTGGTGCAGGTGATATTCACGTTCGGGTGATGCCTTTTCAAGAGTGTGCAAGTTTGATGTATTGCCAGCCGCGTAACCAATTTTAGTTGAACAATGCCGACAAACAGCTTTGGTTTGGTCCACCTGTCTTTGTCCGTCATCCTTGTTCGTAACTGCGAAACCAAAATGTTCCCAAACCGGAGACTTCAATGATGCTAGAGGATTTTCGAGCTCAACTTTATCTGCGTTCGCCATTAATTTTTGACAGTTCCTCAAATTACTGACTACATTTGAACGCATCCCTCTGACCAGCTCTCATAGTATGCCTCTCATCCAATGAAATGACTTGCTCGCTCTATGACGCGTTGAACCCAATGTGAGCAAATTACTCTGAATGCTGCGACGCAGCACCTGAGATTACTTCCAAAAAGGTATTCACGTTCTCAATTTTTTACGTTTAACGTTATATTCGTTCGGTACACTTCGGTACACACCTGTACCGAACCGAAGGGCCCGTACCGAATAATTTCGGTACGGGTACGTGTACCGTTACACCCCTATTCTCTACAGATGACTTCCAAAAACGTATACAGAAGATGGCTGTGTTGGAAATGAAAATGCAACGGTTGGAAGTTAACGTGGAAGTGAATGGACTTTGTCGTGGGAATGACACCACTTTACCTGTGTTGCAAAATAATGGAGAAGGGTATGCTAACTCACAGCTAGTTAGCAGCTACAAGGATTCCAAGGAACAGGAGGGCTGTGTACCGGGTAATAAATCTACAAGTGGTAGTCCTCCCTGGAACTCTCTGGGTGCAAAACCTAAGACGGATAACAGGCAGAGCCCAGCGCTCAGAAATCTGTGATGCGACCGGCTGGCCTGCATTGTCATCACCCAGTAGGAGCGCCTCTTCAACCCCTATTCATACTAGGAAACAGCAGTGGACAGCTGCTAAAGGGAGAATTACAAACAATCCTCCTAAACCACCAAGTGTGCCAATCCAGAACAGATACGCTCCACTGACCCAGAACCGGAGATCTGATGACCTGGATAACCTGTCCTCTTCACACAGCAGGGTAAGGACCAATAGCTACTCCAAAAGTAAAAGGCTAGAGGGAAAGCTAACGACTGGGCCTGAAACTCTGATTGTGGGTGACTCTGCTGTAAGAGATGTAAAAGGTCTGTGTAATAAGAACAACACCAAAGTACTCTGTTTTCCCAAGGATGTGGTCTCTGACTTGGCTGAGAAGATCCTGCATATTGGGGCTGAACATCCGATTGTGAAGAATGTGGTACTGCACATTGGAACAAATGATGTTATGAAACAACAGTCAGAAGTGCTGAAAAAAGACTTTAAATGTCTGTTGGAAACTGTCAGCTCTCTAAATGCAGATGTGTTCATCAGTGGCCCTCTACCGCCAGTCAGAAGAGGAGTGGAGAGATTCAGCAGATTGTTTGCACTGAACACCTGGCTTTCAACTGCCTGTACTGACCATTCTGTTCATTTTATTGACAATTTTAACTTTTTCTGGGACCGCAGACATCTTTTCAAGGCAAATGGAGTTTGCCTGAACAAGTCAGGAGTGAAATTGTTTATCTCTAACATATGCCACTGCCTGCGTCATCAATCTGTTCCCTCTGCCAAGGACAAGCAGCAAGAGGAATCAAAACAGGAGAAAGACACAACACATCACGCAGAAAACCCTGAAGAATTATCACTGCACCCGCCTGAGGAATGTTCTGATTATGGGAAACCTATGAGACACATGGAGGAGTCTCCACCGCCCGTCACCCCCCCCCCCCCCCCCCCCAACGCCTTTGAGGATACTCCATTCACCCTTTCACCCTCGCCCACCCTCCTGGAGATCGCTGAACACACAAAGGAGATACAGAGGGTTGGCACCGATTCCTTCCTGGAGTTCAAAGACCAAACTAAGGCGATACGCAGGGCTGGCACCATGTCCTTTACCCCCGCTCCTCAACGACGCCCACCAAAATCACTGCAGAGACTCGCACCACCTCCCCCGTCTTCATCACCGTGCCTACGTCAACCACCTCCCCTCCCTTCAAGAAAGCATCTGCAGTCTCCGAAGCCTGATAAGTATGTGTGTGTACAAAACACAACAAACTCTTACTGATATGTGTGGGGTCCAGGCTCAAGGGCGTATGGCACTCTCAACTCTTTCCAGGACATGTCGGGGCCCTGCCTGCCAGTAGCTTTGCCGATATCTGTGTTGATAGGTAATAGATTAAGAGCGGTGAATCATCTTAGAAACAGGAAGCGCTCAAACGTTTGTGTGAGTTTATCTAATTTAGCAGTGATTCCATGTCAGCCACAGCTTGTTACAAAAAACATGACTGATAGTGTGTTTAACAAACTTAAACTAGCTTTATTAAATGTCAGGTCTTTGGCAGGAAAAACATTTTTTATCAATGATTTTTATCACTGAGCACAATCTCGATTTTATGTTTTTAACAGAAACTTGGATTGAACAGAATAACAGTGCAGCTGTTTTTATCGAATCAACCCCTCCCAACTTTAGTTTTATGAGTCAGGAAAGAATGCATAAGAAAGGAGGTGGAGTTGCTATTCTGTTCAATGATTCCCTTCAATGCAGGAAGACATTGTATGGAAACTTTAATTATTTTGAATATGTGGCCCTTCAGCTGAAATGCTCCTCTCGAGCTCTGTTCCTAAATATCTAGAGACCACCCAAATACTGTGCAAGCTTTTTTGATGACTTTACTGAACTGCTGTCTATAGTGTGTATTGACTTTGACCGTCTAGTCATTGTTGGTGATTTTAACATCCATGTTGACAACCCCCAGGACAGAGGGGCTAAAGAACTGTTTTGTGTTCTTGATAGCTATGGACTGACTCAGCATGTGACGGAGCCCACGCACAATAAGGGGTACACTCTGGACTTAATTATCTCAAAGGGTCTGAATATCTCTAAGGTTGTGGTGACTGATGTTGCACTCTCTGACCATTCCTGTGTTTTCTTTGAGAGCTCTATTTCTGTTCACAAAAATGTTCAAAAAGAGGTAACCACAAAGCGATATTTAACTGAAAATACTAGGGAAATGTTTACTCAGAATTTTTCTACCACACTAGCCCCTGCTAACATCTCAGTAAATGAGCTAGTAGATCATTTTAATTCAAAAATTAAAAATGTTATAGATGCCATTGCTCCAACTAGGTTAAAGGAAGTGTCTGGCAAGAAAATATCTCCATGGAGAAAGGCCATGACCGTGAGAACAGAAAAAAGAGAATGTCGAAAAGCTGAACGCAGGTGGCGAAAAACAAATCTCCAGGTTCACTTTGATATTTATAAAGAGAGACTTGGCCTTTATAATTTGGAATTGAAAACCGCACGACAATCGTTCTTCTCTGACATCATTACCAAAAACAAAAATAACGCACGTGCCTTGTTTGCTACCGTCGACAGACTAACTAACCCCCCAGTGTCAGTAGCCTCTGCATTTCTATCCACCAGGGCGTGCAATGATTTTGCCTTTTTCACTGACAACATTCAGAAAATCAGACAAGCAGTCTGCATCAGGAACAGCAAATGTGTTGTCCCTATGTCCACCTAACATCAATTCAAACACCATGACACAATTCCATCAGATTAATGATAAAAACCTAGAGGACATTATTCAACTTCTGAAATCCTCCTCTTGCTGCCTTGATATTATTCCAACATGATTTTTCAAAGATGTTTTGCCTTGCATGGCCTCAGATCTACTGCATATAGTAAACACATCTCTTCACTCAGGAATTTGTCCACAGGCCCTGAAAACTGCAGTCATTAAACCGCTCTTAAAAAAGAATAATCTAGATGCTTCAGTAATGAACAATTACAGGCCCATATCAAACCTCCCATTTCTAGGTAAAATCATTGAAAAAGTTGTTTTTCAACAGTTGAGTAATTTATTGCATTTAAATAACTGTTTCGATGTGTTCCAGTCAGGCTTTCGTCCAAACCACAGCACTGAGACTGCTCTTTTAAAGGTCTTTAATGACATCCACTTAAACACAGACAGTGGCAGAACTTCAGTGTTAGTATTATTAGATCTCAGTGCTGCGTTTGACACTGTTGACCACAGCATATTACTAGACCGACTGGAAAACTGGGTGGGACTTTCGGAAACAGTTCTAAATTGGTTTGAATCCTACTTAAAGGACAGAAACAACTTTGTTTCTATAGGTAAATACTAGGGCTGTCAGTCGATTAAAATATTTAATCGCGATTAATCGCATGATTGTCCATAGTTAATCGCGATTAATCGCAAATTAATCGCACATTTTGTATCTGTTCTAAATTTACCTTAGAGGAATATTTTTCAAGTTTTTAATACTCTTATCAACATATGAGTGGACAAATATGCTTTATGCTAATGTTTATTATCATTTGAACAATGACAAATATTCTCATGAATATTAAACACAACAACCTCTGAACATTACAAATATTCGCCTCAATTCAACCTGGAATCTCTCTCATACAATAATACAATACAAATGGGGTGTGTGTGTGTGTGTGCGTGTGTGTGTGTGTGTGTGTGTGTGTGTGTGTGTGTGTGTGTGTGTGTGTGTGTGTGTGTGTGTGTGTGTGTGTGTGTGTGTGTGTGTGTGTGTGTGTGTGTGTGTGTGTGTGTGTGTGTGTGTGTGTGTGTGTGTGATGGATCGTTGGAGCTATGTGCAACTCAAGGCATATGCTCGAACGGGAGGTGCCTGGACGCTGCAATCATGTTGCGCACTATCCGTGCTGAGTGTGCTGACCTTTCGTACAATGTCCCACTGTCTGGCTTCCTGCATAAAGTCAAGTGCTCGGCGCAGTTGTAGCGAAATGTCGCTCCTCTGTTTTCATTGAAACAGCTCCTTATATCCGTTAGCGCATCTAGCTAGCACCAGATGCTAACAACAACAATGCACGTAAGGTCTCTCTCTCGCTCGCTCGGGCCACACATACACACACCCTCCCGGTCCTCCCAACAGCCAGTCGGTGCCTGCCGGTGAGCGTGGAAGTGTGGTCTGCCACAAGCGGGCGGCAGGAGCGGGGCTGTCAGCATCAGCTTGGAGATGGTATTTTAAACTCGATGCGCTCTGAAACTACGGGGCGGCCGAGGACAAAAAATACACATGCGTTAATCGCGTTAAAATAATTAGTGGCGTTAAACGTTTTTTGCGTTAACGCGTTCACTTGACAGCCCTAGTAAATACACATCTGAGTTGACAAATATGACATGTGGGGTTCCTCAAGGCTCCATCTTGGGGCCTCTTCTCTTTAACATCTACATGCTACCACTGGCTCAGATAATGAAAAACAACAAAATAAGTTACCATAGCTATGCAGATGACACACACATTTACGTAACAATTTCACCAGGAGACTATGCTCCAATTCAAACACTGAGTAAGTGCATTGAACAAATCAATGACTGGATGTGTCAGAACTTTCTCCAATTAAACAAAGATAAAACTGAGGTAATGGTTTTTGGAGCCAAGTCAGAACGTATAAAAGTTAGCGCTGAGCTTCAGTGTGCAATGTTCAAAACAACAGATAAAGCCAGAAATCTAGGTGTAGTCATGGACTCTGACCTGAGTTTCAACAGTCACATTAAAACAGTTACTAAATCAGCCTACTATCACCTAAAGAATATATCTAGGATTAAAAGACTAATGTCACAGCAGGATTTGGAAAAACGTGTCCATGCCTTTATCTTCAGTAGACTCGACTACTGCAATGGTGTCTTATCAGGTCTCACTAAAAAATATATTAGAAAGCTGCAGCTGATCCAGAACGCCGCTGCTCGAGTCCTCACTAACACTAAGAAAGTGGATCACATCACTCCAGTTTTGAAGTCTTTACACTGGCTTCCTGTGTGTCAAAGAATAGATTTCAAAATACTGCTGCTGGTTTATAAAGCACTGAATGGTTTAGGCCCAAAATACATTTCTGACCTCCTGCTAACATATGAACCATCCAGATCTCTCAGGTCTTCAGGGACTGGTCAGCTTTCTGTCCCCAGAGTCAGAACTAAACATGGTAAAGCAGCGTTCAGTTATTATGCTCCAAATATCTGGAACAAACTCCCAGAAACCTGCAGGTCCGCTGCAACTCTGAATACTTTTAAATCCAGACTGAAGACTTTTCTTTTCGTCGCTGCTTTTAATTGAACTATTCATATCTTAAACTGCACTGTAACTTTTATCCATGTATTTTTTCTTTTAATGTTTATTTTATTAGCTTTTCTTTTTAATGACTGATTTTAAATGCCCTTTTCTTAATGTCTTTCATTTTTTGTAAAGCACTTTGAATTGCCTTGTGTTGAAAAGTGCTATATAAATAAACTTGCCTTGCCTTACAGTCATTCATACCAAACTTTTCCAGTATTTTTGTTATGAATTTCTTTTGACCCATCTTTATTTCTCCTTTTTCCTGAGTAAAGTTAATGCCTAGGAAATGTTTAAGTTTCCCAAGATCCGTCATTTTGAATTTTGTGCTCAACATTTCTTTCACAGTATTAATTGTGTGAATATCATTAGCTGCGATAACTAAGTCATCCACCCAAATAATCAGAATGATCCTCTCATTTTCTATTCCTTTACTGTAGACACAGTGATCAGCTGGGCTTTGTGCAAAACCGTTCTCACAGAGATGATCATGCAACATGTTATTCCAGTTTCTTCCAGATTGTTTTAACCCATACAGTGATTTATTCAGCTTGCAGACTAGCTTTTCATCTGTGTCTGACTTGACCTCAAAACCTTCAGGCTGCTGTACATACAGCTCACAATCAATTGGAGCGTGTAAATATGCAGTTTTAACATCCATCTGATGTAGGTGTAAGTCATGTTGAGCTGCCAATTGCATCAAACTTCGTACTGATGTCATGTTTGCAGTCGGGGAAAATGTCTCCTTATAGTCTATTCCTACCACTTGACTATATCCCTTGGCAACATATCTGGCTTTATATATCTCAGTCTTTTCTTTGATTGTATAGACCCATCTACCCTCCACTACATTTTTGCCCTCTGGTAGTGTGGTCAATGTGAATGTGTCATTTTCCTCCTGCATAGCATCAGTCCAGAGTTTTGACTCAGTTGAATTCATGGCCTCTTTAAAGGTGTTTGGTACATTACACATTACTCTGTAGCAGTAGTCAATATATACATACTTGTGGTCGTCACACTGTACTTTACATTCGTAGTCCTCTAAATACTGAGGTCTCTTCCTTTCTCTTTGGGGATAGCGTCTATTTTGACCTTCTGCTCCCTTTCCTGTCTGAGTGTTAGTGTCATCTGTCTCAGTTCGAGCCTCCTTTGTCTCTTTTGGACATGAGTCAGTCACCTGGGTTTCTGGCTTGGTGGATACAAACCTTTTCTCATAAAAATCGTCATCACTTGCCTCAAAATCAGTCTGTGTATGTCGCTCGACTATACTTTTTGTGACAAACTTCACGTGCCTGTGTTTTCGAACACTACCCGTGTCTGGGTTGTAGACTAGGTATGCTGGGCTGTTTGTATCATACCCTACAAAAATACCCTTCTCACACCTCAAGTCTAACTTTTTCTTTTCCTGCTTGTATGCATAGCATATAGATCCAAATATATTTATTTTCGAAAGGTTAGGCTTACGTCCTGTCAGCATATAATAAGGCGTCTGTCCTACACGTCTGTTGTAACATCTGTTACGTATTACAGCTACAGTCATGACGGCATATGTCCATAGCTTCTTTGGTAAATTGCTCTCAAGCAGCATGCATCTTGCCATTTCAAAAAGTGTTCTCCAGCTGTCCCATTTTGATGGGGTGAGTAAGGTGCTGAAGTTTCATGTTGTATTGCAAGTTGTATAACGAGCGATTGAAAGTTTGTCCCGGTGAATTCTGTACCGTTATCGGACCTTACACATTTTATTTTACCGTAAGGTGCGACATCAGCAATACATTTCTCTATGGCTTTGAAAGTATCACTTTTAGCTTTTAGGAAATACACAAATACTGCCCCTGAAAAGTCATCTGTAAAAGCCAATGTGTCCATCCTTAGCCTCTGGCTCAATGGGACCTGCTAAATCAGTTTGCACAAGATTGAGCGCTGCTTTAGCTCTTGCATCTGGTTGTCTGTTCCTACTCAAATTTACCAAATTTACCTCGAGTACACAGTTCACAGTTAAGGTTAGATTTATCAATCCCACCCTTAATTTTCAGCCCCTCAGTGACTTTTTCCAGTTGTGACACATCATCATAGTTACAGTGACCAAGTCTAGATTGCTCCAAGGCATAGAAAATATTTGTGCTTTGCCTTCCAGGGGGTAGCCTACGAGTACAACAGGTACCGTTCAGCTACTCCCTATCCCCACGCACATTCAGCAAATGTGTGGCCACAGCGCTTCAGCCGCTGCACGGCCAGGGCATGAGGGTATTCTTTTATCTGGACGACCTCATAGTCATGGCCAGGTCCAGGGAATGGGCAATGTTTCATACAGCCCAATTGATCCTACACCTAACCAAATTGGGTTTTGCGGTCAGTTGGAAGAAGAGCAATCCCATACCTCACCAGTGCAGTATCTGGGGATGGTGCTCAATGCAGGCAGGCTACGCGCCACCCTGTCAGAAAGCAGACAGGCGTCCCTGCTGCGGGCAGTTCACAGACTGCGACAGGGGGCAACAGTGCAGACTTTGGGTCTCATGGCGGCTGCTCACTCCGTGGTGCCGCTGGGGTTGCTGCATATACGCCGCCTGCAGAGGTGGTTTGCCGGCCTTCGTTTGGATCCCAAGAGGCACAAACAACGTCTGGTAACTATCCCCCCCTCAGTGGTGGGCAACTTCCGGTACTGGGGGTCCCCAGTGCGTCTCCGGAGGGGAGCTCCGCTGGGGCGAGTGACCTCCTACATCACGGTGTTCACAGATGCATCCGTAACAGGATGGGGGGGGACATGCCTAGAGAGAGCTATAGGTGATCGCTGGGCTCTGACGGAGACTCAACACAGCAACCTCCTAGAGCTGCGGGCAGTAGGGTTGGTCCTCCAGCACTTCAAACCTGTAATACAGGGCAAACATGTGCTGGTGAGGAGCGACAACCGCACCACAGTGGCGTACATCAACAGGCAGGGCGGAGTCCGCTCCGCCGCCTTGTTGACCACAGCATAACCTGTGGTTATGGGCCTCAGAGATTGTGTTGTCTCTGAGAGCCCTCTACATCCCGGGACTGGAGAACGGGGGGGGGCCGACCTCATGTCAAGAGGCGGAGGTGGACCTGTTCGCCAACCGGCGAAACAGCCACTGTACTCTGTGGTTTTCCATGGTTCGGCGGGACAATCCACCCTTGGGGGTGGACGCGTTTGCACACGAGCCATGGCCAAGAAAGCTGCTCTACGCCTTTCCACCGCTGCGCCTCATTCTCCCCCTCCTGGAGAGGGTGAGACGAGAGCATCTGTCAGTCATCCTAGTGGCCCCAGACTGCTGCGTGGCGCCGTGGTTCACGGAGCTGACACAGATGATGGTGGGCCAGCCCTGGGCAGTTCCTCAGGTCTGGGGGGCGATGTCTCAGGAGGCTGGTGCAATAGGGGCGTTACCCTCTCTGGGCCAACCTCTCCAGGCTTGGCTCCTGAGAGGGACAGGCAGAGACAGGGGGGATTGTCTGACGAAGTTATCCAGTCTATCCAGGCGGCAAGAGCAGGATCCACCACAGCCTGTTACAGGCCAAAGTGGTTGGCATTCCAACGATGGTGTGAAGAGGGAAGTCTGGAGCCCTTGTCTTGTACGCTGGGCTCTATTCTGTCCTACTTACAGTTACTGGTGAACATAGGGCTTGCCTATTCCACGGTTAAAGTGTATGCAGCAGCCATTTCATCCTGTCATGAGGGATTTGGCGGCAGGTCAGCCTTCATGTCGCAGGGGGTCAGGAGGCAGTGCCCAGTAGTGCACGCCTCTTGATGCTCGAGGCTCTGGTCACATAACCATTTGAGCCTCTAAAGCTCTCCTCCCTAAAGGCGGGGGGGAAAAAAGCGGGTCAGGGGCAGTGTGATGGGTTGTTGGACGACAGAGCGTGTATCCATCAGGGCTCCACCCACTGTACCCATAGAGTCCAGTAGAGGGCGAAACCTGTGAGAGATATAACAATGGGTTACGTATTGTAACCCTAGTTATATAAGCACAGGCGGAGCCCTCTACTGGGGGGCCCTGTCTGTCCTATGCTGCTCGCTGAAGAGGGTGTAGGATGACGGTCGGGAGGCGAGGCCGCCTTATATCCTGTGGGCCTGCGCGCGCACTCAGGTAGGCCAGCCCCCGGGGCCGGCTACGTTTATAGATTTCTCAGTAGGTGAACGCTCGCATAGTGAGGTCAAGGGCAGTACCCATAGAGTCCAGTAGAGGGCTCCGCCTGTGCTTATATAACTAGGGTTACAATACGTAACCCAGGAGTAGGCAAGTAAGTTTGGCCTTGGGCCAATATTTTGCTGAGCCACAAGATGGCGGGCCAGAACATAATCAAAGCCTAATTCAAGGAATTGATTTTGGTAAGAGGGCGCAGCGCCCCTGTTCCCCGGTTCAGAAAAAACTCTATCGCTGATAACCCTCCCCATCAACACTCTGATGCGCAGTCAGATCCGCTGATTGGTTTACTGATGATATAGGCGCCCAATCCAGAGCGTCTGGCTAGACCCGCCCAGCGCCATATAGAGAGAAGAGTTATGACAACGGAAGTCCAAAATGCTTGATCGCCACGTGGTTCAGGGAGACTCAATAGTTCCCCGGAAGTTCGTGGTGGGACATTTGAATGCATGATTAGATAGAACTACGATTTTTGGTAATACGTAGTGAATAATGGCTTTGATTTGCAATATTTATACAACATATCGATGTGTATGTAGTTACATCAATATTTGAAAAAGTTAAATTTGCTAATATTTGAGGATTAAGATAAAATAAGAAGTACTTTATTGATACCAATTTGGGAAATGTTTGCTTTGCAGCAGCAAAAGACAAGGCATTGTACATAAGACAGTTAAAAGACTAGAATTAAACAATCGAAAATGTAAACATCTCAAATAGAAATAAAATAGCAGAAAATATACAGTGTGAACAGCTATCTTACCTGTTAACATATACATGTTAGGCTAACGTTGCCTTGGTTACAGAGCCTGTTGCTGTTGTTTATTGCTTTTAATTTTTTTAAACAAATATTATCTTCTTAAACCTGTATGGTAGTCAGGAACATCACTTCCTAATGTTTGATATATTTAGAGGGAGGGGATGGGAAGGAAGGTTTCAAAATTCAGATTAGATTCATTTCTACCATTTCATTAATTCATGGTGGTTTCAGTAATCCCCTGGTAATTGAGGACATAAATAATCTACATGACTAATGCCATCTTTATGACTTTCAGAAAGGACAGGAGACCCACAGGTGCCTATCAATGATTGTCAACTGACAGCACAATGAGTCAAAGCACGAGCAGCAGCAGCATGATGATGATGTTACATGTGTTGTTTTTGGAACATCCATGTAAATAAATGGAATTCAATAAACATTGAATAGCATATCATGCAGTTTGTCTGTGCCTTTTCCTCCGTGTTGTCCGGCATATAGTCTCCCCCATAGTTTGCTGTGCTGCCTGGGGATGCTCCAATCGCTCAGAGAAAGGAGTATGAATGTACGGCTTCCCCACTGACACAGAGAGGAGGAAATAATGGCTGGCTCAAGTCAGCAGGAGCAATTTAACTATCACAAAAGACAACAACAGCAACAACATATAATAATATGTAATCATATTTTTCACAAAACGAAGACCACACCATTGGGAAGCTTAACGTGTGTTTAATAAAAAATAAGGAACAGGGAGAGGCTTGCAAAACTCTGGGAGGTGAGACTCAGGTGCAGGGTGAGGCTCTCAGTGCAGGTCTTCAAGCTCCATTGAATCCCCCTGGGGTTCTTGTGCTGAGAGAGGGAGACAGGAGAAAGGGTTAGATACATCTAGCAACCTATAGGGTGGGAATTGCTGACATATTTTAAACTTACCTTGTGTTTTCACTCTCACTTAAGTCCCTCTCCCTTTGCCATCAATCCAACATCAGCTGAGCTGCAACATAATACAGACAGGTAATAATCAACAGAATCACAAGGACATAATATGGCTCTGCTAAAAACACTCACCCATAAGTTACGTTTTTGTTTACTGTTTGGAAGTCTCAAATATCCACTCTAAATCCATATCAATAGCGATGTATCACAAAAATAGCTCTCTTCCTTATTATTGTGTAACGTTAACTATATTATACTAGCTTGAACTCCAAAATGGATATCCTCATTTCACCACCTCCACCCACTACAATCACACGCCCCAATGTTATATTTAACTAATATTTAACTCCCTCCACCCCGGATAAAAGCACGTTAAGAAGCCCTTTTTCTCTAATTCCACAACGTTGGAGGAAATAACATTAGGAGAACGGATTAATAGGCTGTTCGTGGTTAACATGTGTTGCTAACTTTATCCGGCATTCTAGCCTAATCTGTTATCTGTAAACGTTAAATATACTGATTTAAGGGATAACCCACTAACATCCTGTAATACACATAGCACACATGTAGTTAATTTGATTCAGATGTTCTGATAATATCCGCAATATAAATCTTTAAACGTATTCTTACCTTTAAAAGTCCATCACGAACGGTCTATTATGCTGCAACTCTAGTGCGCTGCTAGCCGCAGATCCTAACTTCCGGGGAACTATTGAGAGGCTCCACGATCCGCCATTGCTGTAAAAAACTGGTCCATTGGAGTGAACGGAGATGTCGTAACTCTTCTATTATATGGCTCTGGACCAAGGGGCAAACTCTGGGGAATAGCCGGGACGCCAATACGGAAGTGCCACACACTGCAGTTCATATATTGGCCGATAGGCGATGGCTGCAGAAAGGAGCAATTTCCATAGACCCCCATGTTAAAATGCCCAATTTTACAGCAGAAAAAAACATGTTTCTACCCCTGGCTCCATACATTTTATTATCGATATAGTTAGATTCCACCTTCATGATTATGGATCTGTGAGTGAATTTTTTTCTAACACGACCCTTTTATTTATATTAGGTCTTAAAGTTTGTGCATAGATTAGGGCGTGGTCACATTGAGTGACGGCTCTGTCAAGTGACTGCTGCTGCTAGCTTCTTGTCTCTCTGCTACCTGCTCCGTGAAGCTAGCTACGGGGACTCTGCCTACTCAGCTCATCCAGGAAACACAACATGAAGCCGGCCGTGGTTGTTTGTTCTTCATGCTTATATATCGGACTATTGTGACTCGCTCTGCGGTTAAAACAGACGGTGCATGAATGCGGTTTTGCGGTAAGTGAAATTCGAGTGCTTTATTTATGTGTTAATGATTTTAATCAGCTACGTCAGTGACCACCAACTGGCGGCCCGCGGGCCACATCCGGCCCGCACGACGGGGGTGACTGTGGCGTTGGCGGAGTGGTTACTGCGTTCGCCCCCCACCCATTTTTTTTTTGTACAACGTCTCGTGAGTAAGGTGCAGTACCGGAGTCCAACAGAGAGGCAGCAGCTGCAGGACAGTAGACTGCGTACTGCGAAACCTTCCCTGCCTTGAAGAAGACGTGATCCTTCGTTGTGAAGAGTCTGCTTTGCTTTGTGCGCTCCGCACCACAGCAGTAGGCCCGCGGCGACAGAGTCCAACAGAGAGGCAGGAGCTGCGGGACAGTAGCCTAGAAGCAGGGTTGGGTTGTAACGGAATATATGTAACGGCGTTACGTAATCAGAATACAAAAATCAAGTAGGCTAACTGTATTCAGCTGGCGTTACATTTGAAAAACGAGTAATCTGATTACAGTTACTTTCGTAAACCGGAAGTGAATACATTTTGGAATACTTATTGGAATTATTGGTGGAAAGGTTTCCTCACAAAATGTAATATTCATTACCGGCAGAACTGTGTGCACACTGCACAGCGCTGCAGCATGTCTGTGAGCGAGAGAGAGATGCAGCATCTGTGAGGCCCCGCCCCCGCACGCAGATGAGAGAGAAATCTCTTAAAATATATTGAAAGTTAGAAACGGAGATGGTTGGATAAAATGTGCAAGATAACGTTTATGTAGCATTTCTTTATTGCCGAAATTATGACATTTCATAACGGGATCAAATCAAAGTGAATGGCCTGCTGCTGCTGAATGCATGGGGCAAGTGACTGAAAAAAGTTATTACATCGTTTCAGATAATAATAATGATAATTCATTCTATTTAGGGGCGCCTTTCAAAGCACCCAAGGACACCTTACAATTCATAACATAACAAGGAAAGGTTTTAAGACAGTACAAAGAATGCAATCCGGGTGATGTTTTTGATGTGGGGTGGAGATGAGAGGGAGCTGTCCAGAATGACGCCAAGATGTTGTGTTTGAGTTCTTGATAAGCCATTAAAACAGTAAAATACGTGTCTCCTGTTCACCAAAACATACCCATCTGTTATGGAAAAAGAAAGTATTCCAAAAGTATTCAAAAAGTAATCTGAATAGGCTACGTAACTGTATTCTGATACTTTCAGAGTATGTATTCAGTAACTGATTACATTTACAAAGTAACCCTCCCAACCCATGCCTAGAAGTGATCCTTCGTTAGCATGAAGAGTCTGCTAAGCTTTATGCGGTCCACACTACCTGAGCGTGCTCCACTAGCACCCCCCCCCCCCTTTCTGGGCTATATAAAAATCGCTGGCCCGCGATAGTGTCTATTGGACACATTTTGGCCCTTGGACAAATATAGTTGGTGATCCCTGAGCTACGTAATGAATGTTAAGGGTTAGCGTGTAGCGAGTGGTAGCTACATCGGTGCTAACGATGCTAATCGTAGCCTCCAAGTTAAAATAATAGACTGTATATATAAAGGTTCAAACGAAATAGACAAGCGTTAAGTGGGATAATACTGTTGAACAAACGGCTTCTGTTTGAGGTTGATAAAATAAGGTCATCCTTGTAACGTAGAGAGATATTTTATTATGTAGGTAGGTCGGAACTGTATGCATCGCTAAGGTTAATTTAAATTGGCTATGCTCAAGTATGTAGACAAGTTAACGTTGAAGTAGTGTATGTGAAATCAACCTCACAATAAGATGTGTATATTACAATTATTAATGTCATATTTCAAGATGATTACTTAGATATTACAATATGGTTGGTTGAGCTGGAGTTCATTATTCAGCTTACACGTTAACGTCACAGTCATATCTGAAGAACGAACCCAAACCTTGTTGTTTTTATTAATTGCATTACCAAATTGGTATCAAATAAACAGTAAGCATTGGTAACACAACTTCCAAAGTTACAGTAAAATAAAAAGGACCCTGACTCGGACAATACACAATCCAACATGTTCAACAGAAGAGAATAAGTTATATTGTTTGTACACATGGTACTTTACATATATATATATATATATGTTTGTTTAAGGTGTCCAGGTGATGCAGACAGGCTGGACCAGAGAGTGAGAGACAGAACTGGACTCCTCACAGCAGTGAACTTCAGCACAGGTACAAAGACTCTTTTTTTCATACTGTACAAATAATCAAGAAAGATATTGGTTTAAATAAATGAAGTATTGACTTTAATACTCTGACAGAGTTGGGTGTAACGCGTTACAAGTAATATTACTTTTGTCGGTAACGGAGTAGTGTAACGCGCTACTTTTATAATTCAGTAATCACACTACAGTTACTAACATTGCCCCGACACGCGTTACTTCGTTACTTACTAAAATCAGTCATAATAAAACCTCAACAAACACCTGCAAAGAACACATGCTAAGGTGAAGCTAACGCACAGCTATTTGTTGTTTGTTTATATCACACAGTCTGTTCTTCTACTCTGTTTTCCGGTTGTTGCCTGTTTTGAATGACGAATACACACTACCGCCACCTGCTGGTAAGGAGAGTTATTGCCACTCACGCATGCGCAGTTCGTACGTGCTCGGCTGAAGTCTTTGCGGTGTCTGGTTCCAGTGCAACACATGGCCAACACGCAGGAGAACACGCCGACGCAACAGCTTGAGCAGATATAGACTGCGCAAAATATACAGATAGCAGGAGACAGAGGACAGCCATGGTCCGATAGGAAAACATTCAGGATCTGGATCAGTCTTATGCGACAATGGAAACTGAACTAAAGAGAACATTTGAAACTTTAGCAGTCTGCATGATCTGCCTGCAGGGAGGGGCGGGCCGGCCCTGCGAGTAAAGTAACGAGTTACTTTATGTAGAGAGTAACGAAGTAGTGTAATATATTACTTTTTTTAAAGTAATATGTAATATATTACTTTTTTTTAGTAATGACCCCATCTCTGTACACTGATATACATTCCATTAAACAATACTAAATACTAGATCACCTACACATCAGTTAAGATGAGGGTTTTTTCCATGCAAAAAGTTACATTTAGATGTTAACAAGCAATATGACTTTGTCAGCTTTCTAATGTAATGTATTGAAGGCAAAGATATTTAACACATAGTGAGAACTGCTACTATTTATCTCTCAATATTGTCTGTAAAAAACGTGGTAAAAGTTATTATTTCAGTGAGACAACAGAGCAAGCTTCTACAGTTGCACTACGTTTTGATAACAGTTAAATATTATTTTGATAATAACATATATTTCAATGTTGATGAACTTCATACTGTTCATACATAATCTGATTGTCTTTGTAGCTCACTGTTGAAATAAAAAAAATTACAAAATAATTATATCTACACTACAGCCCCTAAACACACAAACACACCGCTTTCATAAATAACACACTTGTTCTGCAATAATATGTTTTATGTTTCCTGTCATTTTTGTTAGGAAAGGACATGCCTGAAAGACACAACATGTTCTCCTTCTCTGAGGGTCAAGAAGAACATCCAAGAGGAACATTAAAAGCTGATGTTATGAGATTTTAAGACCAGTACAGGACATTCACTAACGGCCGGTCCACACACAGGCATGAAAAAAATCTTTCAAAGCTTCGCCCATTCACTTGAATGGGGTGACGTAGAAGATTTTGAATCTTCGCCGAACTGCATTGTGGGGAGCGGAGCATGGCTTTGCAAGCATCGTGAGCATCAAAAGTTGAGCAATGTTCAACTTTTGATGCTCCCGATGCTTTCGAAGCTGGCATCAGCCAATCAAATCCCGTTTATGCAAATCCCGCCAGTACAAGCGCTAGCCAATCAAACCGCGTGCAAGCTGGGAGAGCCAGACCGCAGTTCATTTCCTCATATTCCAAACGAGAAATTACGGTAGCAAATCACCCGGTTCTTTACGACCAGAACTATTTACCGGGATACAAACCGGAGGAACCAGGCATGGAGGGAGGTGGCAGAGACAGTGGGTGAAACTGGTAGGTTTTCGCCTGTTTGGGGATTTTATATCCAGTTTACTTCGTTTTAACATTGCTATTGCTTTGTATTTCGGGGGCGGGAGATTCATGTGATTGGTTGTTGGTCGCCTTGGGCATGTGAAATCGCCAAGCTTCAGACACGCCCAGCATCAAGATTTTTTTCATGCCTGTGTGTGGACGGGCCGTAAGAAACTACTTTTATTGTGAAAACACAGTCAGCTGATCGAATGCACCTATTTCCACATCTACACTCCATCCGCTGATTATTTCTATTTGCCTCACTTTATGAGCTTCACATCACTTGTGCCGCAGAGTTTGCAACGTCACAAATAAATGGGGCCAATCTTCAGTCAGATGTGAATGTGTAATCTAACATTTTCAGTAAGAATAATGGACAAAAGGAGTGCAAATACAATTTATTGAAATGTGAACCAAAAGTTAATCAAATGTTTTAAATAAAAAGCACATATGGACAGAAGGTGTAAACCTATTAAATGTAAGTAAGTAAACACATTTAGTAGATAAAGTGACAGACTAGGCCTGTGCAGTTGGTATCAGCTTTGCCCAGCATGGGTTCCTCCATCAGGCCTGGTCCTCCTCGCTGAGGAAAGACCCTCAGTCCTCTCCAAACCAACAGACAGGACGTCCATCACACGGAGGTTTCTCCCTGAAGTCTCTGCAGCTCTCTGGACACCATGCTGTCTCAATCCGTCCACACTGAATATGAGAGGGGGAAAATGAAAATAATAAATGCTTTAGACAATAAGAAACATAAAGTCGACTGTTGAATTGCTCAGTTTTTTTAGATTGTCAATACTATTACTGTATAACTAATATATTACATTACATTGCATTTAGCTGACGCTTTTATCCAAAGCGACTTACAATAAGTGCGTTCGACCAACAAAATACAAACTTGAAGAAAACAGAATCATATAAGTACATCAGGCTTCATAGAGCAAAAACATTTCAAGTGCTACTCAACTGGCTTTAGATAAGCCAGCCCTTTATTAGTATATAAGTGCTTTGTTAATAGTTATATCGCTCTAAGTGGAGTCGAAAGAGATGAGTTTGCAGGACAGCAGACTGAAGTCTGCGCCGGAAGGTGTGTAAGCTATCTGCTGTCCTGATGTAAATGGGGAGCTCATTCCACCATTTAGGAGCCAGGATAGCAAACCCACGTGTTTTTGCTGATGGGAACTTGGGTCCCCTTCGCAGCGAGGGTGCAGCGAGCCGTTTGGTTGATGCAGAGCGGAGTGCACGTGCTGGGGTGTACGGTTTAACCATGTCCTGGATGTAGGAAGGGCCAGATCCATTCGCAGCATGGTACGCAAGTACTATTGTCTTGAAGTGGATTCTAGCAGTTATCGGAAGCCAGTGAAGGCAGCGGAGGAGCGGCGTGGTGTGGGAGAATTTAGCAAGGTTGAAGACCAGGCGAGCAGCTGCATTCTGGATGAGCTACAGAGGTCGGATGGCACATGCAGGTAGACCAGCCAGGAGGGAGTTACAGTAGTCTAGGCGTGAGATGACGAGAGCCTGGACCAGAACCTGCGTCGCTTTCTGGGTCAGCTGGGGACGCATCCTCCTGATGTTGTAAAGTGTGTATCTGCAGCAGCGGGTTGTAGCAGCTATGTTTGCAGTGAAGGACAGGTTGTTATCTAGGGTCACACCCAGATTCCTTGCAGTCTGAGTCGGGGAAACAACAGAGGTGCCAATGTTGATTGTTAGGTCAAGAGTGGGACAATCTTTTCCCGGAAGGAAGAGCAGTTCAGTCTTGTCAAGGTTGAGCTTGAGGTGATGATCAGACATCCACTGAGAGATGTCAGCTAGACAAGCAGAGATGCGTGCGACGACCTGGGTCTCTGAGCGGGGAAAGGACAGAATTAATTGGGTGTCGTCAGCGTAGCGGTGGTATGAAAAACCATGCGGGCTAATGACTGATCTGAGCGAGTTTGTGTACAAGGAGAAGAGGAGGGGACCAAGAACAGAGCCCTGAGGGACCCCTGTAGTTAATTGACAAGGGTCGGACTCGGACCCTCTCCAAGTAACCCTGTAGGTGCGGTCTTTGAGGTATGAGGTGAGGAGGGAAGTGCAGAGCCTGAAACTCCAAGTGCTTGGAGAGTGCGAAGGAGGATCTGATGATTCACCGTGTCGAATGCAGCAGACAGGTCCAAAAGGATGATGACAGAGGAGAGGGAGGCTGCTTTAGCAGTGTGCAGTTCCTCAGTGACAGCAAGGAGGGCAGTTTCTGTGGAGTGACCTGCCTTGAAACCAGACTGGTGCGGATCCAGAAGGTTGTTCTGATGGAGATAGCAGGAGAGTTGTCTAAAGACAGCGCGTTCAAGTGTTTTAGACAGGAACGGGAGGAGAGAGACAGGCCTGTAGTTTATAACATCTGACGGGTTGAGAGTGGGTTTCATTAGGAGAGGGTTTACTCTTGCCTCCTTGAGACTGTTTGGAAAGTGACCAGAAGTGTTGATGAAACGGGTGAGAAACGGTAGAATATCAGGAGCGATAGTCTGAAGGATGTTTGAAGGGATAGGGTCCAGAGGACAGGTGGTAGGGCGGGCAGAGGTAATGAGGGTAAGAACCTCACTTGGAGAGAGAGGGGAAAAGGAGGTCAGTGTGTGGGTGAAAGGAGGGTCTGATGACCCAGCGGTGAGTAGAGGTGAGTCAGAAAAAGAAGAGCGAATATCATCAACCTTTTTTTCAAAGTGGTTAACAAAGTCGCTTGACAGAAGGGAGGAGGGGGAAGGGGCTTTGGGGGGGTCCAGGAGGGAGGAGAAGATGGAAAATAGTTTTTTGGGATTGGAATAGGAAGATTGGATCTTATCTTGAAAGAAAGTGCTTTTTGCCTGAGAGATCGAAGCAGAGAAAGAGGAGAGGAGAGCCTGATAGGTTAGGAGGTCGTCACGGTGTTTGGATTTCCACCATTTCCGCTCTGCTGCCCGAAGGACGGTTCTATTAGCACGCAGTGCATCATTTAGCCAGGGAGCAGGAGGGGACTGACGAGCCTGCCGAGATGTGAGAGGACAGAGAGAGTCCAGAGAGGATGAGAGAGTAGAGAGGAGAGTTTCTGCAGCAGAGTTTGGAGGTAGGAGTTGGAACGAGTCAGAGGAAGGGAGGGCTGAGAGCACAGATGAGGCAAAGGTAGAGGGGGAGAGGGAACGAAGGTTACGGCGGACAGGTGCAGGATGGGAAGAGATTAGTTTGTTATGTTTGGAAAGGGGTAGAGAGAATGAAATGAAGAAGTGATCGGATGTGTGGAGCGGGTTTACAGTGAGGTTAGAAGTAGTGCAGTTCCTTGAGAATATGAGATCAAGGACATTGCCAGCTTTATGAGTTGGTGGGGACGGAGACAGTGAGAAAGCAAAGGCGGTTAACAGAGATGTTAGTTCGTCTATCTTCCCCGTCTGGAGGTTGAAGTCTCCGAGAAGTACAGCGGGAGGACCAGTTTCAGGGATGTGTGAGAGGAGATGATCTAATTCCTCCAAGAAGTCCCTCAAGGCGCCTGGTAGAGAACAACAATGGTTAATTGTATAGGATGGGTTACTGTGACGGCATGGAATTCAAAGGTGGAAGGAGTGAAGTTAGGTAGCTTGAAGAGGGAAAAGCTCCATTTGGGAGAGAGCAAGAGACCAGTGCCACCTCCTCTGCCAGTGGGTCTAGGTGTATGGGAGAAGGAATATGCTGTGGAGAGAGCTGCTGGGGTGGATGTGTTGGATGGAGTAATCCACGTCTCAGTGAGAGCAAGGAAATCCAGAGACTGCAGGGAAGCATAGCCAGAGATGAAGTCAGCCTTAGGAACAGCTGACTGGCAGTTCCACAGGCCGCCTGAAACTAGATGTTGGATCTCAGTGGAGCATGTGGGATAGACGAGAGCAGGCCGGTTATATCGATTACGAGATACACGGGGCCAGTGATAATTGCGAGAAGACACAAACAGGAATGGAGAAAATACACATGATTATAGCATGAGGGGCTAAACAACCAAAGAAAAGAAAACACCAGCGATACTTAGCTCAATCAGAGTAGGATTTGCCTCCTCTTTGCCTCGCTCGTGACTCCTGCAGGACTCTAATGTCTTGGCCAGTCTTAGCCTGTCTGACGCTAGAGCTGATGCTCCAGGAAAGTGCTACCTAAAATGGACACCTGATTGCTGAGTTCTCACAGCTGTGGGGCAACGTCCCTTTAATTAGTTAACTCTCTGCAGCTGGTGGCCCTCAAAAGGAAATCTAGACTGGCTTCCTCCTGATTTGTTATTGTCTTTTAAGTCAATTACATTAAACCCTAAGTCAGGGGTGGGGAACCTTTTTCCTCTCAAGGGCATGAGGAGATCTATGGATATATCTCTCAACACCCATATGAAACAGAACTGGAAGCAGATTTTCTTTTTCTTTATGGATTTTTTACAAATCACTCTCCTTTCAAACTGTATTCTTGTTTATTAATAACAACTTTTTTTTTACTGTCATATAGTATTTTATACCCGTTTACTTTATTCTCTTATTTTTTTATAACTATAATGATCATATAAATATGTGCCTTTACCTCACTGGTTGGAGAAAAAGCTTCTTATATTCGTTAGCATAGCTAGCTAACCAGATGCTAATAACAACAAAGTTATTGACTGTATGATCAGTATGACAGATGAACAGATCGCCACTGGGCTTTCAACTAAAGACACAGCCACGCAAAAACTGCGACATGTGTACGACTCCTTATGGCTACTGACATTTGTGAAGTCCCGGCCCGGACCGGCGTTCTGGTGCTCTGCTCTCCCGCAGCTCTGCTCTAAACCCCTGTCGGACGAGACATATACCACGTGATGACACGTTAGGCTCGTGTTGTGTTCAAGGACCCTGACCTTGGCCAGGAAAAACAGGCACTCGCTTGTTTAATTATTTTGCGGTCTAGATTTCTTAATTTTTTTTGTTTTTTGCGTGTGTTACCTCGAGGGCCGTATCAAATTGTCTCGCGGGCCGTATAAGGCCCGGGGGCCGGAGGATCCCCACCCCTGCCCTAAGTTATAAAGTTATGAGTTTAACCCTTAATACAGTTACACCTACTCAATAAAGCTCTTAGTATTCTACAAATGTTTAAATCAAAGTTAACCCTAGCAGTCAGTTAGTTCACTTTTAAGGTTTCAGTCAAATTACTTGTTCCCAAGTTTCTGCCTGACAGATACTGTAGCGGTTTTGAGATTTAAAATCACAATTTCAGTCAGATCAACTACAGAGCATTGATACAGAGTACACACACTGAAACAGATTCTAGAAGTCTCCAGTAGCTTTCCTGTCAAAATCGAGTTGCACACATATATCAGGTTAAGAGGCACATTCAAATAAAGATTGGTCTTTAAATACATTTTGTCTTTTGAATTGTTTGTCTAAAGTCAAGGATCTAGAACTGGTACTTAGTTTTAATGATACAGTCTGGATATTATGCTGTTTGGAGGAGGCCTCACAGGTAAGAGCACTAACTAGCTACCATCACATGTACCTTAGCTTGACTTAAATGTATTAAACGTATAGTTAAGTGATATCAAAATATAAATAACTAATGTCATGCAAACATATTAATATTTGCTTGATTCCAGTGTTGAATTTAGCACAATTGCATACAAACATTAAGGGATTTTAAGATTCTGAAGTATTATGCTAAAAACTCAATAACTTAGATTATTATTTATAGTTTCATGTCCGCTTACCTTAGAAACGTAAAATGCCACGGCAGTATGCAGATGGAGAGCATGTTAGCTTAGCTTGGTAGCTTCAGCTAGCTCTGGAACTTCCAGCTCGGTGGCAGCAGGTCCCGCCTCGGCTCCGCCTCGGCTCCGCCTCGGCTCCGCCTCGGCTCCGCCTCGGCTCCGCCTCTTTGCCCTTATTTGGAGCAGGCGGGAGTTGAACTCTGACGTCACTGTCGAGCCGCCGACTCCGCCTACTAAGGGCTTCTCGGCAACTCTGCAGAATCCTATGGGTGACGTCACGGACCCTACGTCCATTTATATATACAGGCTATGCTCTGGACCAAGCGGCAAACTCTGGGGAAGAGCCGGGACGCCAATACGGAAGTGCCACACACTGCAGTTCATCTAGTGGCCAGTAGGAGCAGGCTGCAGAAGGGAGACATTTCCATAGCCCCCCTTGTTAAAATGCCCAACTTTACAGCAGAAATAAACATGTTTACATCGTGGTTCAAAAAACCATATTCTCTGTATAGTTAGATTCCCCCTTCATGACTACTGTGTGGGGGGTGAATTTTTTCTCAACTCATCTGTTTAATTAATATTAAGCCTTAAAGCTTTTGCATAAATTAGGGCGTGGTCACTTTGATGGACACGTACATGCCTCACTGTCAGCTAACAGCAACTTGTCCACTCTGCTAGGCTACAACCATAGAGGCTACAACGTTAGTTAGTTGTAGTTACTGTACTTGACCCTTTAGCCGTGTTCGTGGTGATTGTGCCTTTTAGGGAATATTGTTACAAATACTAGACAATTAAAATGTTGTGCTGTGCGCTTGAATGTACTAACAGAACTTCCAAGAAGTCTAAAATGATAATATTATACATGTTAACCCCGTTCGCAGGTATTTGTGTGCTTGGTAGCTTAGCTTGCTACTTATTAGCCAGCTAAGGACGTAACCCAGATAGCAAGCGGATGTGGCCCACTTCAGGCAATGATGCAGCACTGCTGGCCTTCTTCTGGCCCGGACCAAACAGATGTGTGCCTAAAGTGGCCCACTTGTAAAATAGCAAATATGGCCCACATATCCCAAAGCAAATGTGGGCCTTTTTTGGCAAAGATGCGGTGCTCCTGCAATGTGTAATCTGGATGTCACCCTAAAGTAGCCCATATGGGAAATGGTGAATATGGCCCAAATATCACAAAACAACTGTGGGCCACCTTTGGCAAAGATGTGGCAGAATGGACAAAGGTTAATCTGGGTGTAAACCAAAAGTGGCCCATATATGATGAAGCAAATGTTGCCCAGTTATCTTAAAACATATCTGGGCCAGTTTAGGCAAAGATGTGGCACAGTAATCCGGATGTGAACCTAAAGTGACCTACATATGACATGGCAAAAATGGCCCAAAATACTTTACAACAAATTTGGACCACTTTTGGAAAATGTAAGGCACAGTCAGCACTGGCTAATCAGAGTGTGAGCCTAAAGTGGCCCACATTCGACATGAAAAATATGGCCCAAATATAAAAAAAACAGACGTGGGCCACTTGTGGTAAGGATGCCGCACAATTGGTACCGGCAAATCTTGATATGAGCCTGAAGTGGCCCACAACTGATGCAGCAAATGTGGCCCGGTTATCTTAAAACATATCTTTGCCACTTTTGGTAAATATACGGCACAGTCAGCACTGGCTAATCAGAGTGTGAGCCTAAAGTGGCCCACATTTGACATGAAAAATATGGCCCAAATATAAAAAAACAGACGTGGGCCACTTGTGGTAAGGATGCTGCACAATTGGTACCAGCAAATCTTGATATGAGCCTGAAGTGGCCCACAACTGATGCAGCAAATGTGGCCCGGTTATCTTAAAACATATCTGGGCCACTTTTGGTAAATATACGGCACACTTTTGGCGAGGATGCAACACTTTTGGCACAGGCTAATCCAGATGTGAGCCTTTTGAACGCAGCATATCTGACTTGAAGCAAGCGCGAAAAAAAAGCGCCATAGAGACCGAAGTCAGTTGGAAGGATTGTCGGTGGAAAACTGTGCAAAAGTGGAGTCACGGTAAGTTTTAAATGAAATGATAAACATGACTTTCTGCTGGCAATCGGTATCTTAATCTATATTCTCAGTTGGA
The DNA here is from genome assembly GCF_902827175.1 of Gymnodraco acuticeps. Classification (NCBI taxonomy): domain Eukaryota; kingdom Metazoa; phylum Chordata; class Actinopteri; order Perciformes; family Bathydraconidae; genus Gymnodraco; species Gymnodraco acuticeps. The sequence continues at coordinate 1,956,842 of NW_022990311.1, forward strand.
GCTAACTCCAGATCTTTAAGCTAATATTCTCAGTTGGAGCTAACTCCAGATCGTTAAGCTAATATTTTCAGTTGGAGCTAGGGTTGCCAACCGTCCCGTATTAGCCGGGACGTCCCGTATTTGAGCCAAAAGGGGACATTGTTTGTCCCGGATTCCCGGTAAAGGGAAAAAGAAAAAATATGTTTCTGTTTGCACGCAATGCAGTGTGTCTGGCTGCGTGCCTGTGTGTTTGTGTGCTGTATGCGAAGGGCGCTATAGGACCGCTCAGTTGACAGGGCAGGCACAATGCTCGCACGTGTGTGTGTGTGTGAGATTTTCGCGAGCGCGGCATCATTGTTTGTGTGTGGCATGTCAGCCTGTTCAGTTGTGTGGGAAAATGAGCGCTGCCGGTGGAGGTGATAATGAAAGAGGAGAAGAGAGAGAGGATGTGGTTCTGGGCCCTGGCCCTTCTAAAAAGAAAATACATGTGTCTTACAACCAGTGTTGTGCTAGTTACTGAAAACCAGTAACTAGTTACCATTACTAGTTACTTACACCCAAAAGTAATGCGTTACTGTGAAAAGTAACGTTTTCGTTACTTGAAAAAAGGGCTCCCATTAATGCCCTTATAGCCTTCATTTCAGTACTGTTATTGCATTGGAGAATAATACAATCTGTTGATCAACTTGACATGCATTATATGCAATCTGGATTGCATCGATATTAGCTGGCTTTCCATTTTTGTATATTCTTTCTCCAGGTAGTTGGAAAAAGTGTTCCGTCCCATATGCCGTGTGCCGCCCGGACATGCTATCATGCTAACTAGCTCCCTGAAAGCGGGTGACTCCACTGTAGCAATAGCCTGCATGTGTTCTACAACATACCGTGCAATGGCTTTATCGACTTTTCCCTGGCTAGCAGTCCCTTGGTTAAAATCCAGCCACTGTTGCTTAGGTGGAGGTGGAGTGGCGTCGGCTGAGTCTCTGTGGTCTTAGCTACTAGCTTCGTCCCAGCATGTTGTTTTTGCAGATGTTTTAAGATATTTGAATTACTGGTTTGGGCAGTAGATAGGATCTTTGACCCGCCAGGACACAACTTACATTTAACTAAAACGTTCTTTTCTTTGTGCTCGACAAAAGTGAAATAGTGAGAATATCTCCAGGTGGAGAAACTAGACTTGAGCTCCGCCGCCGCCATGATAGTCTTGTTAGTAAACAACACAAACACGCCCACAGCCCATCTCCGCATGTGAAACAGGAAGTATCAAAGTACATTTACTCAAGTACTGTACTTAAGTACAGTTCTCATCTCTGTTCGCCTGGCTGTTGACTAAATAAAAAAACTAACGCAGTAACGGAGTAACGCACCATGTAGTAACGGTAACTGAGTTACTGAATTTAAAAAGTAATGTGTTAGAGTACTAGTTACTGCCAAAAATAACGGCGTTACAGCAGTGGCGGCGCCAGAGATTTTCTCTAGGGGGTGCTGTGGGGTAGCTTGACGTTTCATAGAGGGTGCTCAAACATTAAGGGTTTCCCATTAATGCACCAGCGCTACAGTTGAATTTTCTACTGCAACACTCCCCACACACACACAGTGTACCCGCGACTGTTACAATGAAGGCTCGATAATCAGCTCACGGCATATAGGTGTAAGCAGGGGTAAAGTGCTATTTTTACAAGTCGGGGGTGGACCTCACCTCCTCTAGGAGGGACCTCACCTCCTCTAGTGGGGTCCGGGGGCATGCTCCCCCGGGAAGATTTTTTAAAAATATTGAAGTTAAAAGCATCAATCTGGTGCACTTTGAGAGCAACATTAAGAGATCTATGGATACATCTCTCAACACCCATATGAAACAGAACTGTAAACAGATTTTCGATTTCTTTATAGATATTTTACAAATCACTCCCCTTTTAAAACAAACCGTTTGAGACCCACTGAGATAACTAGACTAAAGTTAACTAAACACTGAGAGTCCTTTACTTCACCTGAGCTGAGGTTATCTGAGACTCTCAGTCTGACAGGAGATAGTTCTTCCTCCACCTTGTTGTTGAAAAAGCTCCTTATATCCGTTAGCTTGGCTAGCTAGCACCAGATGCTAACCACAACGATCTCCAGTAGATACCCACCGGTGCGCGAGCTCTCTCGCTCGCGCACGCACACAAAATGGCTCGTGCCACACACACACACAGAGCAGAGCTTGAATTAAACACAGAGACCCAGAAATAAGCTACTTGTACTCACGAGGCTATGCTATTATGTGCAGAATCCCTCTCGCTTTCAGGCGGTTTTGATTGAGTGTCCACATGTGGACGTTTAAGGACTAAAAAACGATAAATGTTTCACTTTGCTGTTAGCAAATAATGTGGCGCTCTAGCTAACAGGAAGTCACTCAAGTGTCACAAAGTTATTTAGCCTATGGGTAGGTCAAAAATCGAATGGGTGCTGGCCATTGGCCTAATCATATCACCTGTGTTGGCTTTATGTTTTTGGTCAAAAATGTGTTTCTTTCACATTTGCATTGATGTAATCAATACTTTTTCTAATTTAATTTAATAAAAATAATAATAAAATAAATAAATAAATAAAAACACATATTTCTTGGGGGTGCCTAGGGGGTGCTTTGGCAATCCTGGGGGGTGCTTAAGCACCCACTAGCTCCCCCCTAGCTCCCCCCTGGCGCCGCCCCTGGCGCCGCCCCTGGCGCCGCCCCTGCGTTACAGTAACGCGTTACTTGTAACGCGTTAGTCCCAACACTGCTTACAACACACAGTGGGAAGAAAAATACAGTTGGGTAAAGCCCGTGAGTGGAGATCTGTCTCGGGTCTTCTGCACCTTGTGTCGGAGGGAGTTTTCAATAGGTCACGGTGGAGAAAACGACCTGAAACAGCATAATTAAAAAACTAATTAAATAACATAACCTTAACCTAACCCTAAAACCGAAATAAAGTAACAAAAAAAGTAACTAAATCCGCCAGAAACCCGAAAATCTTCGCGTGCACGCCGGGGACACATGCATGTGTCCCGTTTTTCCATTTCTGGAAGTTGGCAACCCTAGTTGGAGCTAACGTCATTTAAAGAGCCTGTGACAGCATCCCAACAACTGTTGTGCAATGAAATATTGGGCTACTAGTAATCTCGAACCGTCAGTTTAAAAAAGAAAAAGCGATACCGTTCCGTTAAATATAAATAATTTCGAACATCGCGGGGAAATTCCTTCGACTCATTTTGAAGTTTTGGGGGAAGCCGGAAGTGACGTCAATGCGGGAACGCTTCACTGTGCGGCGAGAGAGCCAAACACGGACAAAGTGTGTTGTCATGCGTAGAAATGGTGAATTACTGAGTTTAGGCACGTTAATAACGTTTTAATGAAGTTGACTACAGTATATTCATATTTGTCAGTGCTTTCATGTCAATTCGGCGAACATAAACATAAATGATCGTGGTGAAGATGATGATTACATTAGGATTAAAAATCGGTAGTGAGAGCTACTGAATTTCCTCCCGTAGGATGTGATATAAAAACATATCGATTATTTTTGTAGTTGTAAACTCAAGTGGATGAAACTACATTTATTAGTGTTTTCATGTAAATTCGGCGAACATATGATACACTAAATGATCGTGAGAATGATGATTAAAAATCGTTTGTTTGTGCCGGTCTGCATTTCCTGATGAGAAAACAAACCGATGCTTTTTGTAGTAGTACACCAACATGGATTAAACGTGTGGTTTTTTTACCACAATGTTGGGGAAATTAATGGATAAAATGCACGTATTATTATTATTCCCACTCCAATCGGGACACTAGGTCCACCGTTTCCCCGCAGCGAGGCTCCCCCCGTTGACAGTTTACGTGGGCTGGGTGCAGTGGCGGACTGGCCATCGGGACGAATCCCGATGGGCCGGTACCGAAGTGAGCCGGTCGGATAAGTCGCTAGCACATCCCCCATAGGCGGCGCGTGAGGCTCAGGTTTGGGAAGGCTAAATAACTTTTTTTACGCCTCCGCCGTCTATAGAAAAGAGATCAACTCAGTGTGCGGAGTTTAAATCTCTCAAGTCATATTACAGGATAAAGGAAATACAGTTTAAACTACCGTATGCAGAGAAGACGCCGACGTGTCGCACTTATCATTCATATTACATCATCAATCAGATCATCGATCATATATAATATCATAATATATCATATATTTCCTTATCTGAGTCAGCTTCTCCAGCCGTATCTGGCCGTGCAACACTTACAGTGTCACATACTGTATGCAGAAGTATTATTTTAAGCAACACATTATGTTGACGAAACACTCGAGTCAAATGTAATTAAAGTCAGATCCACTCGTGTCTTAGACGTGAACGCGCTCTCAGCTGGTGAGAGAAACCCTGGCTTGATTTACCGAGTTGATAACCAGCGTCGTAGGACCGCTTAGCGAGATCTCGTTTGTTAGTTTGTTGTTGTTAGTTAGTTACTCAAACATATCCAGGGTATGTTGAACTGGCTTCGTAGTGCAGGGCACAGGTGGCTAGCAGCGCTAATGTCAAAGACACACACATTGCATTATATTTGTATTTTACCAGGATGCAGTGACACAAATATTTACATATTTACATTTACTATCTACAGCACCCGCCGCCCCTGACATCCCCCACTCCCCCCGTTGACAATTTACTAGCGGTACCGAAGTGGGCCGGTCGAGAGTCCCGGGATGATTTTTAGTCCCATTCCACCACTACATGACCGTATGATCGCCCATATTGACGCACCTAATTCCTAAACTTCTAACAGATACAACATAAACCGATCCTTCAGCCTCATATGAGCTCTGAGACACGTTCAAAATTAAACTGTCATCGCTGTCTGAGCTTGCTGCTGTGTGCGCCATCGTGCGTTTACATGCAGATGCTGGGATCCTGAACGGTGCAGCTGGAGCGCTGTGCCCGCAATGACGTCACACGTAATTTGGCGGGACTTGAAGAATCCCCGAGAAGATCCAGAAAATGGTCAACATTGAAGGGCAGATTAATGGTTATCAAAGTACAAATATCCAAAATCAGTCCAGTAACGGTTTTCAAGGGGACAATATTTACTCAAATTGATGGGTTTGGATGATGGGGGAAACTCGTGTCACAGGCTCTTTAAGCTAATATTCTCAGTTGCAGCTAACTCCAGTCAAGCTAATATTCTCAGTTCGAGCTAACTCCAGTTAAGCTAATATTCTCAGTTGCAGCTATCTCCAGTTAAGCTAATATTCTCAGTTGTTATGCTGTAATATTAGAGTTAGCTACAAACTGAAAATCCAACAGGTAGCCTAGTGAAGTAAAGAGAATCGTTTTTGTTATCCCCCAGCAATATCTGATTTGAAGCAAGCGCGAAAAAAAGGCGCCCTCAAGACCGAAGTCAGTTGGAAGGATTGTCAGTGGAAAACGGTGCAAAAGTCAAGTCGCGGTAAGTTTGAAATGAAATGATAAATATGACTTTATGCTGGTAATCGGTATCGTACTAAGCTATATTCTCAGTCTCAGTGGAGCTAACTCCAATTAAGCTAATATTCTCAGTTGGAGCTAACTCCAGTTAAGCTAATATACTCAGTTGGAGCTAACTCCAGTTAAGCTAATATTCTCAGTTGTTATGCCGTGATATTAGAGTTAGCTACAAACTAAAAATCCAACAGGTAGCCTACTGAAGTAAAGAGAGTCCCTTAACACTACACTAATTGTTTATCCCCCAGAAATATGTGTAATTCTGTGAATGTAAAACCCACACACCTCAAACTTTCATTATTCCTGTGTTATTTTCCAAAGATAATGTACACTTTTTAATATTGTAGTTAATCTCCTGTAAGCAGTTTGTTTAAATGTATCAGTCATGTTTTTTTTTTTTGTAGAAGCGCACCATTTATTGATTTGTTGTAAAAACGAATCGGAACTGAACTTGATCACAATAATAATAGATACAATTCATACCAATTTTGGGAGGGAGTAAGGCATCACATGTTTTTATTTGTAGGAAGTTGTTAAATTATAGCAAAAACCCTGTTACACATTTTGTTTTTGTCATGTAATTTGTTTGTATCATGATGTTTTTGACCTTAACAGTCATATTCACACTATGTTACAGAAATTTGAAGGTGGGCAGAAAATAGTGGTAGAGTGGCAAGTGCACTATCACCATTAAGGTAAACTGCTTCCATGTGATACATTTCGCTATACTATGAAGTATCAATGTTAAATGTTGTTTCTTCTTTCTAATTCTCAAAGAGTAATTGTTGTAATTGCTGTCTCATGGAGAGGGAAAAGTGGAATATCACTCGCAGCAATTTCAGGAAAAGGGCTGTTAAAAGAGTCAACCAGTTGTTAGAATCTTTGGGTGACGAGGATAATTATGTTGAGGATAATGCTGAAGAGAACTATAGTGTTGAACATGGAGCAGTCGCTTCAGGCTCGGATTTATCACCAAACTTTCAGTCAGAGAGTAATGGGGAAAGTGAATTAACTAGTGACGAGGATAGCCATGTGGATGAAAGAGGGGATTTTCCTAAAGATGATTTTGCGGGTTGTTTGAGAAACTGGGCAACACATTTTGGTGTTTCATTGATCGCTTTGTCTGCCCTCTTGTCTATACTGAAACCCCATCACCCCTCTTTGCCAAAAGATGCAAGAACATTCCTCAAAACACAGATGTACCATAGCTTTGCTTCCTTGGCGGGTGGATCATTCAATTATTTAGGTATACAGAATATGTTCAGCCAAATATTTCAGAAGCTTACTTCAGTTGTCCCGAGTCATCACAGTTTCAAATTACAATTAAACATTGATGGTCTTCCAATTTTTAAAAGTTCAGCTGTTCAGTTCTGGCCAATTTTGGGAATGCTTTTTGGGTATTGTAGAAAACCTGTGCTGATTGCTCTTTTCTGCGGGAAGTCAAAGCCTCAGTCATTGTCAGAATATCTGAAGGATCTGGTCTGTGAGTTAAAAACCATGAGCAGTGGATTTGTTGTTAATGGTAAGACCTTCTTCTTGACTGTGTCCTCAGTAATCTGTGATGCTCCCGCGAGGGCCTTTGTTAAGGGTGTTAAGTCACACAATGGATACAGTGGCTGTGATAAATGTGTACAGTCAGGCAATTACATTAATCATCGCATGACATTCCCAGAAGTTGATGCTAGAGCAAGAACTGATGTATCTTTTTCAAATGCAGAGGATGAAGACCACCACGTACAACATTCCCCATTTTGTGAAACATCTGTTCCTATGGTCAGTGGATTTCCACACGACTATATGCATTTAGTGTGCTTAGGTATGGTGCGTCGTCTGCTTGATTTGTGGATGGGCACAAGCGTTAAGTTGCATTCCCGTATTTCATCCAGGAAAATCTCTTTAATTTCAGAAAAATTGCTTGCTCTCAGAAGTTACATACCCTCAGAATTTGCTAGAAGGCCAAGGGCCCTTAATGAGAGGTTGCGATGGAAGGCAACAGAACTTAGGCAGTTCTTACTTTATACCGGTCCAGTAGTTTTGAGGGATGTGCTGACTACTGAGGTTTATCAACATTTTATGCTGTTGTCTGTGAGTATATACATTTTGGCAAGTCCAACATATTGCTTGCTGTTAAATGACTTTGCAAACACACTACTTAAATAATTTGTTAAGCATTTTGGGGAACTCTATGGTCAGGGTTTTTTAGTTTACAACATACATGGTTTGACTCATCTCAGTGATGATGTGAAGGTGCATGGCCACTTAGATTCAATATCAGGGTTTCCTTTCGAAAACTACTTAAAAACAATTAAAAGAATGGTTAGAAAACCTAGCTCTCCACTGCAGCAAGTTATACGCAGAATTTCAGAACTTGATTCAACAAGTTTAAAAGATGAGGAAACTTTGAAAACCCACAAAAAATTGAAGAGGCTGCACTCCGATGGACCTGTTCCACATGGCTTTACAGGAAATGTCTCCCAGTTTAAAGAACTGGCAATAGATGAGTTTGTCATCAGTTCATCAGAGAGGGACAGATGTATCAAGAGGAACAATAACATACTCTTGGTTCAGAATATAATTGTCTTTGAGGGTGAGGAATACATTGTCTGCAAAGAATATAGACACATTGCAAAGTTTTTTGACTATCCCATTGACTCCACAGATTTGGGAATTTGTTTTGTGTCAGATCTGTCACCAAATCTGATGTGTTTCAAGTTAGATACCAATGTGCAGAAGTGTGTCCGGTTACCTTTGGAGGTTGGTTTTGTTGTTCTGCCACTTCTTCATGCAGACCTATCCTAAATTGCGGTCTTAACATATCTGGTGTGGTAACAGTCATTGGGACTGCTGAATTTAACCAAGCTTTTTATCTTGAGGAAAATGATTGATCATTTGTGTGCATAACAGCGGTGACAGTGTCCAGCCTGCCTTCACTTATGTCTGTAGGTGTGTAGTGTGTATCCCATATTATTATGAACATGTATTAATGATCAATTAAGAAATCCTTCACCTTTTAAAGCATAAGGATTATCATAAAAAATGCTTTCTTCTAATTTAAAGACTTCTAATTATGTGAATAAGTTTGCAGTTTGGAAAAACGTAAAAGGTTACTGTGTTTATACTCTTAAAACTAGTAACTGTGTGCCTCTTTCTGTTCTAGGCCATGTTTCACATTGTTGAGTTTCTGGAAACCCAAGAGGTTGAAGTAGTTCCAGCACTGTGGGTTGCAGATGACACCTGTCAGTGGCCAGCTCACTACAAGCACAACGACTTAATTAAAGCCATACAAATGAGGAGCAGCCTGAACACATGTGGGAGGCATTTAGTGTCCGAATTCTATATACAGCTGGTATGCAAATAACATATTTACCGTGAGGATTCACTGTTTTAAAAAATCATAATCTAATGATATTTCTCTTGTTTTTACAGCAAACTACAAAACCGCTCGTCTAAAACTCCCTCAAGCGGAAACCCACACTGATCTTCAAACAGCAGAGGAAGAAGACAAGGATGACCTCCCAAAAAAAAAGCGTAAAAGGCTGTAAGTATTAAAGTGCCATTCTACTACTATTGTTATAGATGTAAATGTTATGGAAAAATCTAAAGTCAACATGTGTGAATTTTTTCAGCTTCTCAGATCTAATATACGACCTCTCAAGAATTAAGACTAATAAAAAATTTTTTTTCATAACTTAAGTATTTAAACAAATATGTTAAAAACACTATCTTAAAAAATGGTGCTCTGAAAACAAAATGCAGTGGGTTTGTCCTCTCCTCCAAACTATCCCTACATACAAATGAGTCATGGTAGATATACATTTTATCTGATATTTCTTTACCACATAATTTATGCTGTATTATTTTTCCTTTGTAATCCCCCCCCAACACCCCAACACACTCACACACAAGACCGAACATTCGATTTGAGAGTGACAGTGATAATGAAGTTACTGTCAAACAAAAAAGGACATTACCACCAGCCCCAAACATAAAAGGGCCAGGCTTTGATATACAGTCTGCATTAAAGAAAATGGTTATGAGCACAAAACCTCCCAAGCAGATGACAAGCCCAGAACCCCGACAGTCAGCGAGACGCCCAAAACCCCGACAGTCAGCGAGAAGCCCAGAACCCCGACAGTCTGGGTCTTTGAGAACCCCAGAACTTCGACAGTCTTTGAGAAGCCCAGAACCTCGACGGTCTGAGATAAATCCTGGAACTCAACGACAAGATGAAAGCCAAGGGGGTCTTGCTCGTAAGTGATTTCACAATTTGCTATTGTTTCGTCCGTAAATGTATGTATATGTATGCGTATATACACACACACAAACACACACATATACTGTATATGAGTAGAGGAGAAATAATGTGATCAAAGATTTGGGATGTGAGAGAATTATCTAACGTTACTCATCCTCAAATATAACCTTATTAGACAACAGTGGTGGAATAAGTATTCCGGTATTTCACTTGAGTAAAAGTAGCAATACTACAGTGTAAAAATACTCTGTTACAAGTAAAAGTCCTGCATTCAAAATCTTACTTAGGTAAAAGTACTCATTATGGCCCATTTCAGAATCATTTATATTATATTAGTGGATTATAAGTAGTGATGCATTAATGTGTACACGCTTTGATGTAGGAGCTGGTAAAGATAGGGCTAATTTTAATTACTTCATATACTGCTGGGTATCTTAACCTATAGTAACATTGTTACAACCTGGCTCAAAGACTGCAACAAAGATGGGAGACGAGTTTAAATTAACGGAAACAAATATGTATTTGAAATATGACATTAAGATCCCTAAGACAGACGTGAAAGTCAGTAATCAGTTGTGTCAGCATGTATGGGTGTGTGAAAATGTGCAACAAAGAAAACGTGCGTGTGTGTGTGTATATATATATATATATATATATATATCACACACACATATATACTATATATATTAGGGCTGTCAAACGATTACAATTTTTAATCAGATTAATCACAGTTTAAAAATGTATTAATCATGATTAATCACCATTCGAACTATGTACAAAATATGCCATTTCTTTATGTATATTGTTATGTATATTGTTTATGTATAAAGACAGCCCACACACCTATCAATCATCAAACCGTGGGGTCTTAATTCATTACGTGTTGATTTCTATCAACGGGGGAGTAGGCTACTTCAGGAAAGTCGACAGGGGGGGGGGGGGGGGCTAGTGGAGTACTTCGTGACCACAGTGTGAACGTTGTGATCAGCTGTTTTAGCGCAGTTCTCCAGTGAAGGGGGGGGGGGAGTCTCCCTCCGCAGCCGGGTGGCGTAGTTTTGGCACAATTCCGTTGTACAGACCGACGTTAACAGCAGCCCTGTCTGTGCACACGGAGACCGACTCTGTCGTCCGGTGATCTAACCGCCTTCTGGAAAAGCTTCACAAGTACGTCGGTACGCAAATGCGCTTTGTGACACAAGTGACGGTACGCATTTCAGATTACGCACATAACCTGCGTACCAGTTATGCACCCCCTGTACTACAGCAAACGTATTCTCCGTCGGGACTTCCTGCAATAACACCACGCCCCGTTATCTTGATTCTGATTGGCCAGAAGACATTATCAAAGATGTTCTATTGAGAAGACGATCACTACGTGACAAAAGTTTTCAAAACCGTTTCTGGTCTTCGGTATTTCCAGACAAGTGGCTACTGAAATCAATCTTACTAACTGCTGCTGTCTGTGCAATTCTCGGCGCGAGTTGGCGGACTTTATTTTGCTTACTTTAACATCATTTTTCATGGTGGGGCTAAGCCATTTCTTGGTATGGGTGTAGCCTACCCCAGCCATACCCTGGCGCTGGCGGATGTATGGGGCGGGCCATTCTGCACATGCGTTAAATGCGTTAAATATTTTAACGCAATTAATTAAAAAAATTAATTACCGCCGTTAACGCGATAATTTTGACAGCATTAATATATATATATGTATATATAAATAATTATTTTTAATCTGGGACATCCCTCTTATTTTTCAATTTCAAGAGCTGGAAAGAGTCATCTTGTAATGCATTTATATATGTTGAATGTCCTTATTTTTTAGCTCTTCTGCATAGACTTCTTACAAATCAAGAGATGATGATGGATCAACTCAAAGTCATTCAGATGACCATGCAGAAAATTCCAGGCGAACCTGCTGGTGGGCCGGATCCCCTTGGCAGGGATATACTGCCGCTAAAAGATATAACCTCCCTGCTGGCTCTGGAGAAACGTCTGAGGGAAGAGGCAGACCTTCAAAACAAAATGGTAATAATTGCCCTTACCAACTTAAAAGGATGGGGAACCCAATTTGAAACTATAGTTATATTTTACTTGCCACCAACTGTATGTTGGACAGCAGTGATGCTAAATACCAGCTAAGCGAAAAGGGAGATCATGTTTTTTAATGTTAATTTTTTTATTTTAATTGGGTTATTGTGACTAGTGTTTATATATTGCATGTATCCTTAGCTTTTAAATGATCTTTTTCAGATTACTGCATTGAGTGTCATTGGAGGACTGGACGTTAAGGATTGCGTTTGGCGAGTGATGAAACACTGTTTTACCAACTCCCTTGCCAAACAGCTCAACTGGCGTGGCATCAATGGGAAGACAGCATTCCACAGACTGCAACTGAAAGATGTCATTACTGGTAAGTGTTACATTGCGCTGTCATCAGTCTAATGAGTCCAGTCCCCTTTGCTTGCATGTTTGACACTCAGTTAGTACTTACTGATCCTAGATTCAACCAATTAAAATTACTCTTGGTAAAAAAGTCAATTAAAAAAAGACATATAAAATAATATGTTGTTTAACATGGTTTGCCACATAAAGAGTTAAAAAAGAAACTCTGAAAGGAGGCTGTAAGCACATCTACTCTTTCTCCCTCATTGAGAAATTCTGGATCAGCTGCAGTCCGATTTTACTAGCGGGCGTCAAGCTTGTTGCTGTTGGTCAGCTGAAGGCAAAGGGTGTCCTCTGCCATGGCCAGAATGTTCTCAAAGTGCCGTCACCACTGAATTCGTCAGACACAGCACGCCATGCACTTCGCTGATCTTTAGGTCCCCAGATTGCATCCTAAGTTGTGCAATCCATGCAATGGCTTTACAATGTTCTCTATTTTTATGGACTGTCAGAAACAACAGGCTCACAGCGACAGCAATAAAAAAAAAAAATGGCTTCACCTTGCGGGCGACCGAGACGGAGGTAGAAGAGAGAGAGAGGAACGAAGAAGAGCTGTGCAAGAAACCCGTAAATCAGTTACAATATCTATTTTGCAATATATGTATAATAATTTGTAATATATAATATAGAATTACATAAGGAATTGTATTTTGTTTCCGGTTTTGTAAGTTTGTTTGTTTTAGTTTCAAAATATTTTTTTTTGTTTGTGCATTCCTTATAGGTCTTCAAGATTCCCATGGGCCCAGTCAAGGAGGTCGATAAATCCATCAATAAAATATCCAGGTTGTTCCCGTGCCAAGGTCGGCAAAAGTTCGTTCATTTTGGTTGAGCAGGGTTAGGTTTAACCCTATGGTTCTAAGTATTCTGTGCTAGTTCTGTTTTCACAAGGAAATCAATAAAATAAATCTGAAATGTCACTGAGTCGGCAGAAGAGTTTGTTTATTTTTGGGAGCTAAGCTTTTTTTTTTAGAATTGCGTGTTTTTTCAAAGTTGCTTTACTATACAGCTATTTTGTTTTTGTTTATTATTCTGGCATGGTTGGATTGTATCCCAGTTATTTTGAAAATGTAATGATTCAGTGGCTAGTTCACCAATATTAATAAATTATGATACAACCATTAAAACCGTGGCCCAGATTAGGGCCAGTTCTGGTTTTTGTGGTTCGTTTTTGGTTGACATGTGGCATTGCTATGGCTTGCTTGTGGCCCAGATCTGGCAAACAGGAGCGGAGCGCCCAAGTGCCATCATTCCATGCGGTATGTGGGCCGGATGAAGGTGTTTTGTGTGGGCCGAATCTGGGCCAAACCTTTTTTGCTATCTGGGAACCCTTTATACATACATATACATTTTAGTTTATGATTCAGCCTTGGGTAAGACTTTTATAGTCTATGGCTATGACGCCCATAATGCTAAAGGGGAGCAAATGTTAATAGGGGACCCAATTATCCCAGTGGTGGCCGCCGGAGCTAACGGAGCCGCAGGGGGCTAGCTCCAGCCGGCGTCCCGGAGCTAGCCCACTGCGGCTCCGTTAGGTCCGGGCGGTGGAGTCCGTCTTTTCTCAACGTGTGAATGACAAGCATTAAGAATAACAAAAATATAGCTCATTCTCTTGCAGATTGTCTCATTTGATTATGAATGTAACGTTTATATAGGGGAACTACACTGTTAGCAGTAACTTGGTATGCATGTATTTCATGTTAGCTTAGCTTCTTAGCCTGAGCTAGCTCTGTTTACTTCCAGTTCGGAGGCAGCAGGTCCCGCCTCGGCTCCGCCTCTTTGCCCTTATTTGGAGCAGGCGGGATTAGACTCTGACGTCACGGTCGAGCCGTTAGTGGCCGACTCCGCCTACTAAGGGCTTCTCTGCAACTCTGCAGAATCCTATGGGTGACGTCACGGACACTACGTCCATTTATATATACAGTCTATGCTCTGGACCCGCCCAAAGAGAGGCTCGTCCTCTCTAGCCCCATTTCAGTCCCAAAGCCAGGGCTATTATCTGTATTTTAACAAACTTATCTTTTAAATTGAGGTGTATTTATTGTTCTCTTCAAAGTTGATTTTTCTCTGAAATGTTAGGGAGGATGGTCCTCCCTTTCCTCAATGGACGAGCCTCCATTGAGTAAAGTAGAGTTATTAACTAGGTAGCAGTGTTATTTAACATACTTTTATTCTGATAAGTATTGTCAAGTTCTCTGGGTTTTTTGGCATTTATTTGAGTGTTTGCCCACATTTGAGAGGCTTGAGGGGCAACAGAGGACGCATGGACAACTGGAATCCTTTTTCCTTTTCTTTATTTCAACTTTTCAAGGACACATTAGGATTCTTTCAGGTTGAAAACCTTTAAAAAATATCAAAGGACAAAATAAATCAATTACAGCATGTTTTGCTTTACAATTTAATATATTAGAACCTAAATTAATCAGTAAGTATTTTACTCAAACTCAATGTATTTAACAGTTAAATAAGTACTTGAATTGACCTGGTTCCCCACAACCACACATTTGCCATATGTGACCTGCTCTATCGAAATCAATCGGAAGTCGCAACGGCTCATTTCAAAATAAACGTGGATTTGCGTAAAAAAATTGTCTTTCGGGGTTCGGGTGTTTTGTTTGATATTAAATAAACAATGTCTTGGCTTTCAGAATATGAAAGTTTTATTTCCAAAATTACACGATAAATACATGTTTGAAGCTTGTAAAGGGAAGATGACAGCTCTCCCTTGCCACTCTGCTCTTCCACAGCGCCGCTTCCCCTCCCTCCGCTTGATTGATTGATTGATTGATTGAAAAGTGTATTAACATCTTGTATATTGGGTACAGTACAGTACAGTACAGCTCAAAACATACAATTGTTAAGGGGATGCAGACCAGAGAAAGACTTTCGTCTTGTTTACATCAGGGTACCCCATTTCCAATTCATCATATCATTTAAGACATATAAGCAGGGGTGCACATAACTTGTTTGCCCTGGTTCTCAAAGGAGCACCTGGAGATGTTGCTTGGTGCTCATCCTTAAAATGAAATAAACCGTAACTTTTGAGGGGGTCTTGACTTTATTTGCCAGACACACGGCACTAAACACACATGCAGAGGTGAACACAGAACACACATGCAGAGGTGAACACAGAACACACATGCAGAGGTGAACACTGAACACACATGCAGAGGTGAACACTGAACACACATGCAGAGGTGAACACAGAACAACATTAGCACGACCAGTAATCCTACAAGCTGTCATCACTACCCTCCAGTTTTAAAGGATATTTTTGGTTACTGTCCTATAGTATACATTGGAATGATTTAAAACCTGTTTATCCCAATAATTATAAAGGAGTGCCTTGGAAATATGTGTTTACATAAATTGTGACCAAACCGTTTGAACTTAGACTAAGAGTCCTTTACCTCACTGAGCTGTAGTTAACTTATCAGCCTCTCAGTCTGACTGGAGAGGACTCTCCCTCCACATTATTGTAGAAACATCTTATTCTTATCTCCGTTAGAGCAGCTAGCACGGCACCAGATTCTAATAACAACAGCGCTGGTACCGGTGCACCCTCCCTCTCTCCCTCGCTCACTCGCATTTTGTCTGTGAGCTGCGGGCGCCAGATAAACCAACATCCCCCATTTTCATCACTTACAGCGCCCATCGTACAGGGCAAATGAAACGTGTAACCGGGGTGAAAAGGGTGTTACATTTACTTAATTATGAATATTGTTACATCAAGGCCGAAAATTAGGATGAGCCCCAACGGTCAAAATGTTTTTTTCCCTCCCAGAACTGCCAGCGCAGCACCTCCCCAGATCTGGCGCCCCAGGCGAACATCTAGCCATTGCTACGGGCCACTGCGGTCAAGCCAGCCGTCTTTCACTTCTGCGTGGTCAAACCAGCCGCCCCTGTATTTCGAGTGCGTGATTAGTTACAGGTTTACGGTAATGCAATAAAAACAACCCTGTCTGGGACGCTTTCTAGTGCCCGGGCTGCTTCTCAGGTCGATTAAATGAAATCCTTGCTTCCCTCACTTGCGTCGTTTCCCTGCGTTTAATCCCTCCCACCAGGGAAGCATGGAGGGACGCAAGGAAACCACGAGAAGCAGGGAAATTAGTTTTAAGAGCAATGGGACGTCCTTTCCTCCGGAGCGTCACGTGAAGTGACGTCCGTTTGTGATGACGCTGCACAGCTGATCGTCTGACAGCAGCTCTGTCCCCGTTATTTCCACACACCCCCCCGCCTCTGTTAGTACACATTTACTGACACAAACATTTGTATCATCTGTTGTAGACCCCAATAAATAAAATAAATTAAGAACTAATTCTCAAAAAAGATAAACGCCATTCTTAAAATTTATAAACGAAGAATAGTTTGATTAATATTGATTAGAGTGCACAATAGAAATAAAATAATTGAGAGAAGAAAAAGAGATATGTTATCTATCAAAACCCAGTTAGATTAACAATCATTGGATTGCACACTTTGTTTGTTTGTTTGGATATGTAGTAAATTAACATTTCAATAGCACTTAATGACTGACTGAATGGAAATGACAATAAATGAAAATGTTAAAACGAAAAAAGCGATCATGAAAATGTTTCCAAAAAATCAGAGCCGTATAATAGAAGAGTTACGACAACGGAAGTCCAAAAACGGTTATCGTCACGTGGTTCATGTAGACGAGGATCGTTCCCCGGAAGTTCATGGCGGGCAATGTGAATGCACTGATAACAGGAGATAGAACTACGATTTTTGGTAATTATTAGTGAATAAAGGTTTGATTTGCAATATTTATACAACAAATCGATATGTGTATGGTATTTACATCAATATGTTTTAAAAATAAATAGAATTTGCTAATATTTAAGTGATAATATTAGGATTAGTGTGACAACTGAGTTTACATGTTAGGCTAACAGTGCCTGTTAAAGAGCCTGTTGCTGTTTATTTATAGCTTTGAATTCTTTAAAACCAATATTATCTTCTTAAACTTGTACGGTAGTCAGGAGCATCACTTTCTAATGTTTATTGATATATTTAGAGGGAGGGGATCTAAAGTAATGCTTTCAAATTCAGATTAGATTAATGTCTACCATTTTCTTAAATGAATGGTAGTTTCAGTAACCATGGTAATTAAGGACACAAGTTATCTAAATGACTAATGTCATCTTTATGGCTTTCAGAAAGGACAGGAGACCGACAGGTGACTATCAAAGGACTAGCAGCGCAGCATGATGATGATGGATGTTAAATGTGTTGTTTTCGGAAACATCCATTGCAAATACATTGAATTCAATAAACATTGAATAGCCTATCATGCAGTTTGTCTGTGCCTTTTCCTCCGTGTTGTCCTGGTTTGCTGTGCTCCCTCCCAGTCGCCACCATGGTTTGCTGTGCTGCCTGGGGATGCTCCAATCGCTCAGAGAAAGGAGTACGATGTACGAGCTTCCCCACTGACACAGAGAGGAGGAAAAAATGGCTGGCTTCAAGTCAGCAGGAGTAATTTCACGACCAACAGCAAAACAAATATGTGAGGTAATTATATACAAACACTGGCATTTGCACTTTTCCACAAAACGAAAACCACACCATTGGGAAAGCTTAATGTTTGTTTAATCACAAAAAACAGGGAAAGGCTTGCAAAACACAGAGTTGAGACTCAGGGTGCAGGGTGAGGGTCTCAGTGCAGGTATTCAGGCTCCATTGAATCCCCCTCTGGTTCTTGTGCTGAAAGAGGGAGTAACAGACAGGAGAAAGGGTTATACACACCTATATAGCACACCTATTGGAGGGGAAATGGCCATTGCCTTGGGGAGATAAGGTGTGGTCTTTGTTCCCAACTGAAGTTATGGAACTTTATTATTGTGAGTTTAACAAAGTATGACAAATGGCATCAGTAACCAGATGTGATATGAATTTCTATAAAGTTGTCTCACATTCTTGGTCATATTTTATATACAGTATGTAATGAGTATAACATGTCCAGTAAGTATAAAGTGTTTCCTATACTGTGTATTCAACCACTATGGAATATGTATGTGGGGCAGACAAACTGAGTTGTTCTGTGTGTGAAGTAACCTCAAGTCACTCCGCAGGCACATTTTGATGCAGACCAGTTTGTCAAGACACAAAAAGGGCAAGACTAGGCTGAGAGCAGAGGCTATACCCACCATCTTCGTGCATCGCCCTGTGGTCAAAAAGGGCCCCTGCACCACGATTCACCCCGGGACCTGTATCTACAAAGCCCATAGCTCATGATCACATAGCTATAGTGTGAAAGGTGACACAGGTATAATAAGTATGAACTCTTAGTAACAAAAGTAATATTTCTTATTTTAAGTGGTATAATATTTTAAATGTTCGAACATTTACAGTGCCATGTCTTCTACTTACATTAGTCTCAAAGATTGAGGGAAGAAGGGATGAGGAGACTGAGAGAAAGGAAAGTGAGGGTGAAGAAAGAGAGGACATGGCTAGTGAGGAGACACAGGGAGGGCGGACACCACCCACTCAGCCAGCAGCCAGTCAGCATACGAGGGAACCAGCAGCCAGTCAGCATACGAGGGAACCAGCAGCCATTCAAACAGATCTATTACAACAATTAAAGAGAAAATTAAAAGAGCCAAGAAGGAATCACCAAAAAAGCAAAGGCTGCACTAAGAAAAATCAGGAAGGAAAATGCAGCTCTCAAGAAAACAATGAAAATTAGGGACAAGAAATATAAGAAAAACGTTTCAAAAGACCAACTGAAGGCATTAGGCAGACTCACCACAAAGGGGATGAAATGGAGCAATGAGACAATTAAGAAGGCTTTAAAAATTCGCTTTGCGAGCGGACCAACGGGTTACAAAACTCTGCAGGAATTGAAGATTCCCCTTCCAGGAATAAGGACACTGCAAAGAAGGATGCAATGTGTTAAGTTTGAGCCTGGTGTGTTGACAGAGGTCTTTGATTTCCTAAATTGAAGGCAGATAAATTGACAGACCTTGAAAGGGAGTGTGTGTTGACCTTGGATGAAATGGCAATCACACCAAGTGTGGAGTTAGACATGATTACAGGCAAACTGTACGGTGATGTGACTTTACCAGGTCACACAGGGGTGGCAACACATGCTTGTGTGTTTATGTTGGCTGGAAACACAACACGGTGGAAGCAAGTAGTGGCATATCATTACACTGGCAATTCTACCAATGGAGCAGAGTACAGGCCAATCATTATTGAGATAATACAGAGGGCAGCATCCATAGGGCGACATGTGCTTGATGTCACCACCGACATGGGTAGCCCTAACCGAGCCATGTGGAAATCCTTTGGGGTGGACCAAAATAAAACATCGGTGCCACATCCAGCAAAACCAGACAGGCAGCTCTATTTCATGCCCGATGTCCCACATCTGGTAAAACATTTAAAAAGTGCCCTTGTCCACGGACAAGGGCACTTTTTAAATGCTTGGGCAGGTCTTCATAATTCCTGAGGATGTTGTTAACAGAGAGAACCTCCCCTCTAACGAGGTTTCTGTGGTCCCCATTAAGGACTTATTGACCTTTCAGGAAGGGATGGCCTTAAAAATAGCTCCCCATCTTTCAGCTGCAGCCATCGAGCCAAGTCACTTTGATAAGATGAAGGTTGGTCTTGCTCTAAATGTGTTCAGTAAGGCTACAAGTGCTGGGCTGAAAATACATGGTGCAGCAAGAAAACCGCCCCTCTGTCATACCTGACGACAGCGTGGTTCCTGGAGCAGGTTGATCGTTGGTTTGATCTGATGTCATCTCGCCATCCAATTACAGCCCTGAGCAGGCTCAAGATGGAGGAGTACCAAAAGGCCATCACCTTCCTCCAGAACATCGTCCATCTGTTTCGTGGGATAAAGATAGGTCAAAAGGGAGGTTGGAAGCCTGTTCAAACAGGGGTGATAATGGCAACAACATCAATTTTGGCCATACAAGAGGAGATGCTACACAAGGACACAGGTTTGTGTAACGTCAAGGTTCACACAAGACTGCCTTGAAAATACATTCAGCTGTGTGAGGTCTAAAAATCCTGTCCCAACTCCAGTGGAATTCCATCATGCACTGAGAATCATATCTGTGGTGGCAGTTCCTCACCACCATCAGCTCTGGGAGCTACAGGAAGGACCACAGTAGCTTGTTGGCAGACTTCCTGGACACAGGGGAGCCAAAAATCACTCCATCAGTCAGAGTGGAACAGCTGATGGCGGTGAACAGAGCAGCTGCACCTGACCTCACAAAAACTGAGAAATGTATTCTCTTCCATCTTGCAGCTACATCGTCCACAAAATCATCAAGTTTTGCCAGGCATCTGTGAAAAATGCAAAATTGCAACAGAGCACCATGATGAGAGTCCTTCTGGTGACAACAGCTTGTTAGTGGACTTGAAAGACTTCAAGGCAGGTGCTCTTGTCGTCCCTCCCAAGAAGCCTTTGACTTCATTCACCAAATTGAGGAACTATTTAGGACCAAGACTGGTTCCTCCCTCATGCAGCTCCCCAACGCAGTGGGTGTCTTGGAGAAAGAAGCTCAGGCCCTCCTCCAGCAGGCTTCCGTCATTGCTGTGGAGTACAACAAAAACTCGTAAAAAGATTCATACGGCTGAGGCTGAGAATTGAGGCAAACAAATCAGAAATGACAGAAAAAAAATCAAATTAAAAGATGGCCATTTTGGAAGCAAGAGCCAATCCAAAAAGGTGAAAAGGAACAACAGCCAGCCAAGCTACCACATCCAGCAACCCCCAAACAGATCCACAGCTGCCAATCATTTCCATTAGCCGTTGCAATGAAATATTTGGACTAAACATTGCTCTTCCACCTGCCAGCACCCAGCTAACATCACTGCCCCTCCACCCGGTAACCATCACTGGCCCTCCACCTGCCAACCTCACTGCCCTCCACTGCCAGCACCCAGCCAGAGGAGCGCAACAACAAAAAACAAGCAAGGTGTCCGTCATGTACCTGGAAGTTGGGTTGGCAAAATGGAGTAAGAGAGGGGACTTGAAAAACCTTGGTGGCTCTCTACTCCTGTTGTTACAGTTGTCGTTGGTTACAGCTCTCACGTGTTTTTTTGTTGCCATTTCCACATCTTTAGAAAATATGAAATAAAAAATTGAAGTGAAATCAACCTCTTCTCTGGAGAACAAACTTTGATTTCTCTGTCTTGTGAGTTTGCAGTCTTGCTCCTCCACCTGTAACATCACTGCCCCTCCACCTGCCATACAGTAGGTTACTAACAAGATTACTTATATAATACAGTGATAGAATACATGTTTAGTATGCTTACTTATATAAAACAGTAGTATTAAACTTACCTTGTGTTTTCACTCTCACTTAAGTCCCTCTCCCTTTGCCATCAATCCAAAATCAGCTGAGCTGCAACATTATACAGGCAGGTAATAATCAACATAATCAAAAGGACACAATATGGCTCTGCTAAAAACACTCACTCTTACACGCACCAAAGTTATATTTATCTAATATTTAACTCCCTCCACCCCCGCATACAATCCCGTTTAGAAGCCCCTCTTCTCTAATTCAACAACATTGGACCAAATGACATTAAGAGAACGGCATTTACAATTAAAAGGTTGTTCAACGTCTGTTGCTAACTTGCTTCGGTATCCTAGCTTGATCTGTTATCTGTAAACGTTCCCTAAATCTACTAATTTAGGGATAATCCACTGACATCCTTTAATACACATGTTAATTTGAATCAGATGTACTGATAATATCCGCAATATAAATCTTTAAACTTCTTCTTACCTTTAAAAGTCCGTCACGAACGGTCTATTATGCTGCAACTCCACAGCTCTGCTAGCCTTGGCGCTAACTTCCGGGGAACGAATGAGAGCCTCCACGATCCGCCATTGCTGTAAAAAAGTGGTCCATTGGAGTGAACGGAGATGTCATAACTCTTCTATTATATGGCTCTGCAAAAAATGAATTAAATGATTTTTTTACCACTTTGTTGTTCAGATATATCACATATTTGTAACTAAATGATACATGAATTGAAACAAAACACGGTATAAACTGAGGAGTGACTCCCGTGAGGTTCATGTATTTTCTTCACTCTGCTCTCATGTCAAGAAGCATCAGATCAGTGCATGCACTGCCTCGTCCAATCAGTGAGCGATACACAGTAAGGGGGCGGGGTGAGTATCTGAGGATTTCATCGGAGGATGGTCTGGTGGTTTCCTCGGTTATCGCTCCTCCATGATCGCTCCTCGCTCCTCAATCGTCGGTCCTCCGGCAGAAATAAGAGCCATGGGAACGGTACTCAAGATGGCGCAGGCAAATCAACCTTCCGGTTGAGACCGAGGAGCGGAGGAAATGGAAATAGTCGACCTGAGAAGCAGCCCCGGCCGTACACTTCTCCCGTTTTCGTATGTGCAGTATTATATTATTCGACCACTTTAAAGCTACAGAAAATCCCACCGAGGAACACTTCCGGTGAGGATTTCAAAGTAAAGGATGGCATGTGGTTCATTTAATTATTTACGATTGAGGAACAGGGTAGTAATTTATGATGAATAATGTTATGGACTTATTGCTTCATAAACTTGTTGCACAAATACTATGAACTACTTTTACTGTGTACTTTTTGAGAATGGCAAAATTCCCTCCGGGAGAACAAGAATGAGCATTTTTGTCAACTTTAATGTGGGATAAAAAAACATTTTCTTCCATAAGTAGTTTCTGAAAACTGCCCCTGTTTGTACTTAGTACTTCTAGTACTACTTTCAAAAATAATATGAACTACTTTTACTGTGTACTTTTGAGTAATTGAGTTTCAAAGTCCTCTCCAGAGAACAAGAATGAGCATTTTTGTCAACTTTTAATGTGGGATAAAAAACATTTCTTCCATAAGTAGTTTTCTGAAAACTGCCATGTTTGTACTTAGTACTTCTAGTACTACTTGCAAAAATAATATGAACTACTTTTACTGTGTACTTTTGAGTAATTTGAGTTTTCAAAGTCCTCTCCAGAGAACAAGAATGAGCATTTTTGTCAACTTTAATGTGGGATAAAAAAACATTTTTTCCATAAGTAGTTTCTGAAAACTGCCATGTTTGTACTTAGTACTTCTAGTACTAATTGCCAAAATAATATGAACTACTTTTACTGTGTACTTTTGAGTAATTTGAGTTTCAAAGTCCTCTCCAGAGAACAAGAATGAACATTTTTTGTCAACTTTATTGTGGGATAAAAACTATTTCTTCCATAAGTAGTTTCTGAAACTGCCATGTTTGTACTTAGTACTTCTAGTACTACTTGCAAAAATAATATGAACTACTTTTTACTGTGTACTTTTGAAGGAATTTGGAGTTTTTAAACAAATAATATGATGTATGGTTATAGATTAAGCCACCCAACAGTATATACTACTGTAATTATAATGATTCCCACCTTACCCGCTGCAACATTAAAGCATGAACACATTAATGGCATCAATAATTATAATCCAGTTATATATTATTCTTAAATGGGGCATTCTGCACTACTATTTGGGTAAGTACATTTTGATGCCAAAGTCTTGTACTTTTATTTAAGGAAGGTTTTTGAATGCATAACTTTTACTGGTTGAGTTCAAATTGAAGTTTATGTTTGAAGATGGGACCGGCCATCAAGAGCAAGAGCGCTATGGCTGGTGTGATCCCATGTTATACCCAGTTTACATGTTTTAAATAAACTTATGAATACATTTACAATTAACATATTGTATCTTTATAAATATACCATGTTTATAATCATTTACTGGTCCATGCCGCTTTTGTGCTTTTTTTTTTAACCTACATAAATCCTCTCCGTTTGGTTATTGTGATAGACACCTATCTTTCCCACCAATCAGCAAGTGCATTGTCACAGAACCAGCCTATTCACCTCACAGCCACGCATTATGGCCATGTGATGAGCCATTTTGGCAGTGATGAATTCTCATTTGTTTCCAGCATATAATATATTTCTTCACTGTGCAATTTGAAATTCATGATGACCCATCGTCAAGGGTAAGTATATTTTTCCCTACCAAAGTTAACGGACTAGCATATGTCATTTGTATGCCTAGGCTTTCTTTACTTTGGAAATAGCAACTTCTGAAAATTGAAAAAAGTTAGCGTTAGCCTGTGACACGAGTTTCCCACATCATCCAAACCCATCAATTTGAAAGTTTGAATATTGTCCCCTTGAAAATCGTTACTGAACTGATTTTGCATATTTGTACTTTGATAACCATTAATCTTGCCCTTCAATGTTGACCATTTTCTGGATCTTCTCTGGTATTCTTCAAGTCCCGCCAAATTATGTGTGACGTCTTTGCGCCCACAGCGCTCCAGCTTGTACGGTTCAGGATCCCAGCATCTGCATGTAAACGCACGATTGGCGCACACAGCAGCAAGCTCAGACAGCGATGACAGTTTAATTTTGAACGTGTCTGAGAACTCATATGAGGCTGAAGGATCGGTTTATGTTGTATCTATTAGAAGTTTAGGAATTAGGGTGCGTCAATTATGGGCGATAATACGGTCATGTAGCCAGTGGTGGACTGGGACTGGACTGGCAAGCTGTGTGTTCTGGAGAATCACAGAACGGCCGGTCGTCAGCGGGCCGTTGACGGCCGGCTCCGTACGCTGACGGCCCCGCCCCCCCATTTTTTTAAACGGCATCACATTTATGTCTTAAATGATATGATGAATTGGAAATGGGGGACCCTGATGTAAACAAGACGAAAGTCTTTCTCTGGTCTGCATCCCCTTAACCAATTGTATGTTTTGAGCTGTACTGTACTGTACCCAATATACAAGCTGTTAATAAACTTTTCAATCAATCAATCAATCAATCATGTAAGTCCGAGTACTGAAAATGGTTGCAGCCATTAATCAATATCATGTACAAAGATATCATGGTTGTATAATAAGACCCTATGGATGTATAATAAAAAAATATTGTTAATATACATCCATGATATATATAGAATCATAGATACCGCGTTAGCAATTTGACGTTAATCTGCGTGTCCGCCATCGGAGAGCTCAACTTCTGTTATTGAAGAAATCCAGAGATGCAGACTTCTCTACAAAGTCGACTGTAACTCGCTTAATTATAAACCTATTTTCATGACATTCGGTTATAAACGTGAAAAACTGAACATGTTACTGGTTACTTATAGGAATTAAAATTCATTTACTGAATTATATAAATATATTTATATATATTTTTTTTTATACATATATTGTGTTTTAGTTTTGTATTATATGATTGCATTGTATACTCTGTTGTTATTCAAAATATATAACATATATGCAATACTACATAGGCCTACAATGTAGTGAGTCAAGTGTTTGAGGCCAATGTTCAGTGCAGTCATATGTAAACAGAAAATAATTGCACTCGAGATCTTTATATCTTTTCTACAGTCTTCTTGATTTTTATACATCATGATATGTATCATTTTTGTAACTTTGAGTATTTTTTTTCTTTACAGATCGTTTACTTTTTCAACTTTTGGGAGGGTAAGTATTACTTATTTTTGCACATGTATTTATAGCTTAGACAAATCTTTAAATAAAACAAACAATTTACCGTTTTCCTCCTTGTTTGAATAGTCCAGAAAATTGGTAAAGAGTGCAACGGACATTCTGTCATGCATCCAGAGGCTGCAAGACAAGACAAAAGGGCCCCTGGCAGAAGAAAGCACGTATCCAGAAGAGAGTTTCTGGGGAATTGTCTGCAAGGACTTAGGAATCACCAACGTCCCAAGTAATAGGATTATAATTAAAAATGCCTACCTTCAACATCAACAGGTAATCATAAAATATATATTTTGTTATGGTTATTCCATTATTTTGAATTTTGTTTGCTTTCGTAATATTTTTGAATCTCTTTAAAAATGTATGAAATGTACTGTGATTATAATTGAAGAAAATATTCAATGCTCATACTATGATATCAGCATTATCTATTACTCTTAACCTGTTTTGCTTATGGGGTGTGGCAATACAGGGCAGTGTGCAAGCCGAAGTCGACAAACCAGACACGTCGACTGTGGTGCCACAAGATGGAACTGAGTTGGACTCAGCCAGCTGTGGACCCAATCCTGAAGACATGCCAGATGTGAGCCCTGAAAGATCCCAAAATGACACAGATTCAGCAAGCTGTGAGCCCCATCCTGAAGACATGCCAGATGTGAGCCCTGAAAGATCCCAAAATGACACAGATTCAGCAAGCTGTGAGCCCCATCCTGAAGACATGCCAGATGTGAGCCCTGAAAGATCCCAAAATGACACAGACTCAGCAAGCTGTGAGCCCCTGCTGGAAGTCCGCCAAGACACAGATAACAGTCTTTCATCACGAAATGACAATGAATCATCATCTGTGGATGACAGCCAAGAGGTAAACTTAGATTATTTAAAAAAAGCTTTGGAAGTACGTCACTTTAAGTGGGTTAGAATGAATTGATAAAAAGTTAAATAGCTATTAATTTTTACATCTAAATGTTAGATTCCCAGCTTTCAAATGTGTTAAACATTTATATTTTTTAACAACAACTATTTTGGGAGTATTGTGAATGACATTTGCTATTTCTGAGGGATGTCCTTTTACAGAAAAAAAACATCTTCTTATCCTTACATTGTATGATGAAATTTGCAATATGCAGTTCAAGTTTGGATTTGGCAATTGGATATACTTGAATGCATATTCATGCATACCAGCTTCTAATCTACCTTTCTT